>NW_015386398.1:470116-529037 GCF_001527695.2 Protobothrops mucrosquamatus
GCACTGTGTTGGCTTTTTTGGCAGCTGCAGCACACTGCTGGCTCATATTTAAGTGATTGTCCACTAGGACTCCGAGATCCCTCTCACAGTTACTACTATTGAGCAAGGTACCCCCTATACTATACCTGTACATTTGGTTTTTCTTGCCTAAATGTAGAACCTTACTTTTTTCACCATTGAATTTCATTTTGTTAGATAGAGCCCAGTGTTCAAGTCTGTCCAGGTCCTCCTGTATCCTAAGCCTGTCTTCTAGAGTGTTGGCTATTCCTGCCAGCCAGTGATCATTTGTGGCCTTCCCACCCAACTTCCAACAAGCAGAGTCAGTGGCTGGATGTGCTTAATAACCAAGACAAAAGAGGTGGCCAAATCAGGTAGGGCTCACTTAATAAACTGCTTTGCCTCTGGTCACAATTCTGCTTGTAAGTCAAGGACTACTTAATTTCCTCCACAAACCTCATTTCCACTTCACGTACAATTCAAGTTTTGACTGCCTCTCCAGTTGGTTTAAACTGCACATGTTATAGTACGCGTGTCTTTCTTGCACATGTATTTAATATTGTCAGATGTTGATGTTTTACAAAGGCGATGGAACATCACTCTCCGTTTTAGAGGTAATTGACAGGTATCCAACCTTGGCAACTTTTTAAGACTTGTGATCTTCAGCTTCCAGAATTCCTCAGGTAGCCATGGTGGCTGGAGAATTCTGGGAGTTGAAGTCCACAGGTCTTAAAGTTGCCAAGGTTGGACACCTGGGATTGGATTAGTCCTTCCTACAGCAACCCAACTGGCTCCACTTGCAAGCAAATCCTACTCTTCAGATACTACAAAATGGAACTTTGACTGCAGAAGTTTTCAAGTCTGCATAGATGTGTTTTACTTACCATTTTGCTGACACAACAGGGTTTAAAGAACTGGAGGCCAGGAAATCCTCTCTGAAGACCATCATCTGCAATGTCTGGTCTGGGAAAAGAAGATCGAACCAGGATGGAAATGATAAGCCAGAGATTTGTCTCCATAAGCAACCCTCAACCCCAGCTTCTTCCACAAAGTCACTTACGGCCAGTTGCATTCAGAACCTGGGCTGGGTTCCCGTCGCACTTGGAATCCCGGCTTGCATTTGAGAACAGGGTGTAGGAGGGCTAGGGATGGCAAGAAAGGAGATACATTTAGAACAGAATTTCTCAATCTTAGCAACTTTAAGATGAACAGACTTCAAATCCCAGAATTCCCCTGTCACCAAGGCTGCCTGGGGAATTCTGGGAGTTGGAGTCTGTTCATCTTAAAGTTGCCAAAGTTGAGAAACCTTGTTTCAGAAGGACTTGAATTTCTTGACAATGAGCGGGGGCTGTTAAGTAGTAGGTAGAGGGTACAGTAGTACTACTACAGAGTAAGGAAGTAGCAAGGTGGGCAGTTGCTTACCATTTTCTGTCCGTCGGATGATAGTGCAAAACTCAGAATATGGCATGGGGGGCTGTGAGAGTATCTGGAAGAGTCCCTGGAAGTCAGGGGGGCTCAAGAATCCTAAAAGCCGCTCAGCCAGCCCCCTTGCTGCCATGTAGCTCAGACGGGCTTGGGTTAGTGCGTGCTCTGCATGGAAACAAGCTAGCTGAAAAAAAGTGGGGAGACAGATCAACTTGGAGCTCTGTGCTTTCCTATGGAAGACTATTCCTGTAGACAGGTAGCCCTTGACTTACAACATTCGTTTCGTGGCTCAAGTTACAACAGCGCTAAAAAAAGTGACTTATTTTTCACACTTATATCCATTGCAGCATCCCCATGGTCACATGATCAAAATTTGGATGCCTGGCAACTGGTTGCAGTGTCCCGGGGTCCTCTGATCCCCTTCTGACAGGCAAAGTCAATGGGGAAGCCAGATTCATTTAACAACCATGTTATTAACTTACAGTAGTGGCCAAAATTTGGGAAAAGTGTATTTTTGAGGTTTGATGGCTAATAACACCACCTTTTTTTGGAGTAGTACCATAAAATTATATATCAATGGAAAGATAATTTAATCAGGAATGTAATGCAACAAAGTTTGTTCATTTATCTGTACTGTATTCTATGAAAAGTTATAGCCAAATAACCAGAAAAAGGAAGCACAACTTGCTTAGGTTGATATCAGGTAGCTTTCCTTCATCTGATTGTAGCCAATGAGCATGAGTGTTTAGAGAGCCAATCGGGTGTCATCTTGTTTTGGCAATGAGCCAATCAGATCACAGTAGGATTCATTTATTGATGTCATGTATTGAAGCTGAGAGGAGGACATTTGTCAGTGTGTTATGTGATCGCTATCAAGTTCTTTCATTTAGTGAGCTTGTAAAAGTACTTGTAATAAAATTAAAGTAATGGTGCAAAGAGTTGACTGGTTGCCCAGAAAGCAATGTAAAATATTATTATTAAGTGAACAAGGCTACAGTTAGAAGAAAATTAATTAGAAGAAAAAATGGTGGAAACTTAACCAAAGGTGGCATTTCTACTGTACACTTTTCCAAATGTAGTGATTCACTTAACGACTGTGGCAAGAAAGGTCATAAAATGGGGTGAAACTCACTTAACAACTGTCTCTCTTACCAACAGAAGTTTTGAGCTCAATTGTGGTCGTATGTTGAGGACTATCTGTAATTGGATTATTGCTGATCCTTTCACCTTTTCACTTTCACTGATACTACTTTTCATATATGGAGATTTAAGCAGGTAGTCCTCGACTTACAACTGTAATGGAGCCTGCCCATCAAGGTTGTGAATTATGGTGGTCATAAAATGAGTCGGTCACGTGACTGACCCAATTATACTGACCCTTTTCTGCAGTTTTTAAGCAAAACACGGTGGTTGTTAAGCGAATCAGTGGTTTGCTATGGGTGCGGTTTTGCCGAAAACTGGACGTGCTGATTTTTGGCAAAACCATTGCAAAACCGGTCATGTGACCCTGGGCCTCAGCAGAGGACTGTAAATGTGGCTGTGTTGCCAAGTGACCAAAGTTTGGTCATGTGACTGCAAGGGGCGGGATGACTGTCAGAACTTCAGATTCATGTTGCACATAGCCCCAAGGTAGGTTCATGAATGGTTGCTAAGCAAGCAGTCGTACCCTCGTATGCTGCACAGAATTCTTTTCTCATTTCAGTATTACTGTTTTTATGAATAGGTTTCAGGGATAGAAGGACTGGATAGCTTTGGCTTATGAATAAATGACTTTTATTCCTTTTGCACAGCTCCTAGGCTGGACTGCTACAGTCGGAAAGATGGTACAGGTAGTCCTCCACACACAAGAGTTCGTTTAGTGACGGTTCAAAGTTACAATGACAGCGAAAAATGTGATTTATGACTGTTTTTCACAGTTACAATCTTTGCAGCATCCCCATGATCATGCTTGGCAACTGATTCACACTTACGACCGTTGCCGTATCCCAGAGTCACGTGATCACATTATGTGACCTTCTGACAAGCAAAGTCAACGGGGAAGCCAAATTCACTTAACAACCAGGTTACTAACTGATCAACTGCAGTGATTCACTTAACAACGGTGGCAAGAAATGGGACAAAACTCACTTAACAAATGTCTCAACAACCAGCAATGTTGGGCTCAATCGCGGTCGTGAGTCGAGGACTACCTGTAAACCATGATGGTTTTAAAGTTGTTTTATGATGGGCCACGACTAAAAACAAAACAAAACTTTGAATCGTTTCTCTTTAACAAGAGAGAGAATTGTCACTTGCACTCTTTAGGGCTGGGCTGGAAAGTCAACTGGAAGTACCTGGGCAGATTTCTGGGCTTCCACAGAGACCTGGACCATTTGGGCAGTACCAGCCACGGTGTTGACAAGCAGCTCGGCCATGGTTTCGGAGATCCTGGGGGCGAAACCTCCTGGGAAGCTCTGATCAGGCTGAGGAGGACTGTTCATCTCCAAACCGGAGCTCTTTTCCATTTTGGATCTTAAGAAAAATGGTTTGGGGTGGGATGGGGGGGTGGATCTTGAAGGGTCTGGATGAAAGCTTAATGGAGGCTGAAAGGGAAAACATTTCTTCACTGGGACTGTCAAAGGAGAACTTTTGAGAAGAAGACAAGGCCTCCTCTCAGCAGAAGGAATGACCAGGCCATTCCCATAATAGCAATAGCACTTAAGACTTATATGCCGCTACACGGTGCTTTACAGCCCTCTTTAAGCAGTTTTATAGAGTCAGCATATCGGCCCCAACAATCTGGCTCCTCGTTTTACCCATCTTGGAAGGATGGAAAGCTAACCTTGAGCTGGTCAGGATCGAACTGTTGGCAGTTGGCAGAATTAGCCTGCAATATTGCATTCTAACCACTGCGCCACCACGGCTCTTATAATGCTCTACTTTTGAGGCATTCCCTATGGAAAAGCCTCTCTTCCTCCTTAACACCATTTAGTCTGCAGTCTAAAGACACCAAAACTGGGTTTAACTATAGTTACAGTCCTCCCCAATAGCACTGCTGCAAAGAATCCCCATTGGGATTTGTGTGCTCTGCTGCATCAAACTTATATTCTGCATTTCAGGAGCAGCTGTTTGGCCATAGAAATTAAGTCATCCAACAAAATATCAGCAAAAATCATGACTTTGCTCCTTTGAACTGAATGGAGCCGATGGAGTCTCTGAGCATATGCCAAGGGCCTCTATCTGTGAGATGCTTCCAAAAGATTTTTACCTCAACTTTTAGTAGTAAAGGGATCTAGGAGATCCTGGCCAGCTCATCCTATGGAAGGGATAAGGTTGCATTCTGCTAAGAGCTGTGCGCTGATGCTAAACCCAATTCTGTTTTTGTCAACTTCGAAGGACCAGATAAAAATGATTAAAAAAAACAACCAATTAGGTATTGCACAGCTTTTAAAATGTAGCAATCTCATCTTTGGCAAATGTTTCCATACCTTGCTGATTGATAATTTTATTGTTTTGCTTTTTGTCCCCCTGCCTCACCCCCAGTATTTTAAAGTATTGCCAGCTGTTTTTCAAGTGAGAAGAAAAATAGATTGTCCTCAGCACTGTCCTTGCCCAGAAAGAAATGAAGTAAAATGACTTTGCTTAATCTTCCGGATTTACTTCTAAAGGAAGTTCCTAGTCCTCATGGCACCAGAGAACTTTGAGATGCCCAGACAATGGAGTCAGGAAGTTAGCAAAACCTGATATATATGCTTTGGTATTACTGTGAGAATTTTGTCTTGGACTTTTGATCACACTGTATTCTATTTTACTGCTTTCAATCTATTTTGTTTCATTTTATGATTTCTATATTGCTAGCCACCTGGTCATTTTGTTGAGATGGGTGGCCATACAAATTCTTGAAACAAATGAAAAAGCATGCCTATAGAAAACTTAAGAAACTGGGGTCAGAAAGCTCAAGATAAGTTTACTAACAATTAAAATCTATCACTTGTGCCCACCTTTGGACAACTATTTGTTCCATGGGAGAAGAAAATAATTATTTGCAGATTGTTTATTGTAATATTATATTGTAAATTGGCTGCTTGCTTCTCTGGTGCTTTTAGATAAAGGAGCACGGGTGAATGAGAGTAACTGGTGAGGATGAAAGACCCTCCTAGGGGTTTCTGTAAAATATAGCCAAAAAAAGAAGTTAACATGCCAGCATGATGGTGTGGCCAAAACTCTACTGACACCCCTGGCTGCTACACCAAGATCTTTGAACCACTGCCACAGGAGAGCAAAAGCTACATTTACTCCATGCTTTGTTTACCTTTGGAAAATCTTGCAGCTTGGATCCCGATTGTAGGATTAATTGGAGAGCTGCGATTTTTTGCTGTCCAGGAGGGGAAGGTAGCTGCTAAAAGAATAAATCCTCCCCCTTTATCCTAAAGTGACAGGCAGAACACAACCAGGCACACACAAGGTCAGCATGCCCTGCCTGAAATTCAGATTCCCAAGACTGATTACAGGCACCAATCGGACCTGTTGTTCCGCAATATTATGACAGAAGATCCAGCAGATCAAACATCTGGTATTTTTCTCAAGGGCCCAACGGAACAGAAAGTCGGGACTCTGGCCACGCCAAGATGCTTGGGTGTAAAGAGAGGAGTGAGAATCTGCATTTGGGAAATGTACAAAGTCACCTATCTTCGATGTAGATACCCTCTTGCCCACTCACACACAAACCATCACCCTTTTCCTCATCTGATGCCCCAGTGTGGGAGGTGGAATGAAACCAAGCTGTGTCTCCTGTTGCTCGCCAAACTGCCGGGATGCTGTTACCATGGGAATGCTTCCAGAATCCAGTTGCTAGGTGACGGAATTCCTTATAATGCAGAAGGACCGAACTTTTGCAAACTGCCACACAGGACAGATCTGCAGAGACAGAGCAGTTCCAGGATGCTGGTCGTGAGTCAGAAAATGTACTTTAGAAAGGAAACGAACGAGCTCATGATTTCAAGTGAGGACAGAAACATTTCAGGGCTGAGAGCTTTACAAGAAAAGGGCTGTTGAAATATGCCAAGTAGCAATAGAAGAGAATATTTGTAATTCAGGGTTCCTCGGTGCTCTCTGGGTTTGGGTCTTTTCTTGCAGACGTTTCATCACCCAACTAGGTAACATCATCAGTGCTAGAAGGGTTTGAGAGAAAACCCCAAGCTCAGAGAGCACCAAGCAACCCACAGATTTCTGAGTTTTAGCATCTTGTCCCAAAGAAACCTGCTTGAAACCTGGAGTTCTCCCCCCCGAATCAAAAGACGAGACACTCTTTTTTAAATATTCAACATTTTTATTAAAAGATTTCTCACCCCGCCCAAAGCCTCTCCCATTGGTAGCCTTCTAGAGAGCAACCAACTCCACCTTTGCGTTCTCCTTCCATGTTTGCTCTCCTGTGTAAGATTCAAGCTTCCCCACCCCTCCCTTTTTTATTTTAAAAAGTGTTTTATTTTCTAATACATTCCATAGGACACATATGTCTAAGTTTCCCCGCAACATTTTTCTTCATATATAAAAAAAGACATACATACACACACACACTCACATTAGTTTTTAATCACCCACACAGAGGGAGACAGGAAAAGAAAAGGGGGTGGGCGGGGCAGCACAAACAAACAAACAAAAACAAAAGAAAAAAACAGGAAGAGGAAAACTGTACATGGGGGAAAGTTATGGCACCAAAAACAGAAAAAAAAGATTATTATTTTTTTTGTTAGAAACATAAGGATTATTATAATACATCAAGCCCCTCCAGCCGTATCCCTCCCTGTAACCCCATTTCTCAGTCCCAGGCAGGCAGGAGAAAGAAATCACTAAACATCTTGAAGTCATCAAAGATTCCCCTCCTTCTCCTCCTCCTCCCTCCCACCCTCCCCTCTTAAACAAAGGGGGCCTGATTCAAGTAGAAAATGGACTTGCCAAATCTGGGAGAGGGTTCTGGGAAAAACCCACCAGACAAGTTGACAGTGGAGGCAAACTTTGAGCCCAAGGATTGTGTTGGGGGAAGGAGCACTGTGGAGATTTGGGGGAAAAAAAAGAAAGGGGGATTTGTGAATTAAGTTGTTATGTTTGGTTAGGGAAGAGGGAGATGTGCTTCAGCTGTCTTGCACTGGGGGGGGGGGGCAAAATTTCAGGCTCTTGTGCAAGAACAGCAAAACCTCACACGCTTGAATGTTTTTAAGAGGAGGAAGAGATGAACTGGCTTGGCCCTTCCAAGAAACTTCGATTCTGCCGTCACAAATTTGGGCTCTTCTCATTTTGCGCATGGGATATCTTGCAATACCCCCCCCAACTGCTCTGAATGATTTTCTAGAAGCCCATGTTTGAATGAGACAAACATCCTCTCTGCTTATTAGGACAGATGCCTCTTTCTAGGGCTCCAGAATTACTTCTCCTCCACTCCCATTTCGAAGGGTTGAGAAACTTGAAACTTTTCTCTGCAAAAAAAATACATGTGGTTCTTTGTGAAATGGGTAGCATTTTTCCTCCTGTACCTAGCTAATCTGAGCTTTATTTACATAAACAGCAGATGGGAGCTGGTGAAATCCTCACTTTTGCTCACTTTAATAACTGGTCAGAGTCAGCCTAGTTAGATGCCCCCCCCCAAACAGGGAAAATAATTGTAACGCATACAAACTAGTGTCTCAGAAGTCTACCTCACCTGACATCTAGTTTTCCAATGGGCATTTTAATTTACTCAGAATTCTCCCACTTGCAATTTAAAACAGGAAAGTTCGTCACCACTTTTCCCATCGTATCTGCTGCCACCGGATAGGACCTTGACGTTCTTGTCGGATGGAACTCTCTGCTGGATTAACTGCTAGAAGAAAAGAACTTTCTCCTGGGCAGTCCTCAGTACTGGCCACCATATATTATTATTTAAAATTCAAACACTTTAGTGTTGTGAATGAATATGAGCCCATGCTTCAGAATTTGCAAGAACTGCAAAAAATCTTCCTACAACAGTCTTGCTGACCCTGATGCCCTCCAGAGAGGTTGAGCTGTAGTTCTCTTTAGCCGTCCTGGCTGGGGTTGATGGAAGTTGCAGTCCAACTTATCTGGGGAACATCAGGCTGGTGAAGACTGTTGAGGTTTCTAGATTTTAGTGGGGAAGGGGACAGGAAGAGAATGAATCCCAAGTGACCCTCATTACCAGATTAACTTACCCTCATGAAAGAAACTGGGTTTTTAGTTCTCTAGTTCCTGTAAAATGCACACCCTTTCACAATATTGATTTCAGCCTTTGACAGAGGACTAAAGAAGGTCAGGCAAATCTACTAAATAGGAAAGTTACGCAATTTAGTAAACCTTTCAATCGGCTGATGGGACCATTTCGGTCTCATCCTGATTGTTCTTAGGTTAATTAATCTGCCTTTCAGCGGAAAGGGAGGCTCTGTTTTTCAGCCCGGAGTAGAGATAGCTGGCATTCAACATCATTTATTAGGTCAAGTGGTCCCCGATCTCAAACCTTGGATAAACAGCCTTGAGGTTTGATCATACTGGGTTATTCTGTAATTTACAGAATGGATGTATGGCTTGAGAAGGAGAATGTGTAGGAACACAGGAAGAAATGAGATGACAATGGCACTGTGTACAATCTGAGCCAACCAAGTAAAACACTCGACTCAGCTGGGTCCCTGAACTCTGCAACCGAATCTCTTATGTGCAAATATGAACCCAGGTCTGCAGAGCTGCAGATTGGAAGAGACTAACATGAGCAGGGAAGGTGCCAAGGGGGTGATTGGTGACAAATATGGAGAAAACAAAAAGGCTTGAAAATGGTAAGGTGGGCAAACTGCATCTAGAACAACTTGGAGGAGGTAATTTCATATAAA
The DNA here is from genome assembly GCF_001527695.2 of Protobothrops mucrosquamatus. Classification (NCBI taxonomy): domain Eukaryota; kingdom Metazoa; phylum Chordata; class Lepidosauria; order Squamata; family Viperidae; genus Protobothrops; species Protobothrops mucrosquamatus. The sequence continues at coordinate 479,389 of NW_015386398.1, forward strand.
GGTTAGTTGCATAAGCACTAAGCTAAATCTCTTCCAGAAATCTAGATTGTGATCAGGGAACTAAATGTGCTATATGTGCGTGTTTGGGGAGAGCTCCAGTCCAAAGCCCCTTGTTACAAGAATTGTTAATTGTTGGATGCTTCTTCCATAAGAGAGGAGAGCGAGAGAAGAAAGACAATGTTATAAGCTGAAGGGTTGACCGTTAACAGATGATGCCCAGACTAGGGTGGTCTTAGGGACACATCTCAAAACAGACAGTGAGGTTGTGGATGGAGGGCACTGATTAATATCTACATTCGGATCATGATCGGGATAAAAAGAGTTGAAAACCCATTTGTTCTCCCAATCATGCGGGACCAGCATGATGCCAAGACAGTCTCCAGAGCTGGAGTAGGCCCCTGATTGAGAAAGAGAAGGCAATGCAGATTAAGAGCCCAGAGTAGCCTGTCCTATACATTTCCCTCTCCCGTCCGTGGGCTAGAGTAAGTTAAGGAAGGTACACAGAAGCAGATTAAATTCTGTCATCTCCTCCTGTCTGTGAATTTGGGCAGGAACAAAACCCAGTGTCTATGCCCAAGATGCAAAGTTCTTCACTGTCACTCTGAAAATTTCTAAGCATGCAAGATTAGCCCCACCATCAATGCAAATCCAGGATTCTCTCCAATTTCTAGGCCTGTTCGTTCCTCTTGCTAGCCAAGCTGACTTAAAGGAACCCCTGGTCTCGGGAGAGGAAGAAGCAGGGTTTCTGGCTGCAGCAGCTCCAATTACACCCACAAACAAGCCACAATGCACAATTAAAAATTCTGGATTTGTTGTATTGTGGGAGTGTTTTTCTTTTCCTCTTCTAAAGAGAAGAGACTATTCAGCCACACCCTGAAGAGATAACTTTATCTCCATTGCTGGAACACTATTCTTGGTCTGTCTTCATCTACAGATTGTGGCGATGCTGGGGGAGCAGCCGACAGCCATCAGGGACACAAGAATAGACTGCCAACATCATGTTCGCAGCTTCATTGTCTCTATCCATTTGGCGGGGGATAGAAAACCACGATCGGAGGAGGCCCCAGCTATGCTCCAGAGGACGAGAATTCAACCTTCCATCTCACAGTCAAACCTTCTCCTGGTGATTGACAACTCAAAAGGCTACTGATGATGACCGAGAGCCTTCCACTGTGGTCCAGTTTCACAGCATCTCCCATTTTTGTTTTTTTAACTTATCGACCCCGGATAACATGCCCCGCCTCCCTCCCTTTTTCACCAGCCAATCCCCCATTTGCCTCCAGCCAAGTCTCCCTGTTCTCTACCAATCACTTCACGAGTAGGAAAAATGTGACCCGTTGAGGATGTGAGAAGTGACGCTGGCAGAGCGGCTGATGCCCTGGTCCGACTGGCCGCCAGAAGCTGTGCGCCGCAGGGGTTGGGGGCTGTTCCTCAGCATGACCACATTGGAGCGGCCACTAGGAGCCGAGGAGGAAGAGGAAGAGGAGGAGGGGGATGAGGAAGGGGGATGAAGCCAGGCGGAAGGGGGCGGGGCAAGCATGGGAGGCTGCCTCCATGCGTGAGGCGCACCAGCTGTATTCTGAACTCCGTGGCTCCAATGGGAGCCGCTGCGGGGAACCGGGCGGGAGGGCCAGGGTTGGGGAGGGGCCGTGTAGCCTTGGTTGAAGGCTTCAGCTGGAATGCCTGTGAGTGCCATATTGCTGAATCCCAGACGCATACTTTCAGAGTCGAAGGCCTCTATCTCCCGGGCCTGGCGCTCCAAGAGGCTGCGGATGCGATCGGAGCGTTCATTCTGCAAGGCCAACATCTCCTCCTCGATCTGGAGAAGGAAACAAAATCAAAAAATGCACCATGACCTCAAGGGCAAGAATCCACAAACACACTTGCTTGGACACCAGCACTTGCGCTGGTGAGAAGCAGCCCTTTGTCTCACTCGGTAGCCAGCAAGGATAATCTTCTGTTTACAACCATTTGTTTAGTGGCCATTCGAAGTTAACAACGGATCTGGAAAAAGTGACTTAAGACCGGTTTTTGCACTTAGGACCGTTGCAGCATCCCCATGGTCATGTGATCAAAATTTGGGCGCTTGGCAACTGGCATGTACTTATGACTGCTGCACCGTCCTGGGGTCATATGAACACCATTTGTAACCTTTCCAGCCCGCTTCCGACAAAGTCAATGGGAGAAGCCAGATTCACTAAATGACTGCATGATTCACTTAACAACTATGGCAAAAAAGGTCATACAATGGGGCAAAGGTAACCTGCTTTGCTTAGCAACAGAAATTTGAGGCTCAGTTATAAGTCGAGAAATATCTGTACCAAGATTATTGAAAACTGGATTCAGTAACAACATCCTGTCTTTAAGACATGCAGGAAGTTGGATAAATTGCTTAATGAGGAACTGAGACCTAGCACTTAACACTTATCTGTCCTAAATTAGAGGTAACAGAGATTCCTGGCACTTGTCCCCAAAAGAGGATATGGGATGTGGCATCTGTACTCAGATCCTCACAGTTTCAATCCTGCAACTTCATAGTTGAAACTAAAGAAGCAATAAAAATAACGGAGATAGGACTTTTAGCTCAGATTATTTTTTTAAAAAAAAACACCACTTCAGAACAAAGCAACCCCATTTGCAAGAGATTTGCATTCCTAGGAATGCAAATTCCTCAGGAATTGAGGAATTAAAAGTGAAATAATTGCTTTTGTCATGCTAGAGTGATCCCGTGAGAGAACTTTTGCAAAGACAGGAGGAGCGTGTAATTGGAGTGCCCCGAATAATGCTTATTCCCAACTATTTTTCTATGTAAAAAAAAAAGGCATTTAGTGCTTTATGAAAACACAGTTCAGCATTGTTTTGCTGCCACAGCTGAAATCATCTTGGCTACTAGGAAACAGAAGGTATATGTCTCTTGTCATTCAGAATTGTGGACACCCCACAAAACCTGACCCATGAATGCCTCCGATTCATGTAGGACAGGGGTTCTCAATCTTGGTAACTTTAAGACTTGTGGACTTCAACTCCCAGAATTCCTCAGCTAGCTGAATTCTGGAAGTTGAAGTCCACAAGTCTTAAAGTTGCCAAGGCTGAGAACCCCTGATGTAGGAGGAAGAGGAGTTCTAAATCCAGAATAGAAAAATGGCATTTGAAAATGGTTGGGAGCAGAAGGAGAGAAGTAACTTCATTTCAATAGCCGCAGAAGTACAAAGCTACCACTGATCTGAAGAACAGAAAATAGAAGAGGATAATCCTAAAATTCCACTGAGTTTTTCTTACTCAAAGCAGCCATACAGATAGTGCTCGACCTGCAACCATTTGTTTAGAGACTATATGAAGTTACAACGGTACTGAAAAAAAGTTACTTCTGACTGGTCCTCGCACAAGACAATTGCAGCATCCCCACGGTCACGTGATCAAAATTTGGGTGCTTAACCACCAGGATCTCTTTAGGATGGTTGCAGCATCCCAAAGTCACGTGATCGCCATCTGCAACCTTCCCAGCTGGCAAAGTCAATGGGGAAAGCCGGATTCTCTTAACAGCTGTGTTATATACTTCACAACTGCGGTGATTTAACAACCATGGCAAAAAAAGGTTATAAAATCACGTGGGACACCCTTAATAGCTGCCTTGCTTAGCAATGGAAATTCTGGTCCCAACTGCGGTTGTAGGCCGAGGACCACCTGTATGAAATCCTCCTCAATCACAGTACAGGTAGTCCTCAGCTTACAACAACTCGTTTACTGATGACAACGGCACTGGAAAAAGTGACGTTTGACCATTTTTCACACTCATGACCACTGCACCATCTCCATGATCACGTGATCAAAATTCAGATGCTCGGCAACTGACTCATATTTACGATTGTTGTGGTGTGCTGGGAATCATATGGTCCCCTTTTACGACCTCCTGATAAGCAAAGTCAATGGAGAAGCCAGATTCACTTAACAACCATGTCACTATCTTAAGTTACTACGTTAAATGAGTCACTTAGCAACTGTGGCAAAAAAGTTGTAAAACTGGACAAAACTCACTTAAACAAACATTTCACTTACCAACAGAAATGTTGGGTTCAGTTGTGGTTGTAAGTTGAGGATTAACTGTATACTATTGTTATTCCTGCTCTACTTTCCATGGAAAACGAAAAGCAGGAAGGACTAGCATTACTGAGTGACTTCACAGGCAAGGAGAGGCACTTTATGGCTCAAAGCACAGGAGAAGATCTGCTGAGTCAGATGAGAGGTCCAGGACAGGGGTCTTGAAACTTGGCCCTTTTATGACTCGTGGACTTCAACTCCCAGAATTCCTCAGCCTAGCTGAGGAATTCTGGGAGTTGAAGTCCACGAGTCATAAAAGGGCCAAGTTTCAAGACCCCTGGTCCAGGAGAATCCAGTAGCCTTTCTAAAACGACCAATCAGATCTCTCCAGGAAGCCAATGAACAAAGCATTACTGACATGATGCCTTCAGAATGCTGTTTTCTCCTTCATGAATTCCCACTGAAGAAACCGTCGCCACACCCAACAGGAGCAAGCCTCATAAAGCACTTTTTGGGGGGAGGTTAAGTCTTCAACAGCCCGACAGTTGGCCATTGCTAGAAACCTGGAGCTACTATCCTGTGCAGAAATGCTGTGACACGATTGTCTTTCTCCTGAATAAACAGAATGATTTCTACTTCTTTTATTAAATTTGGAGGCTGCCCAACTCCAAATGACTCTGAATAGCTGATCCTTTAAAAAGCAAAGAACTATAAAGAGAGATTCCAGAATAAAAGTGGTTTCCATTCTTGATTGATTTTCGCACATACTTTAGGGCAGGGGTAGGCAACCTTGGCTCTTTTATGACTCTGGACTTCAACTCCCAGAATTCCTGAGCCAGCCAAGCTGAGGGGAAAGGGAGAGGTTTCCAAGCTGAGCCATGCTGGCTCAGGAATTCTGGGAGTTGAAGTCCACGAGTCATAAAAGAGCCAAGGTTGCCTACCCCTGCTTTAGGGAAAGCTGATCAAGCTTTTTCAAAAGGAATTATCTGTACACTACGATCAATATGAACACCATTCAACCACTGTGATTTTTCTGTTCCAGAATGTAGTTCACGGGGGAATATCATCCACAAAGCCCAGAACAGCTCATCTCAGACTACAGCCTGGAAAGTGAAATTATTTACACTACAGTAATTAAGAGTGCTGATTCTCACAGGGCCTCTGAAGTGATTATGGATTAGCAATGGATAACTTCTTGCCTGGAGACACAGTGTGAGGTCAGGTCTCAAGGACAAGGATTCTGTTCTAGGCTGCCAGGTGGGGACAGTGACATCCAAAGGCAAAAAGAAAAAAGAAAGAAACCAGGAATGTCAGTATGAGGGGTCAAAAAGGGATATCAGAAAGTCCTCTTTGGCTCAGGCTGTTCCAAACCCCCTGAAGCCCCACCCACTTTTTTATATATATGGTCTCCAACAGTTTCTTCGAGGGACTGTAGCACTCAACAGAAAAAGCTAGTTCATCTTTAGTTTAGTACTAGTTTAGTTTAGTACTAAGAGAATAAATACCTTAGATTTGCATGGTGGAGAACAATTCACATCTGGGACCTCTTGAGTGGGATTGAAAATGGGGCCATGGATCTGGGTGGGTGCTGCAATATCTCTGGACCCCAAGCTCCACAGGCTTTTTCCTGGAGAGGCAGGGAGAGCAGGAAATACTTACTCTTTGCTCTAGGAGGGCCCTGCGGATAGACACCCGCTGCTCCAGCTCCTTGATCTCACGTTCATGCTGGGCCTCGGTGTGGATCTTGATTTTGCTCTGATAAGCGTTCAGCAGCTCAAGCTCCTGCTGCAGCTGCATCCTTAGGACTTGGTATTCTGCCTCTTGAGTTTCATCCAAACGCAGCTAGGAAGAAAGGAAGAAGGCGACATAAGGCCCTGCACTACAAAACCCATCCTTAGGATAGAATGGTTCTTAAAAGGACAAGACTAGCTTGGCCTCCGAGTCTTCATAATCCGTGCTTCCTATGCTTCTGGAATGGGCCCTGGCCTCAAACTATTACAGGGGACTCCGTCTGGCCTGTCTGCTTTGCATAACTGTTGCTGGGGGGCGGGCTTGCTACCTCAAGATGATTATATATCGAAACTCCTGTTTGTGGTAGGGCTCCCTAGTTGACAACGGCTAAAAATTCTACTAGCTGAGCATCTCCTATCTCAACAAAGGACAATGGGTACCTCTGGGATTTGCCTATTCTGTTTGGGAAGCACCTCCTACCTGCCCCAATAAAGAGTCCATTTTAATACCAAGCAACTGCTGTCATGTTCACGTTGCTTATGGAGTCAGGAGATCAAAGCTGATATTCGTTACGCAATTATGGCAAAGGGAACTCTATTAGCCCCAGAACTTTAAAACTAGTCACCCACCTCAGAAGGGGTTTCTTTGGGAGTGAAGATGCTACAGAGAAAGGCATGCTTCGGAGCCCTGTGAACAAGGGCCCCATTGCACAATGGACATTGTGGTTTGGCAGCCAGCCTCTTTGCAAGGAAGCCTTGGGGGGACTACAGTTTGGGGAGCAAGCAATTACGGCTCTCTAAAATGTGGGCTATTCTCAGCATCTTCTCTTCCATTGTTTCTTTTGGGAAAAAACAAGACAATTAAACTGGTATAAAATCAAAGCAATGTTTTAAGGATAAATCATTCTCTCGGGCTTTATTCAAGGTAGATTAAATTCTACCTCAAGGGGTCAACCCATATCCAATGGGATTGGTCATTTTATCTCCAACTTTTGCTGGCCAAAGCTGGGGGAAGGGGGATGAGGATGGAAAGAAAAACTGAAAGAAGAATTGGTTGGGGTCTAGGATTCAAAGCATGGTTGGAAAACGCTCTTCTCCGTGGACAGAGGAAGGGCCGACTCCTCCCTCTCTCCCACCCAGGGGGAGGGCAGCGCGGGGTACCTACGGCCTGGGTGGAGAGCATTTCATTGATGCTGTGGTCGTACTGCTCGGCTAAGATGGCCAGCTTGCGGGTCTGCTCATCCTTCAGACGCTTGAGGATCCCCTTGTGCTCGCTCTTTGGGGTGGTCTCCAAGAGGTGGTTGCGAAGGGCCTTGTATTGCCGCGTCTGGATCTTACAGGTGTCCTGAAACTGCTTTTTAATTTGCAGTTCTTTGGACTAGGGTAGCAAGAGGAGGAAGAGGAGAAAAAGGGGGAAAACAAGAAAACAAAAACAACAATGCCAGTGACCAGAGGAGAGAGAATGAGAATTGCAAATAAAGAACAAATGCAAAAGGAAGAAAGGAAAGAGAGAGAAAGAGAGAGAGAGAGAGAGAGAGAGAGAGAGAGACAGGAGCATGTATTAGACAAACAACTCCCACCAGTGGGGTTTTGGTGGGAATAAACGAAATCTAGTTTTACCTAGTAGTTTTACCATTTTCATGTTCCCACTTCAATCAAAGTAACATCAATATGAAATAGTTTCAGCCCAACCAAATAGCTTTAATGGAGTGAAAAGATGCCTCCTGTATTGTAGCTTGATGAAAAATAACAGAGTTGGAAGGGACCTTGGAGGTCTTCTAGTCCAACACCACCCCCCAAGTAGGAAACCCATAGTATACCATTTCAAACAAATGGTTGTCCAATCTCTTCTTAAAAATTTCCAGTGTGGGAGCATTCACAACTTCTGGAGGCAATCCACTGATTGTTCTTACTGTCAGGAATTTTCTCCTTAGTTCTAAGGTCTTAGTTCTCTTCTTGATTAGTTTCCATCCATTGCTTCTCATCCTGCCTTCAGGTGCTTTGGAGAATAGATTGACCCCCTTCTCCTTTATGGCAGCCCCTGCTATCATGTCACCCTCCAGTCCTTCTTTTCACTAGACTAGACATACCCAATTCAAACTAGAAATACCCCAAATGGGATTTGCCTCATGAAACAACAATGCAGTATGCATTGGCTGACATTGCCCGTGAGGTAGCTTCAAGTAACAGGACCAGGAGGGCTTTCTTTCTGCCTAAAACCCCATAAGGGTTAAATGGCATAAGGCTGCATGGAAAAAAACAACGGAACGAGTTGATGAAGAAGCTTCATATATGCCATTATGCGAGGATGGCAACCTTGGCTCTTTTATGACTCGTGGACTTCATAGGTCCTAGTGCCTACCCCTGCACTAGGACAATGGGAACAGGAGGGGAGACCCGCTAGAAATTCTCTACAGAAGGTGCAGGTAGTCCTCGATTTACAACCATCCATTTAACGACCATTCAAAGTTACAACGGCGCTGAAAAAAGTGACTTACAACCAATCCTCACACTTACGACTGTCACTGCATTCCCACGAACAAAATTCAAGCGCTTCGCAACCAACATTTATTACAATGGTGGCAACGTCCTGAGGTGATGTGATTGCTATTCGTGACCTTCCTTGCTGGCTTCCGACAAGCAAAGTCAATAGGGGAAGCCGGATTCACTTAATGGCTGCACGATCCACTTTAACAACTGCAGTGATTCGCTTTACATCCGTGGCAAAAAAAGTTGTAAAATTGGGTACGGCATAGTTAACAACTGCCTTGCTTAGCAATGAAAATTCTGGTCCCAATTGTGGTCATAAGTCAAGGACTACCTGTATTATGAACTGAGAAGCAGCTAAAGGGTAGTTCTAGCTAGTTCTCCCCAGTGCCCTTGATTCTATTTCCTATTTATCTATGTTTGGCTGACAGCCAAAAATGCTCCAGGAGAGAAATTTACCAGGGTCCTGCTTGCTCAAGAGGACTTAAACCTTGGACAAACATTCAGTAAATATTTGCTTGTTTGTTTCTTCCCGAGTTATCAATGATCATTCCTGAATATAAAAAAGCACAAATGAATGATATGCCAGATTCTGAACTATATACGCACACCTTGATGTGTGCCAAACAACTGCGTGTTGCATGTCTGTGGAGATTCTCTGTCAACCAACAGTCAGTTGGCTCAAAGGTGCTTTTTCAAAAGGCCACTGGACTGTTTTTTCCTTGAGGAAGAAGTACAAAACGTTTGAAACTTCATCATTTCTGATGGCGGGGGAGGTGTGGAAGGATAGGTGCTGATCAGATGGTGGGGGTAGAAGGATTGCATTTCTTTGAAGTCATCTGGTCATCAACACTCTCCCTGAGAGCTCTTCAGGCCATTTGGGGGCTTATCTTTGCCCTCAGAGTCACCTGAAAGAGAGTGCAATTGGTTGTGGATCACCTACCTCCAGTCTACAACGCAGCCCTTGCAGCAGTTCCAAGAAGACTCCACAACCAATTGCACTCTGATTCCAGTGAGCCTGAGGGCAAAGATAAAACTCTCAAGCGGCCTCAACAGCTCTCAGAGAGAGTGCTAACAACCAGATGACTGCACAGAAATACAATCGTTCTGATCCCCCTCCCTCCCTCCCGCCCATCCAGTCAGAACCTATCCCCAAAATTCAGTGTCAACTGTCAGTACCTATCCTTCCATCCCCCGCCCCCCACAATCACAACTAATGAAGTTTCTTGAGTGAGAAATGAAACATTTTGTCCTTCTTCCTCAAGAAAAAACAGCTTTGAAAAAGCAGCTTTGAGACAACTGCATGTTGGTTTTTCTAAAAATGCTAAAGTGGAAAATTTTCAGGGGCAAAAAATTTTCAGTGCAAATTACCATAACTGTATAAAAAATGACATCATTGCAGCTCTACATCATGGTCTAAATATAGACTGTAGGTGATATTCTCAACACCCATTCCCTAAAGAGCTGATGGCTCTTCATCCTCTATCCTGCTATGCAACAGAAAATATTCTTCATTCTCATGTTGAGGGTTGGGAAGTTTCTACAGGATACTTTTTGAAGACTTAGCTCCGTTGGGGGTAACCTGCACACACTTTAAAAATGTCCTTTTAGGTCTTCTAATCTAAACACTATCTAGGTCCCTTTCAAAATACATGTTGGAGAAGTGGAAGGAAGGATGAGAGAGCAGCTTCAGCATTAAGATTTCAAATGGAAATTGACATCACATTTTGCCTAGCAAAACCAAAAATATTATTTTTAGTCATCGACAGAACAAACTCAGCTATAGGCTGATTTTGAGAGACAAGAGTCTCTCATACAAAATGTTATGATGGACCCAAACTTCATACATTCGACAAAAATGGACCTGCAGTTACAAAGGACAAATGTCATTAATGATTTTTGAATTTTGGAAAAGTTCGGTTCTTTGGCTAGGCCTTTTAGTGATTTATTGGTTTGTCAGCCAGGCTAAAAAAAACAGTCACACCAAACAATTCAGTACAGAATTTGAACCACCTACTAGAGTTTAAAATAATTCATGAAGAATGCTTACATCAGTTTTTCCAATTTGGTGCATTCCAGTTATGTGTGGACTACAGCCCCCATTATCCATGCTAAATTGACCACATGGAAAGCGCAAAGGTAGGGAAAGTTTTGCGCAAAAGTTGATGTATCGGGCAGGAATTCACTTGACTATCACAAAACGTGATGCAGGAGATGGGGCTAGTCCAAAGTACATGGTTTGTTTGTTTTTAATACAAGCTATGTTTCCAATTGTGGTGTGAATTTTGGACACACAGAAGTGAACTTTTGAGTTGCCAAAGAAATGCTATTCTCTTTTTATTTAAACAGAGTCTAATACACCCCAAAGCTCATATTGATGAGCAAAATGTTTATTTCCTTGCATTTCTGATGACATCCCTCATATCAAAACCCACTCAATCACCTGTAATTTATGCTACGCCTAACTGCTTGAGGCTTCTTGCCTCAAGAGCAATTCTTTCATGGCTACAATCTTTCATCACTCTTTGGACAACATCTAAAATGACCCCAAACCACAAATGGTGTGGGGGGGAAATTGTCTAGATTACACATTTTTCACCTATGTATGTTATTTTAATTCATTTCATGAACACCTCATGCTTGAGAGGTCATAGAGAGAGAAATGAGGTACTAGGAATTAGTGCCTGGCTGAGGAATTTTGGGAGTTGAAGTCCACAAGCCATAAAAGGGCCAAGTTTGAAGACCCCTGAATTAAGACAACAGTGGAATGTGGAAGAACAGACCTCCACTTACACCCTCCAAATAATTTTACTTTTGGAAATCTAAAAGTACATCACTTGAGGATATTTTGTGACACAGAGTACATGAAAATAAGACATATAGCCCAGCTTTTAAGTGCCCTATTTTCTTAAAAATCAAATCACATCAAACTCAAAACTCACAATACAGAGGTGGTGACTTGTGGTGCAGAATTTTTATTTCTTTTTCCTTCAAAATTTCACATGCATCCACAACAGGGAAGGGAGAAATAAATAAACCACAGAAGAATGTCCCCCCCACACAAAATGGGAGAAATAAATTAAAAATATTTAACATAGTTTTTTAAAATGATGAAGATAGAGAAAAAAAAACAGTTCAAACACACAAAAATGGGAATACAAAATACATTATTAAAATGGACAAAATAGAATCTAGATTAATGAAAACAAGTTTGGCCAAAAAAAATAAAGGTTAAGAGGAATGCTAAAAAAATACACAAATCCATGGATGATGCAAAATTGGAATAAATTAAAAAAATCACAGATGAACCAAAAAAGGGAGAAATGCAAGGTATGTGCTTTATGCAAACATGGGACCAAAAGCCAGAATCAATGAACATGGAATTATATCTAATTTAGGATAATCTGAAATGTATTGATGGGTGAGGTTGCAAATTGGGAAGAGGGAACTGGACTAGCTACAACATGAATGGATATAAGAAACTGAAAAAATACATAGAAATGCTTAGAAGTAACCGTTCTAAAATTATGCTACCGAAATAAATAGAAATGAAGTCTGTTTCAAACTGATTAACTCTATAAAACTTGGTATTGACTGCAGTTGATGAAGAACTCAAAAAGACAAAAAATTTAGCCACGGCAAAACCAATTGTCTTAATTAACTGCTATTGAAACAAACAGGATTTATTCCCAAAGTCTCTTGGTGGTCAGTCGCATAAACATCCTGAGTGGGTTAAAAAAATACTGATTCTGTGATTATATATGTTTATATGGAATTCACTGAGCTTTTGGTTTTATTCCCTACCAAATAAATAAAACTTCTGAAAGCTAGTTAACCAACAAAATAACAAATGCAAACTAAACTGGAATTTTATGCAGCAGCTTCCCCTTATTCTTTGACAAAGTCATCCCAATGCAGGGGATTTCACAATTAAAATGGATCAAGATACTGCACTTATAAGATAAATATCTAGAGGGTATTTATCAGAAGAGAGGGACGGGTTGTGATAGTGCTTACCTGCTCAAAGTTTTTTTAAAAAAGGGAAAAAGGTGGATCCATACAAGAAAGCAGCACAAGCATTTGGGTTAGCCAGAACTCTCTGGCCTGGCTGTTAATTGGAGGTAAAAAACAGGCCTCTCCTCCCAGTGTGACAGGGTCACTAAGAAGCAAGCTGCAGGTGATTGGGGGGGAGGGGGACAAGCATGTCATACTAGCCAGTGAGGTATGTGTGTGTTAACACTTTCACCTTAAAGCTTAAGGAAATGTTTCTTGGAAATGATATGGTAGCAAAGTTTAAAAGAAGTATAAAAAGTGAAGGAAAGGGGTCTGTGATGTTATGAGGCAGTTCCCCCAAATGGGGCACACCATTCCTTGGAAGATAAGGCATATCTGGCCCCTGGGAAAGATAAGAAAAATGGAGCATCACAGTTCTGAGATCTGTCCCTGCACTTTAGAGATGGGTCTAGGTTTCCAGTTTTGTAAAAAAAAAAATATGAAAAGGTTGCTCTCTTATCTATAAGGCCTCAAACCACGCTGGGGGAAGCATTAAAAGACAAAACAACTTTGGTTTTTATGTAATTTAAAGAGGTTGCCTATGCCCTGGCTGCAGGAGACATACGTACAGAAACTTAAAATTTCATATTTAGTAATTTTTCTTCTCTTTGACCAAAATGCAACTGCCTATGCTAAAGCAAACCACCTCAATGCCAAGCCATTCACTTCAAATGCCAGCATGTGGTTTCTCATTTAAAAAGAAGAAAAAAGGGGGGGAAAAGCTACTGGATGGCCCATTATTGTTTCAAGTGAAAAAATCTACAGCAATAAGCTGTCATTTTATGAATTTCTCCCATTTTCAGTCAAATTGTATTGTTTAAAAAATGTATTAGCGCCCCTTTCCTCCCTCCATAAAAATATATATAAAACTTACCAACCTACCCACAAATACAAATATGTACATTCAAGTTCAAACTTTTAAAAAGGGGGATTGTTACATATATGGTGAAAAATGATAAATATATATATATATGTGTGTGTGTAAACATGCACACACACACACACATACCAATGGTGGAAATATATACCAACGGCGAAAGAATCACTTAAAACTAGGCAAACACTCAGGAGCTGAAAAAATTGGGTTTTCAAAACATGTTTAATTTCTCAAGCTTTCATTTCATTGTAAAGGGGGTTTCTTTTTTTCTGTGGCAGATGAAGAACTAATGTATTTTAGCAGGAATTGGAACTCAAAGCTTTTCAGAAGGTAAAAATGGCTTGAAATGAAGGCACGTATGTATGTCCTCACTGTGCAAGAGATGCTGAAGATGGGAAAAACAGCCATTACTGGATCTTTTAAATAGGGGTTACGAGAAAGAATTTGTAAGGATTGGCGAACCTGGAGCTCAACGTCTTATCCCAGATGATGGAAATAGGAAATATTTGGCCCTCCCAAATAGCTGACTCAAAAGGGATCAGGTGATTCTTTCCTCGTTCACACAATGGACACAAGACAACCCCCCCCCCCATCCATCCCCAATATATAAACAATCAGAGCTTGCACAAGGTTTGGTTCTCCTCTCTGCCCATATTAAAGTTTCTTTAATATGGGCACATATTAAACACATCCTGCCCAGAGCTTCCTGGTAACAAGACAGCAAAACATCAACAAACCTTGGAGGGAGGAAAAAAAATGGCTTTGAGAGTAAATACTGAAAAAGTGCTTCTGTCTGATTGCCCAGAGTTCCGGAAGCTGGCCCACGGCACGGAATATTGCATGGAAGAGACAGGATGCAGCAATTCAACTGGAATGGCTTGTTTCACAATGCTAGGCAAGGTGTAGAAACCCAAGGTACTGAGGGCGGTTATCTCCAGGGCTTCCTGACAGGGAGGGACTCACGCACACGACCACTACTTCTAGTCGACCGTCTCACTGGCCCGCTGGATCGGCCTCCGGGCCTGGCCGCACGGGCCACCAAGCAGGGGATACGGCTGGGCTTTTCCTCCCTCAAGACATACAAGCCCTTGAGGCAGTGAAGCATGGAAGGGGGCAGCTGAGCGCAGATCACCTTGGTGAGAATCCTGTTGAGGGTACGGATCGGTTTGGCAAGGAGAGAGAGGATCCGGTGGTGCCAAGGGAGGGATGGCTGCCACTGGCGGGATAGCACTGGGATACGACTCCGGAAGTTGCCTTTGTTTGTTTTGGGGAAGAGGCGGAAGAGCCCCTGTTCGCTAACCAGCCCCAGGCGCTGTAGGATGCGGAAAACCGGGCGTGGGAAATGCAGGAGAGCCAAGAGCAAAAACCGACGGGCGTGGCGGGGGAATCCCTTTAGAGTGCGCCTGGCCAGGGCCCCAAGGAGATAAAGGGGCAGGAAAACCCAGGGAGAAGCTAAGAGGTAGGAGGCCAAAAGAATGACCGGAACATACAGGCGCCCCCTGTTGGCACTCAACCCCACCACGCCCACCGTACCCCCCAACTTGATAAGAAGAAGAAAGGAGGACCCGGAGAGAAGAAAAACAGAGTGCAACAGGGTGTATGTAACCCCCAGGCCCACTAAGAATCCTTCAAGGGCCAGGAGGATATCTTGAAAACTGCCCCCCTGGGCCCAGAGAGCAGCGAGCAAAAGCAGGAGAGTGGGGGCACAAGGATATGCAGAGACCAACAAGGCCAAAGCCACACAGAGAACATGGGGCAGAAAGGTTGCCACAGGAGGGGCCCCTGGATGGGACTTGCCAGCCCCCTGTTGACTGTAAGGATCGTCACTGGCTGGGCAGCCATCACCTGATCCTCTCAAGGACCCCTCCTCAAGGATAGTGGGGAGAGACGGAGTGTACAAATCCTCTGTGCACAGAAATGGCTCTAGCTCATCATCGGCTTCTTGGCCATCAGGCTCGGGAGCACCTGGTCGCCCCCAGATTGGCAGCAGAGCCTCAGAAGCGTCTCTGCAGCCATCCAGCTCTCCAAGAAACGTCTGGTGGAGACCTACATCGGTAACTCCCTTGCTATATACTTCTTGCTGTTTTAGGCTTGCCATAGAATAGTCTAAAATCCACCCTTTGCTGCTTGACCCTAAGACATCGTGATCCTCCCCGTCAAGCCCGAGACACTCCTGTCTTTCCTCCAAAATTGCTGCTTCCTGCTCATCTGGAATTATATCTGCCATGTAGGGCCAATCTGGCTTCGCCTCTCCGCAATCTCTCATTTCTGACATCAAAGACTCTACGCCCTGATCCCTCAAGCCTAGAACGCCCTTCTGTGACCACTCTTGGACATGAGACCCAGCATGCACTGCTTCCAGCTCTGGAGTTTCCTCCTCTTGATTGCCTTCCTGGACCACCTGTTCGTGACTGTCTAGCGCAGGCTTAAAAATGTTCTTTGTATATGTATACTTCCCTAAAAGGTCTGGATATTTTCTTCCCACATTTACTACCTCAGCTTCGCCCTGAGTTGACTCCAAAACCTCTCCAACATGTGTGCCATCACCTGGATCATCACAAACACAATCTGATTCCAGGACGTCCAACTGACATCCTTTGGGATCTAGATACTCAGTGGGCACGTATTCCAAATCTGCCAGATGCTCATGATCCCCCGCCATACTGTCACAAGGATCACACCCACCCAAAAGGTCCTGTCCAAAGTCTAGACTTTCAGCCTCATATCTGTCCATTTCTGTCACCCACGAGTGCCCCTGCCCTGACTCCAGAATTCCCACAACCTGCCCTTCCGGGCACAACTGGCAGCAAGGCGGGGTGTAGGTAGCACCTACTTTGAGGCTTTTAGGCTGTTGCCGGACCTCCATGGCATGCTTCTGGCGCAGTTCCTGTTCACGACGTTTATTGTATTCCAGCTGGTTTGACAGCTCAGTTTGGTGTTGCAGACGGGTAAGCTCTGTGCGGGTACGCTGGACAGTATGAAGGTGACGAAATTCCAACTCCTGGGTGGACTCATGCTGGCGCAGCAACATGGCACACTCCAGGTCCTTCTGTGTTTGTTTCTTGTTCAGTTCCTGGAGGTGGGGGATGGGGAAAGAGAGCAGTCAGAATGTCATGTTCCATAAAGAATATCTACGGTTCCAATACATATGAAATACTCAGCATTTTTCTTTCTTTTGTCCAAAGACTTCCAGTGACTTCCCTCTTCTCTAATGGCCTGACGACAGCAACTCTTTTTCATTACCCTTGGGCAGTATCCTATTTGCATTAGTGAACAGTGAGTGAGTGATTAAAACTAGAAGCTGTACCCTGTAAAACTCAGCCTCACAGTAGTTTCTAATCCTTATGGTTTGTGAAAGATGTCAGAAAATGGTCATCACCTGAACTTGGAAGGATGCAAGCATGAGAACTGGATTTTAAGTGTTTTGAGAGCTGGACATGCGGTTGAAATGGAATTAATTCATTTCTTAGTAATTCTCTCAAATAGAATTGCTTCATTCCTAGCCACTCACTGGGTTCACCCTTACACAAAAGCAGTAATCTATGGTTAATGGATGGATGTGGATGATTGGGGATACAACAGCTGTGTGTCCCCGTCCCCCATCTCTAACCTTTTTCCGTGTCAAAATTTATTAGTTTCTCAGAATATAAAATATAAAACACAGAAGAAAATGAAAACAATGGGAAACTAGGGGAGGGGAAGAGGAAAAAGTGTGGGGTAGAAAGTGTTTTCCCCCCCCCAACCTCCTCTTTTTGAGAAGGTGGCTGAGCTAGATCTTCATGGGGCTTTGGAGAAAAAGTTATCTAGCTACCTTCCAATCAGGATTCGGAGTTAGGACATACTTTTAGACCTGAGAGAGCTTTGGCTACACCTGTTGACCACTAGAGGAGAGAGAATTGGGGAGGCCAATCATTCTTTTTGGTCTCCCAGCAGCTTTCGATACTATCAGCCATGATATCCTTCTGGACCATCTAGGGATTGGGAGTGGCTCTCCTCCTTTCTCTGTAACTGGGTTTAGCTGGTGTTGGCAGAGAGCTCAAGCCCAAGACTTTCGACACACAGGGTGGATTAGATCTCAATGCACCTCACACATACTCCAATGTAGTAGCTACACAGGACTGCACTGATTTGGGGTCAGATATCATGACTGATTATGATCTCCAACTGTTACGTCTTGACTCTGGGCTGACCAGGTGATTATCTCAAGGTCTTGTTCCACTCCTTGAGGCTGTGTAGATGTAGATGGGTAGAAACACCCAACCCTGAGAAGACCAAGTGGTTTTGAGTATGTGGACTACCCAGGTCTGGAGATATTCCATCTTTAGTCTTGAAAGGGCTAATACTTCCCCCCTTCGGGACTGTAGCACAATTTGAAGATCTTCATGGACTCACAACTGCTCAAACAGCTGGTGGCAGTTGTGGCCAGGAATACATGAAAGCTGCATTTACCAACAGACTTCCAGGTGCAATTTAAGGTGCTGCTTATCTCTCTTCCTCTCTCTTTCTAAAACTCTCATTTCCATAACCTTTAACTGGGTGAAATGATGCTTTAGGCAACTATTTTTGAACCAAGGCTCCCCATATGGATTAATTTGCATAAAGTATACAAAATTAGAGACCTGCAACTCCCATGGAATTGAAATTTGGCAAATTTTAAAAAAACATTTTATGACATCAAAATTATCATAAAACAGTTTATGACATAATACATAATGTCATAAAATATTTCCTGTGCTGATGTCTGATTGTGCTATACAGTTCAACATGGGCAATTTTTCCAGTGAAGACACTACATTAGACCTTCTGCCATTCAGGAATCTGGTAAGGAAACATCTCTGAAAGGATGACCTGATGGGTCACCGGTTGTCTAGTTACCTATAAATGTCCTTCGTGGCATGGCGGATTATCTGCTCATCCCATGACTAGCTACAGTCAACATGTTCTGGTTCCTATTTATTCAGACAATGTTATCCGATGGGACCAAAAGAGTCGGGGCTTTGTCTTCTAAAACAACCCCCCAAGAGTCATACAGCCTCCAATCTGGCACAATTTAAACAAAACCTGGCTGTTCTCCAGGCCTTGGACTAAAGTTGATGGCAGACTCCTCTTAATTAGGCTGTGCTATTTTTCTCTGAACGGTTTCTATATATGGTTTTGTATTGTAATATTTTAAATGGTTTAATATTATACCCTGTGGAGAGTTGCTATGGAATTGGGTGGCCTAACTTCATTTAATTAGTGGACATTTAATTAATAAATAAAGAGCTTGCAAAGGCAGACATTCAAGTAACCGTTCATTATGCCAACTCTTTCCAAAGAGATACGGGTGGAAAAATGGGCACACAATTTAGCCTGCCCAACACATCCACCCCCCAGAGTACATCTCCTGCAGTTTTGCTTTTCAAACATAGACCAACATCCCCTTCCTGCTCCCACCAGGCACCAATTACTGGTCCCCACCTCCCGCAGCAAATCTTGGTCCAAGTTATGGCGTGCCAGCAGCATCTTGCGTTTGTATTGGCGGCATTGTAGCTCAAAGTATTGCCGCTGGCGCCGCAAAAGGTTGGCCTCTTCTTCAGCCTGATAGTGTTGCATATTCTCTTTTTGTCTCAGCAACCATTCCTGCTTTTCCCGCTTGGGTGTGCTCTGATTCTCCTGCAGCTCCTGCAAAAGGAATAGTGGGAAAAAGTGAACACTCCTTTGTTGGCACATTGAGCTAAGCTTTGGCTGTTGAAGGGCAGCATGTTCACAAACTGCGCTAACCGAGTTCATCCAACACGCTAACACACAATGCAGTACACCACTGAATTATGGTTAACGTGACGTGCAAATTTAGATGTGGGGAAGTACAGTAATCTCCCCTCCTACATTTGTGTACAAGACTGGAAAAAACTGTAGGTAGATTCCTCTCAATTTGGTCAGCCCAGGGATTTTGGAATACAGGTCTCATTATCTCTAGTTCACATACCAAGATGTATATTGGGGAAAGCTATCTTGACAAACAGTTTATGGCTGGAGGTAACAGGTGCAGAATTCCAAAAGAATGCTTGTAAAATATACCTGTGGGCAAGTGTTTGTTTCCTTTTTAATATACCATTTTGTTTTTGTCCCGGAGCAACAAAAAACATGGAGGACATAAAACCCCGACTTTCGGAAATGTCTCTCCATGTTCGCCACATTATATGTTTGCTCTGCCTATAAAAATCCTTATTGTGTGACTCTCAGGGAAACAATTCTATGCTATTTCTATCTTTTTCTTCAAAGATACAGGCTGCATACTTAGGAACTGTCAGCATGACAGCATAAATCTCACTTGGTTATTTCTGGTCTTTTAGGACATGTTATTTCCCACATATTCCTAAAGACCAGTTGAATATTTTATCTTCCCTTACAGAAGGAATTTGCAGCATTATATATGAAATAAAACAAATCAAAATAAGAAAGGCTTCATAGTCACAGGCAGAGGTAAGGTGGCAAATGGAACTTTGGAAAGTCAGCTGCCAACTATTATGGGATAATGAAGTTTGGCTTCCTGCTGCTATGTTTCGCCACCCTTCAAATCAGGGTACCTCTTTCAGCTGCTCCTTCCGTAATTTATATTGGCGCTTCTGTGATTCAAGTAAGTTGCCCAACTCCTTCTTCTGTTGACCCAAGATATGTTGCTGAAATTTTTTCTCTTCAGCCAGGGCAGCTTTTGCCTGCAGAAGTAGGAGGAGTGGTCAGGGTCACCAATGATGGAAGTGGAACAGAAAGACAGCTTAGCCATGCCTAGGCTTGCATGCATACTGACAATTTTGTACATAGTCAGAAGATAGCAATAGCATTTAGACTTAAGCACCACTTCACAACCTTTACAGCCCTCTCTAAGCGGTTTACAGAGTCAGCCTATTGCCCCCCAACAATCGGGGTCCTCATTTTACCAACCTCGGAAGGATGGAAGGCTGAGTCAACCTTGAGCCGGTGAGAATCGAACTGCTGAACTGCTGGCAGCCAACAGCCAGCAGAATTAGCCTGCAGTACTGCATTCTAGCCACTGCACCACCACAGCTCATCCAAAGGGGGAGAAAAACTAGACATTACTGCACATGTGACTAATAACCTTAAACCATCCTTTAGAGCAGAGGTCCCCAAACCCCGGGCTGTAGCCCGTTGGGAACCAGGCCTCTAAAGCGGAGGGTGAGTGCACAAAGTTTCATTTGCGCACATGCAGGATTTAGGTTGCATGTGCAAAATCATTCCCCCCTCCTGAAACCGCCAAAGCCACTGGCAACAGTTAGTGGAACCAAATAGGTTGGGGACTCCTGCTTTAGAGAGAATTGGGATTCCTAGTATGGGAAAGTGTACAATTCGACCTCTGGGAAGAAATGGCAAAAGGCAGTGGAATGAAGAGCCAGTGAGTAGATTGTCTCTTTGTAATTCCTCTCCGGACAAGGAGAGAACTTGAGATTGCCCACAGGTGTCCCCAACAGTTTGCTTCTCAGGAGGAGACCGCAAGACTGCAATCTCTGGTAGATTTAGAGCTCTGTGAGATGAGCTAGGAGCTATTAAGGATGGTAGGTTTGCATATTTCTTTATCTAATCACTTTTGGAAACTGCTTGTGGACTGCCGTTCAGCTATTAGGAATCTTTGGATTGGCTAGTTCAGGGATAGGCAACCTTGGCTCTTTTATGACTGATGGACTTCAACTCCCAGAATTCCTGAGCCAGAATTCTGGGAGTTGAAGTCCATCAGTCATAAAAGAGCCAAGGTTGCCTACCCCTGGGCTAGTTTTACAGCACTGGATGAGTTTCCTTCAATCCTTAGTGGGAAAAAATTTAAATACAAATTTAAGGACTTAAAATAATTCTTTTGGAATAAACAGCAAAATATGATTAAAATGTTGATTTTGGAAAGTTGCAAGTTGATGAAGGGCCAAAATAGATTTGAAGTAAAATTTGGGAATTAATTGCAAGAATCCTTCCTGTGGGAAGATTATTTTGTTTTGAATTCATCTAAAAAATCATGATGGAGTAAGATTGAAAGTTTAATATTAAAGGGAACCAAGAGGAGCTAATGATTATAATTAAAAAGGAACTTAAATTTGAGTTACTAATATAGAATGAGGCAAAAATTTTAATATGGGATACACTGAAAGATTGTCTGGAACAATGTCAACTTTACAAGTGTCTGCCTCTAGTTAGACCAGGGGTCTTCAAACTTGGCCCTTTTATGACTTGTGAACTTCAAGTCATGCCTGGCTGAGGAATTCTGGGAGTTGAAGTCCACAAGTCATAAAAGGGCCAAGTTTGAAGACCCCTGAGTTAGACTATTTCAAGGATGTTAGGAAAGAGGAACAGGTTTTACTTGACAAGAGTGAGACTGAGCTGAAAGTGGATTTAAAAATTACAGCTACAAGAATGATATGGAAAAAGATATTCTGGATATACAAAGAAACTGGCTAATGTCTTAATAATTAAAAGGGATAATATACTAAGAGAGTAATTTTCTTATACTCAATTTACCAAAGAAAGCTTTGAAGAATTTTGTAGAGGGGGAAAAAGAAAATATGAAAAGAAGTTAAGTTCTAGGACATTATTTGAATGGATCAAGATTGTTAAAAGGAAAGGGAAGGGATATCAAGTTGGCTTATTTGTTCGAGATTAAAATAGATAAGTTGTTGTCTCTGGAAATCCCATGGTGAACGTTTGCTGACTAGAACTGAAACGACAAGAGATGGGAAGCGGAAAGAAGAGAACATGTGCTGTATTTTAAGATAAGGTAATGAGTTACTAAAATTGTTTACACCTGTGATGAAGCAGAAGTATTTTTTGTAGTTTTTTTTATTATATTCTGATTTTTGTTTCTTTTCTATTTTTATTTTTTCCCCTTTTCTGCACTTTCTATATTTTCTTTGTATTTTATTTTTTTTAGTTGTATTAGTTTTTAATCTCTAATTGTAATTGCTAATAAAATTATTATAAAATAATTGTACAATTGGTACAAGGCATAACAACTTATTTCTTGACAACCAGCAGAATTGGTTTGTAAACACCCTTGTCCTTATTATTCAGTTCCTTGGGGGGGGGGGGGAGGATGTTTTAGTTTTAAAGAATAGGTCAGATCCAAGAGCAAACGGGTCTGTTATGATAGAACCTATTTCTGTTTGGGATAATTGATCTCCTTGGTTTCGATGGCAAGTTAATACTGGTCTACCAAAATGACCAGATTACTGCTGATGTGGCCAGAAGGAATGGGAACAATCAGAACAGTATGAGTTAATCAGGGAAGCTCTTCCCAAGCAAACCTGCAACACTTTATTTAATCTCACAAGAGTTGTGTATACATTTGTATGAGAAGGAGTAATCAAAAGGAAATAGGGGAAATAATTATTTCAATTTGGAGATAGTCTTTCACCAAGGATTAAAAATGTGCCACCTACAACAGTTGCCAGTACTTTGGTGACACCCCTGAAGGTGGTGATCAGCTTAATGGATGGTAAAAATACTGAGGTTTCATGAGATTACTATTCATTTGCAAGATTTCAATCTTCTCTTAAGAGACTGCAGTATTTCAGGCAAGAATGCTGAAATGTCACAAAATTAGTATTATTCCTTCCTTCCTTCCTTCCTTCCTTCGAAAGAAGCTGTTTTAGTGCCTACCATACTAAAAGGGGTTTAATTTTTGCATTAACCTGACATGAGGTTCCCACTGCAACCTGTTCTGGAGGCCAAAGTTTCCCACCTTCCCACTCTCCTAGGAATTTTTTGTAGTTTCTATTCCTTTGGCCAAGTGATCTTCCATCTCCCTATCCAAGTCTCCCATCCTCACCTCTTTCTCAAAAATAGCCTGATGCTTCTTGGCCAGTTTTTCAGCCTCAGCTGAAAAGTTGTTGCGATGGGCCTCAAGCTCTTTGTCGAGACGCAGCTGGTGCTCATCCAGTTCAGCCCGCAGTTTGTTCTCCAAAGCCAGCAACTGTTTCTGATGTTGACGCCGCATCCGTTTGTAGCCACTCATCTGATCCCGCAGTGCTGAGTCTTGCTCATGCTCCTGGATTTGGCGAGTCACCTGAAAGGAAGAAAAGAGGAAGAGAGAAACAAGAAAATCTAATTTAATCCAAAATTGTGAAATATAAACAACACCATTCATGGGTTTATTACTGGACAAATCTTGCCATGGGGTAAGAGGAACAATACACTGAAGTGTTGTGCACATTCAGATCCGAAGCAGGCAAGGATCTTCTGATCTGGTACGCGCGTCTTCTCACTCCCCGTTGGCTGATCCTTAAAGAATCTTACTTTTTCCTGGATTTGAATGGTGCCTGAAGGTGCTCAGGAAAAATTCCAGTCAAGGGGAGGTTAGGGTGATGGGAGACAGGGCAACAGTAGGCAGTTTCTCACTACCAATGGCACAGCGCAAGACCAAGAAAAGGCACGACTTGTTGAAGGAGCCTCCAAAAAGTAGAAAAAGAGTGTTCACACTGGATCCTATGTACCCTTGTGCACTTCTGATCCAACTATAGTACGCCACTAGTGCACAGAATTTCCCCTTGATGGTAAAGAAACCTAACAGTTTTTCATTCAAGATGACTCAGCTTAGATCAACAAATAAAGGAGTAAAACAGGACACATATATAGAAGAGGAACACTCTTCTACTGCAGTAACATGATTCTTATTTTGGCATAATGATTATTGTTCTTTTGACATAGAAACCATATGAAAACTGAATTCAGCTCTGAAAGGATTCAACACAGAAAAACCAAGAAAAATACTGAATCTCCCAAACATGCCCTCACTAAAGCCCCAGCTCTGTCCACCTGGTATGGTTCTACTCACTTTGCATCCTTTCCTTTCTTTCTGCAATCCTTACCACTATCATCATCCAAATATTAAATATCACATCTAGCTTCTGAAAGTTTGCCACCCCCGCAAAAGCTGTGTTCTAAATTAAATAATGAAATAATCAAATTATTAACGATTCAGAATTTCTTTAATTGCATGGGATTTAATGAAGCAGCTGTCTTAAGAAACAGAAACATTCACATTTTAAATAAATATTGCTGACCTCTCTTAGAAAATTGTTGAAAAAAATGTTCTCAATACAAAAGGTGTAGATTTCTGGCACTTATCCACTGTTCCGGTCTTACCAAAAGAAACTTTAAACTATTTTGTTTGATTGGCTCCTAAATAATGTTAAAAATAATCACAGTTTCCAAAGCCATCTTGCTCACCATGAATATACTTTTTTTTTAACAGGCAGAACTACGGCATTTCAGGTAGATTTCTTTCTGTCCTAATTTTCTCTGCTTCTTCCTTAACAATTGCACTGCAGCAAATTCCTACAGAGAGCTCCAGATGCCACAGACATTGAAACTTTACTAATACATTAAGAGAAAGGAAGAAGAAGGTTTTGTAGGCAGCACCACTAGCAATTTATGAAGCCACCAGGAAAGGAACAAGGCTGGCAAAACAAAAATGAAAGGACCGCATCCAACTGAGATCACGTTTTGTGTAGGGGTGAAGGTGCTGGACCAGAAACAAGGAAACTATGAGTTCTAGTCCTCCTTTAGGCATGAAAAGCAGCCAGTGACTTTGGCCACACTCTTAATCAGCCAACCCATGTCACAGGGTAGTTGTTGAGGGAAAAATAGAAGGCGTGACCCTTCCCTTCCCTGTTGAGGGAAAAATAGAAGGCGTGACCCTTGAGTTGTACAAAATATGAAGGCAGGATATGAATCTAATAATACAATAAAATATAAGCAAGTTTCTCCCCTCACCAGAGAAGCTGTACGAATGGTGGCAAAGTGATCTCGGTTACGGCAGTAGGCACGACGTCGGGCGGCTGACGATGAGCTCTGGGGCTCCATTTCCGGCTGGTAGGGATCATCATACAGATTGTCATGGCCCTGAAAAGCATTAAAAAGCACGTAAGAAGCTATAGGCCTTAGCTTCTAACACTGCCTCTGCACATTTTCCTTTAAAAGGCACATACAGAATATAGAGCTGGGAGATCAAACAGGACTTCTCTATGAATAATTTAGGATTAGCCAGTTTTAGGAAATGGAAGTGTGAAAGAGAGTGGAGCAGGACCACAAACTGTTATAGAGAGTACTATAGAAGGCGTTCCAAGATTTCAGAAGTTTAAAGTAATATAGTGCCTAAGGCAATCTTCCAAACTTGATGCCATCCAATGTGTTGTGGCAGTAATTCCTAGAATATTAAGCAACTGGAGGTTGTATCAGATGAACATCTGTGCCATGTTGAAGAAACCTAGGTTGAGGCCTCAAATTCAGTCATGTTTCCAGTTTTAAGCATAAAGCAAGATCATGTGGACAGCCCAGATTAAACATGAACAGACTAGGCATTTTTTATCTAGTTGGGTTTCCTTCAACTGCTGTTTCCAAAGTATGTAGAAATTTAGCTGCAATCCCAAGAACTGTGGACAGCTAGGAAATACTAGTCTAGAAAAAAAACAAAGGAGGGGAAAGTGTACCCACCCAAGTCTAAGTTACTCAACATAAGGAAGCAAGTAGGATGTAATGATCC
The DNA here is from genome assembly GCF_001527695.2 of Protobothrops mucrosquamatus. Taxonomy (NCBI): domain Eukaryota; kingdom Metazoa; phylum Chordata; class Lepidosauria; order Squamata; family Viperidae; genus Protobothrops; species Protobothrops mucrosquamatus. The sequence goes on from NW_015386398.1 coordinate 505,097, forward strand.
ACTGGATTCCAATTCTGTGATCATCAACATGCTTCTCTCTCTTCCTCCCATCCCCCTCTGGACTTCCATTTTCTCTATCAACCCTGGTGTTGTTTTTTGTTTCATCACAACGAGGTGAAGGATACTCCAAATTCAAAACTGAGCTTTTCCCTTTATTTTCTCAGGATACCCATATCTTTATGGCCCATTTGCAGGGAGGCTTACATTTTCTATCACTTACATTTTCTATCACATGCTAGAAAATATTCCACAATGTTTCCCAACCTTCGCTTTATTCTGAAATTGACATTTGACTGCTCTTGCAGAAGCACACTGAGTTCTATACCGGCAGACGGTGGATGACGGAGCTATTGGAGGTGACGGTGTGCTCGCCTTCCTGCATCATGGCAATCTCAGCCCCGTCATCATCATCTGAGGCGTCAGCCAGGCTGTTAACGCTGCTGCTCTGACTGCTGGCACTAATGGACATACTGGGTACCGAGTGGCTGCTCTCCATGCTATTGATGGTTCCTGTCCGGTGAAGAAACTGCTCTACTTCCTGAAACAGAAAAAAGGATTAAATGAGAATGAGACAGGTGATACTGCAAACAACTGCTTCTTAGAGGGAGGGAGGGAGGGAGGGAGGGAGAGAGAGAGACAAACAGACAGACAGACAGAGTATATGTGTGTGTAGGGCAGGGGTCTTCAAACTTGGCCCTTTTATGACTTGTGGACTTCAACTTCCAGTGTGCCTGGCTGAGGAATTCTGGGAGTTGAAGTCCACAAGTCATAAAAGGGCCAAGTTTGAAGACCCTTGGTGTAGGGAATGGTCTTGGAGTAAGGAAGCCTCCTGCACTGTTACTCTCATGATGGTGAGAGAATTATATGAGCTGAAGTTCAAGAAAGCCAGGGAGAACTGCATTAGGAAACGTGGGGAGACAACAACAGAAACCAAAAGGGAAATCTTAACCTCTTCCTCTTCTGGTGCCTCTGCATTTGGACCATTCTGAGCCTCCTGGAAGAGGATTTTCTTCATCTTGCGGTACTGCAGATTGTCAAGCTCCCTCACTGCATCCTTGGTCCTCTGAATCAGGTCCATGATAACCGTCTGGGGTCGCTCCCTCAAGAGAAAGCGATGCTGTGGAGTCACAGGAAGTAATAGCATGAAACCAAGGAAGTAGGTCTGCAAAAGGTCCCCGAAGCTATCCACTGAACTCTTAGAATTTGTGATATGACCAATCCTTTCCCGCTATTAAGTACACTCACAGGGTTGGGATAACAACTACTGAGATTTCTTGGGACCTAATAACTACATTATTTTAACAACAATGTATAATTACTCTCAATTTAACTTGAGTAAACCTAGATTTAGCATGTAATGGTTACTCAAGTCCACTTAGGAACAAAGAATGAGAGAAACTCAAATACTTTGGAAGACAGAATAACTCATTGCTTATCAACAACTTAATAAGGAAAAAAACCCAACCAAAATCAATGCTAGGTGTACACTTCCAACACACAATTCTATGAATCCAGTGTGAAGACTCAGTATTTATCACGGGTCTGTGGGGAATAAATGGTGAAGTGTGTTATTTATTAGGGTGTTTCCCTAGAAACATCTGTACCAACATTTTTCATGGATTACCATTTCCCGATGCTAGCTTTCCTTTAACACACTCTTCTAATTTAAATATCTAGTGTTCTTATCTTTAACTTCTTGTTATTGTCCCAGATGGGATAAAATGAGTACAACTTCCACAGCTACAGGCATTGTATGCTGGGGATGGGCAAAAAAGGAATCTTTCAGGAGTTGAAAACGGGTGGAAGATACCTTAAGCAGCACATCAGAGGTTGGACGGTCCTGGGGGATCTTCTGTAGGCATGAATCCACAAAATTTCGGAAATATTCAGACCTGAAAAAAAAAAACAGGGAAGAAAGTCAGGGATTCATCTGAATCTATAAACCTCTCTTTTTTTTTGCAAGCTTAAAGCCATTTGTGGAGTTTTCCTTACCAGTGACTAGATTGCAGCAGTGGTGAATCATTCTGGGCGATGTGGTATAAGGCACTCATAGCATTCATGTTAAAGAGGGGTGGTTTGCGCTCCGCTGAAGATGCAAGGACAGCTAATGTTAGCACCAGCACTCGTGTTTTTGCAGAAAGCCCTCTTCCACATCACTCCCCCCATAACTCCAACCTTATAAGGCAAGTAAGCTCATTCCATACCAAGTTCAATGCAAGTGATGCCAAGTGACCAGACATCCACCTTGCCATCATACTGCCCCTCATCCATGGCTAGAATCACCTCAGGAGCCATCCTAGAAAGAAATCGCAAGATAAAACAATCATACATTGTGACTTAGCAACGGCACACGTGGTTACTTAAGAGCCTGAAAGATTATTGCACCAAAGACGCACGACCCTGGACATAGACCACAAAGTACTGCCAAGTTGTCAATGTTGCTATTAATCAAAGAGGGGAAATTATTAAACACGTTAATGTGTATTATTAATACAAATATATAATTTATTTCATTTTCTTAGACCCCATTAATTCTTAAAATGAGGCTCCAAAGCATGCCATTTAAAGTTCACATATGGCGCCTCCCAAAACTGGAACACTCCTGAATTACACCCTCCAATCTTTGACCTACAAAAGGAGAAGACTTCATAACTTTTTTTACAATCAACTGTTGTTAAACTACACTGGGAGTCTTTGCAAAAACCCAGGGAACCCACATTTCTAATTACCAATTTCTGTAATTTCTTCTTGTTCAAAGAGCCAGGGAGTCTCCAATGCATATCTACTCCCTCACTGTCTCTTCAGCCACATCTTCGCTCCTCCCAGTGGCTAGGATATGGGGATATGGCCAATAAAGGCATTCCTGCTCTGTTTCAGATTAAACAAAAATCTCATTCTGCCAGCTTACCAATATGGGGTGCCAACAAAGGAGTTAGCAGGAGCAATTATAGAAGCTGAGCCAAAGTCCCCCAGCTTCACTTGTCCTGGTTCAGTCAGAAGGATATTCCCAGCTTTCACATCCCTGAAAAGACAGGCACAGTAATTAAAAACTGAATAGAGAAGCAGAGAACACAGTGGAGGAAAATGGGCAGCAAGATGAAAAAACAGTGCGAGCGGCAGGAGAAAGCAGGAAGACAAAGATTAGAGCAACATTTATATGGACAAGGAGGACCAGGAGAAAGAGAGAGGGCTACATTAGCAAACTTCTATATGGGTAATGGCCTCTGAGTCTCAATAATTTGATAGCAACAAGTGAAAGATTTCTGCTCTATTTAAATTAGGCTGCCGAAATGACTGACTCCTGAGGTAATTAAGATTTTTTTTTTAGTAGAAGAATGATGTGTATAGCACAGTTCTTAAGTTGAAAAATATATAGGTAGTCTTTTTTTTTTTTAGTGGTCATTAAGCGAAGTGGTTACTAAGTGAAACTGTGACTGCATTTATTATCAGACTTCAAGTTTTGTTTGCTTTACCGACCTGGGAAGGTTGTAAATGTGAGGATTGGCAGTTGTTTTTTCACCAATGTGGTAACTTCCAACAGTTGTTAAAAGAGGCAGTCGCTAAACGTGGACTACCTATATGCAAAATCTGATAGGAAGCAACATGTTTTAACTATATGTCTTTCCCTTAAGTTGTTTGGGATATCGAGGATTTATTAAAATATAAAGCTGATTTGAGAAATTTGAAAACTGTCCAGTGCTGATAATTGAACTAAACTGCATAAAGTGCAACATTTGACTGAAGCATGAATTTGAATGGTAATTTTGCCATTCTGCCTGCAAATCATCTAAAGAGAATAAACGGTAAAATGTAGCAAGAAACAGGGTTGGGTCAGAACGATGCATGGAGTTGACTGAAAAACAGAGTAACAGATTCCGGTACAGATTTCACAATGCAGAGCAACAACTAGATCATATTATCCTACACTAAATGGGTGTTACCAGCAGCAACGTCTCTAAGAGAGTGCAGTCATACAATGTAGAGCTCACCTGTGGATCATATTGTGTGAATGCAGGTAGGCAAGTCCCTGCAGAGCGCCATGTGTTATGGCTGCAATCTCTACTTCCTGCAGTGGCTTCTTGTGCACTAGGAAAGAAGGGATGGAGGAAAGAACATTATTTAAAGGTCTCAGAAAAGCTTTGTGGGAAGACTCTTCAATTGGTCTTGGGACTCACCTTCCAGCAAATCTGAGGCTGAGCCTAGGCAGTATTCCATCACCAGCTAGTGAATTAAGAGGAAATGTTAGCGTAGGGCAAATAAATCCTTCGAACTTCAAACATCCTGTCCCAATCAGGGCTCCGGGAACCCAGAACGCCAATTCCATTTTGTACCTGGCATTTCCAATTCACTTAAGAATGTAAGAACAGCCCCTCTAAATCAGACCAAAAGTCCACCATTTTTGCACCAATGTCATCCAGGCACCTCCAAAAACCCCATGAAAATAAATAGAATACCACTAAAAAAAAAACTGTCCACAGTTTTCAAGAAAGGAGCCACCACTCTATTGCACTGCAATTCCCTCCCTTAAACTGCACTGTTTCAGGCAGAGAAGCAAGAAACCCAGTCATCACTCAGGCTCTTTTCAAGACTTCCCCCCCCCTTACCCAAAGCCCAGTTCATCTGCATTTTCACTGGATTTCTTAAATTCTTTAAAAGGCTTTCTGTAATGTATCACCACAATGGCTCAGAGTGACCTGTTTCACTCTCATCTTACCCATGCTGTATGTTCCCGTAAGTAGCAGCCCTTGTATTCAATTGTGTTTGGATGTCGTAGCTTTTGCAAAAATTTCACCTCCTTGATAATGTCCTGCCATTTCTGGAAAATACAAAAGTGAGCCTGAGCTCCAATATATTTCTATATTTCGAGTAAAGGAGGGAATATTACAAGAAGCCTAGAAAATTTGAAAATCAGGAGATCTGGATTACCTAGGCCAGGGAGAGGCTAGAAGTTAATGGTCAACACAAACTGTGTTAAAGAGTCTAAAAAGGACCAACCTCATTAGACTGCTTCCCACTGTAGGACATCTTCTTAATAGCCACCACTTCATTGTTGCGTATGTCTCTGGCCTGGGGAAGATAAAGAGAATAAACCAAAGAAGGATGGTGAAAATAACTATCAGCACCCACAGACAGTCAAGTTCAGAGAGAAACTTTGTTCCTATGCCTGGAAAAAAAATACCATTCAAAAGGAGTAAATTTTACATCTCACGGTGAATCAGGCATTCTTAGAGCAGAGCTGCCTATGAGGCCAGAGATACGTGGGACTGACGATATCCACTTAAAGTTATAACATCTCTACTAAATCAGACCAGTTCATCTTCCCACTTCTGATCATGACCAATCAGATTCCCCCTGAGAAAGCCATTAGCAAGATGTGGAGAAAGTCCTTGCCACTATTGCTCTTCAACATTTAACATTCAGTAGCAGGGGGTCTCCTGGTGGGATGGGACCCAGAAGCAGAACTGATTCAGCTGTAAGCAAGGCCAACGGGAAAGAGTTGTGTTAAATGATCTTGGCAAGATTTTGAGCATGAGCATCAACACTCCTTTGGCACTCACAAAGTAGACAGCTCCAAAACTGCCATGACCAATCTCCCGCAGGTCAACAAAGAGCTTTTCAGGGTCATCCTTGAAGAACAGCTCAGCCACTTCAGGGTCCTTCAAACTGCCAGCCCGGGCATTAGACGGCATGGCGGCCGTGGATGAGGCTGGACTTCACTGTTGCTGTTCTCCTAAAGCGGGAAACAAATATTAACTGAACCAGCTGGGTATAAATAAGGTAATTTATTCTTATTTATAAGATTGTAATTCAGTGATATCTGATGCCACCATCTTGCTGTGGTAAAGCAAATCCTGAGATCCTTGCTAGAAGGGTATAAATATACGAAAATTATACTCCCATGTGAAGAAGTGGGTTCAAGGCCACATGCAACCTTGACAAAGCCTTTTCAAAAGGAATCTGTAAGCACTGGCTCCTATTCACAGAAATAAGAGATCTGAAACAAGGTAATCAATGAGAGATGTCTATAGCGGGAAGGCCATCAATGCCAAATGGAGACAGATCTTGCAGTGATACAGAAGGTAAAATAGACTTCTCTTGTTCAAATTGGGCTTTTGCTATTTATGTGACAGCATTCAAGTAGTAATTGTTAGGAGACTAAAGTACAAATATCAGCTTTACTTATCTCTACATTCCCCACTTTTCTAGCTCTAGCTCAAAGTATGTTTGTTCTTTATTCTTTCTATGAAAATCCAGGAGTTTTGATAAAGCTATACCTACTTTCCATAGACACAAAAGTCACAGCAGATTTGCTCCTAATTTTTGACCACTAAAATATTCTCCATTGATTGCTACTTTAATGAGAGTACATTTTCTCTCTTATACAGCGACTCATGTTTCAGTCTTGTACTTGTACACCCACATTTATATTGCAATGGGCACACACTTCCATTCAAGTAATAAAATTCCCATCTACTCAGTTTACCAGATTTGTTATTTGCATTAATTTCTGCACTATCTTCATTGAAATGAAAGGAGATGAAGAAAATAGGATTCTCTATTTAAAAAAAATACAAGCCTTTGGAGGGTTTGCTAAATATTTTCAGTTTTATTTTTAACTGAATGTTATATTAACTGAGTCCAGTTCAATACTATCATGTCTTTTTGTCCACTATAACTACTCTGCTGCGCTTAAGCAACTGCTTCTTATGTAAAATGAAGAAGTTGCCTATAAGGGATTAAAAGGAATTATAGGAACATAGACCAAGGGATTTCTAGAGCCTTGGAACAAAATTTTACTGGACTTGTGGTATTTGTTAGCTGGGAAGCAAACAATTTAGTCCTTTACAAAGAATGCAGCAAGTATGGAAGTTGGATATTTATGTATAATCCTCATACAGGTACCTCAATCTCTTCATTATTGCACAATGTCACCCAAGTCTTAACTTTTATGAACATCACATGCATGCACATGAAATATTACATCCTATTAAGCAGATACCAAGAATGTAACGAGTTAGAGAAAAAAGTGTACAACTCACGAATGAAGGCAAATATATGTGTCCCAGGATAATGTTATAAGATCCAATCTGGGTAGGTCACTGGGACCAAGGTTTAGTTTCCTGAGCTTCCGGACTCGTCCTGGAGCCCATCCTCGGGGAACTTATTTATGTTAGACATTCCGTTAGAGACAAGTTCCCCGGGGATGGGCTCCAGGACGAGTCCAAAAGCTCAGGAAACTAAACCTCTAGTCCCAGTGACCGACCCAGGTTGGATCCTGCAAGCGCGCAACTGATTTTGGAACATGTGGGAACAGCTGTATCAGATGACATCCCCCCATACAAAAACATTGCTCCTTCTCTGTAAATGAGTCCTTCCTTTTGAGTGAGGTAATTTTTCTGTATTCTTTCCCCATCTTCCAGTCTGCTATCTACAGCAAATTTCTCCAATATGATTCCCTCCAAGTGCACTGGACTACAGTTTCCACCCAACATCGCCAATAACTTGTTGAGAAATCTAGAAATGTATAGATTAATCCCTTTGGTAGGCACATTCTGGCTAAAAGCTATTTACACAAGATTTCTAAAGTGAGCCCTTTAAAGGTTAAAGATATACATTTAAAAACTTGAGCCTGTGATACTTTGAGCCTGTGAAACAAGAAGGAATCAATGTTAAAATATACAAGAATATTTAGTCCAATCACAAAATAACCATGTGAGTAGAAAGTGAGCCTCACTCCAAAAAACAAGAAGTAAATAAATGTGTGTCCTACCAAATAGACTGTTCCTTTTGTTCTCAGTCCAATGGTGAAGAACTTAAGATTCCCAAAATGTCCAACAGAAGAAGCCTGGCAGGGATTCACGAGCAAGAAAACTTGCTTGCCAGCAGTTGATATTAATAACAAGGATTGCAGTTGCAGCCTTGAATGTCACAGAATTGGTATCTCTCATGTCTGGTTCATTCAAAATATCTTCGTAAGTATCCCCATTAAGGATGGCCCAATCACAATTCAGGATCCAATATCTTAATCTTAATCCATGAATAAATTCTGGAAAATGCCTCCTCCTCTGTAGTTAGTTATACCTCAGAAATTTAGCATTTTGCTTATTTGCTCCTCAGAAAATCCATAGAATTTAATTTGCAGCACAAGTGAGCGGCATCCAAAGTTTCCCAGAAGCCAGCTTGTTGCACTCTTCACTGTACTGTGCAATATCAGAACAGGAATACTCAATACATTTTGCAATTAAAACAGTCTCTTTTCTAGAATAAAACGTCTACAAGCTGCCTATCCCCACACTGCTACTATGACTATCAAATGCATGAAGAATAAGGGTATCAATGCAGATCAAATGCTCGACAGATCTAGACCAGAAATGCACAGCCACCTAGATAGGAGGTTTCTCACACCAAGCCTTCCCCCTTGATTGGGTAGCAACTGAGGTGAGCTGAAAAATAAGATCCACAGCCTTGCTGCAACCCTACAATTTGAAGCAACCACACAGAGTCCCTCCTGTTCACTCTCTGGGATGGGCAGTGGTTGCTGGACTGAATCCAGGGGGCTGAAATGAAAAATAAGGAAATCAACAGTTTGCAGGCGGGTTATGCTGGTCAGAGGAAATCCTTGCATTGTTCAGTTGCTTCCCTGGGAACAATCTAAAGAAAAAAAGGCAAAGCGTAAAGCTAGCCTTGGCAGTGATACCACTGGCAAGAAAGCATCTGGAAGGATTCCTGTTGTGGTGGTTGCTGCCTGGCTGCACCAAAGTGGCCGAAATTTAAGGCAGGCCCTGGAATTCAGTTTCAAATTAGAGATAGAAGGGTAGGGAGACCAGTCACAGGGAATCATCTGGAGTTCACCTTTAGAACAGCAACTTGAGAAACAGCATGTATCCTATCAAAGGAGCGCAAGAACTGATTAATCTCTTAAACATGAACTTGCTTCCTGGCAGGCAACAAAAGTGGAAGACATTTCACCCATTGGTTTTAAATGGAGACTCATGAAGTAGTTTGTATGTAAGTCATGAATCCTAAAAGTTTTTTTTTAAATAATAAAGCAGCCCACCACTTTGAACTGAATAGAATCATTTTATCAGCTGTGTTGAAATGCTACATTTTCAAGAATTCACAGTGACGGAATAACTGAGTATACTTAACTTGAAAACAATTTACAACATTTCAAAGCATAATGTGCACTATAACTAAACTAAAAAAAACCTGAATGGAAAAAAAAACTCTCCCTCAGGAGAGTCCAATTTATTTTTATTTCACATATACTGCAGAGTGGGACTAAAAGCCACATCGACAGGAGGAAGGACCTTCTCCTTAGATGAAGTTACTGACAAAGCCACGCATGCTGCTTTTAAAGCATATTATTTTGGTCCGCATGTTTCATCTATTTATAGTGAGAAATACTAGAGGCAAAGCCTCCAGTGAACTAAGCACCCATCATCAGAAAGATATGGATTCTTCAGCATCTGCATGAAGTTGCTACAGGAGCTCATCTGGTGATTCAGGCTCTCATATCGACAATATTTTTGATGATACTCAACTATACATTGTGACCCCAGGCTGGAAATATTATCTAAGTCTTGTCCCAGTGTCTTGGAGGTTTTGAGGATCTAGATGGGACAGAACAAGCTTAAATTGAACTCTAGCAAGACACAGCTGCTGTTTGTATGTTGGGATTTATTTATTGAATGAATGAATGAATGAATGAATGAATGAATGTATATGTTGCCCACCCCACTATCCATATCCTCTACGTCCCTTGGTTTGTCTCTGGATGAGTTGAGCTGCCTCTGAAGGAGCAGGTTTGTGACTTGGTGGCCTTCCTGGATTTGTGACTCCTGCTGGATCAGCAGTCAGATGTTGTGGTGAGAGGGCTTTCCCCCAGCTTTGGCTTCCATGCCAATTGCAGCCTTACTTGGGACGGGAGGACCTGACTAGAGTGGGTCATACTGTCACCATCGCCTTGTTAGATCACTGCAGCGTACACCACATTTCAGGTACAATTTAAAGTGCTGGTTTTAATCTATAAATCCATCCATGGCTTTCTGCCAGGTCACCTAGAGGACCATCTTTCCCCACCAGAATTACCTCTGATCACTTTGTGCCAGAAGCAGCACTGGGTTGTCCTCCACTTAAAAAATAAAATAAAATCCAAAACACAATTTTTCTATGATGAGCCTGGCCTTCTGGAATGGCATTTGGTTGGAGATGTTAGTTATCTCCAACATAACCTGCCCTCTGGAAAAAGTTGAAAACAAGAGCTTTTCTAGATGGCTTTTGAGGCCAGATATTGTATTGTTTGAAGATTTACACAGTTTTATTTAGATTGTCGTGTTTGTTTTTGTAAGCTACAGATAAAGTCTTTTTATGATGGCAGCACAATAGAAATCGGATGAATAAATAAATGTTGGGGTAAGATTCTCACATAGATAGACAGTATGAAAATAGTTTTTAGGCAAGAAAATGGACCTTCGAAACTTTCCAACCTTGGAGATTTAAAGAATGGCAGACTATAGGAACTGAAATTCTTTAAGTACCTGGGCAATAAAGAGCAATAGTTCTCAAGCTGGCTAGGGAATTCTGGGATCTGAAGTCTCAACCTGGCTAGGGAATTCTGAGACCTGAAGTCCACATACTGTAAAGTTGATAAGGTTGAGAAACACTGGTAAAGAGGATCTCAACATCTGTGGCTGGAAATTGTGACATGCATGATGAGTAGGATAAAGAAGACCATTCGTGCAAGACAAAGAAACAAAAGTGTACTGTATACTAATCTACATTTGTAATGACTCCATATCTTTCCCCACTCCACAAGAAGAAGAGTTTCTTTGTTTCTAGGTAATACAATTTGTGAAAGATGGAAAATACCGGTGGTCTCTCAGTGGTCTATAGCAGTGGTTCTTAACCTTTTTGAATGAATCACCCCCTTGAGCCAATGAGGAAGTTGTCATCGCCCCCCTCCCCCAACATAACCTCTCAATCACAACCTAGGAAATAATTCTTCAATTTATGCAAACCCTTTTTTTGTTTTCTTTAAAATTGTCATCAGGACAACATATTGATGCAAATAATTTCTTTCCAGTCTTTTCCTCATATCTCCCATATTCTGGCCAATGGCGCGCCATTGTATGGGTAGAGGCTGCTGCGCAACACGCATGAAGATAAGCTATGTGTATTCACATATGTATGGCGTTCTGTACTGAAGGTAGCTGGAGGAACATTTGAAAACACAATTAATCCGCTAATAGCGAGTGATCTGATGTTTTTGTACAACAGATATACAGCAATTCACTGTACGAAAAAGTCTCAAGTGTCCCCAAAACTTCTCGCTCCATCGCCCCCATATCGCCCCCTTTTCGTTCCTTCGCCCCCGCATCGCCCCTTTTCATTCCATCGCCCCCCTGAAAAACAAAATCATCCCCTGGGGGGCAATATCGCCCAGGTTAAGAACCACTGGTCTATAGTATGCATAAAGACCTCTTAATTGTTCTAGGTTTATGCTGCTCACTTTGAAAATGTTAGTCTTTGGCCACTAAAGCAGGATAAAATGGGAGACTTGACAGAAATCTTGGGAGAAATTGAGTGGAAAATAAGTGACAATATTCTTTTGTGCAAAAGCTAGAGCTGGCAATGTCAGAGATGGAGAAATGAAAGAAGAGCCATCTCAGCCAAAGATGGAAGAGGCAGACTCACCAACATCTGTTGCTTGACTTCGGTTTTGGTAATGGAACTATAATGTAACAGCAGTACATTTGTATTCTTCTTTAAAGACAAAATCAGGAACACTAGTAAGAGTTCTAAAAAAATCAGCAGCAGCTATTTTTTTCTTGCTGTCTTCAAAAATTATCTACAGATAGTCTTCAATTTATGACAACTGGGATTGGAATTTCTGTTACTAAGCGGTGTTGTTACCACACCTGATTTTATGACATTTTTTTGCTGCAGTTGTTAAGCAAATCTCCCATTGGCTTTGTCAGAAACGAGCTGGGAAAGTGTCAAATGGTGACCAGTGACCACAGGACGCTGCAATGGACATAAATGTGAGCTGGCTACCAAGTGCCCAGATTGTTGTTACATGACTGCAGGGATGCTACCATGGTCCTAAGTGTGAACTAAAAGTCATTTTTTTCAGAGCCTGCTTAAACTTCAAATAGCTGCTAAATGAATGGTCCCATGTTGAGGACCACCTGTATTGTTCTTTGTATACTGGCAACCAATAATACAATTGTTTTAAAAAGCTGATTAAAAATCCTGGGTTGTAATGATCTTAGACTGGTCCAATGTAATGGTATTAGTTAAATCTTTCTTATGTCACCTATCATTGATTATGATGTGATATCCTGGCTTAGGCTGTTGAATCAATTAAGAGAAATACTGGCATATTTACACACACCCCTTCATATCCTTTCAAATTTAAATATTTAAAAATTTATGTGTGAGATTTCTAAATACGCTTGATAATGCAGGATAGCAGTTGAACTTCAATAGATCTGCCCATTCATTGCTTTCCCGTTTTGGTACCCTTCCCATGTTTTGAGGCTTTCTTGCAAGCTTTCCACTGGAATTACAAAAGTCAAAAAGCTCTTGCTTCCAAACTCATTTTTTTAAAAAGGCATCGGATATAAACACTATCTTTCTGCTATCATGGAACTCAAGGTAGTAGATGTGGCATTCTTAGGCAATGGGCCAACCAGGGAATTCTGATTCAGACCTGTTTTAGAACCAGGATGGCTGCTGCATCAAATGCTTGAGATTGTGCCTTGGGACAGAAAAATCCAATGAGGCATGTGTTAGATGTTACTACTGTTTCTGTCTTCTGCTCCGCCTACAACGTTATTCTCTACATAATTATTCAAATGTGATTCCCAAGAGGTTCAACAGCAGACACAAGATTGTACCCTAGGTGTCCCTTCCCCAAATTATCCTGCACTGATTTTTTCCCCTGTCAAAGGTTCAAAGAGCTTTTATGGCAAAGATGATTTTTCCCCCTTCATTTGTATTATTAAGACCTTCTGAATTGGAAGAAGAAAGTGCTTACTGAGGCACCTGTGGGTAACTCAGGAGCAACCCCTAGGGGTTGTATTCTACTACAACAGCATGTGATAAAAAATAATGCTTTGGGAACACACTGCAGTCATTTTCAGAGATTTTGCTGCAGCCGTAAGAAAACTATATTAAGAAAAGATAGGTGAGGTCCTTCCAATTCTAATAAATGCCCTAATGTTTTATTTCACCAGTAAAGAAACTAGCTTTTTGCATAAACTGCTCCATTTCTTAAATGTATCACACTGAGAAACTGGAAAGGAAAAACATGCTGCAGTCATGAGGAGGATATAACCTCACCAAAACAGGAATTAAAGGGCAAAAATAAAGAGAAGCGTTGGATGTTCTTGAAAGCACTTCCACGTTTCTTATATCTGAAAGAGAACTTATAATAAAGGAAGAAAGATCTAAAAGTTCTGTAAATGGGTGAAGTTTCCATAGCTGTCTTTTCAGACATTACAAAGCATATAATTTATCTATCCAAGGGTCAAATGTGATTCTAAAATTTGCAATGTCTAAATAAAGAAGTCTAGCTTATTAAAGATGTTTCGTATTAGTCAGCTTACAGTGCGCCATGGAAGAAGCTGTGCAAAACTGAGGTGATCCCAGTCACAAAACACCGAGCGATTCTTTTCTTTGAAATGTCAACTTCTGCTACACAGAAGGGTATATGAGCTTTCTTCCCAGGCATAAGGCTATCTATCATTTGGCTCAAAAATAAGAATTTTCTACATTTGTTTTTCTTAATGTGGAAATCCAGAGGAAATTCTCTGCCATAAGGTCTCTTCTTTACACAAAAAAAATAAATTAAGATTTTAGAACCTAAAGATAGTATCCCATTCATACAGAAATCAGAATTATAAGCTAGTTTATCAGGATTCTGACAGTATAAATTGTTCAGCTTTTTGTCTGGATCCGCCTACCATAGGGTGGAGACAAACAAACCAGGAGACCATATTAGTGATTAGTCTACTCTTTCCTTGGATCCAAAATCTCTGGTTTGAAATTTTTTCAACAAGCAAGAATCTTAAGACAACAAATCTTCACGTAAAACTTTGGCTTGTCAAGAGACCAATAACCTAGAAATTCTGACTGAGACAAAATGACAATTTCCTGTTATTCAGCAATTCCTATTAGCATGTTGAACTAGCCATTAGCACTTGGGCACTCTGTACCACCATGGTTATTTGATCCCAATATGCCAAAATTCTTAAGGGAACTCAGTCCAAGCAATATGTGATAAGAAATATCTCCAGGAGAACAATGGTTGAGGGCTGCTGATAAAACAAAAATTACTACATTAAAGAACAAAGGTAAGTCAATAACTTTGAGGAATTTATTTTCAAAGATAGATAAAATTCACAAAACACACAAAAATAGCTAACCATTGGTTAGAGGCTAGTGGACAAATCTGAACAAACTCCAGCAGCCAACAGACTTATAAATTGTATGTTTCTAGACAATAAAACAACCCTGTTATTAGAATAGATGTAAGCAACACTGGCACAAGCCTTACACAGCTTGCAAAAAGTTACTCATTTTGACAAGAACATGATACACAAAATCATCCCTAAAATAATACATTTAAAATGAAACTTTACTGGGTGTATTTCAGGATACAAAACTGATTTATACTTGGCTTTCTTTCCAATCTCTATGTGACCACCATGTCCCAATACCATGTAATTCTCTTGAGCAGAAAAGTCTCTAGATCTCTCCAGGGCCAAGGAATATAATCCATAAAAATGGAAGCCCTAAAATCTAATGCTTTTCACCAATGGTTCCTGATAAATAGTGGCTATTCATATGTGCACAATTATACACAAAGCCTAGATAATTAAAGAAGTCCTATTTCTGTTAGTATAAGATACCAGCATTCATCTTATTAGGATAATGGAGAAGAGACCATTTCCATTTTGGAAAAAGTAACTGCTTTTTCATATCCTGTTACACACAAATACTATCTCTAAACAGCATTTATTGCTCTAATGCTTCCATATAAGTCAAAATTAAACATTAAACAGTTTTTAAACATTACAATGAAAACTAACGAAAGACAATAATGACTATATGAATGAATGTGAAGCTGAATTTCTTTGACCATGGAACTGGCTTTCTTTTATAAATATTATACTATTACTATTAATACACTTCTGTGTTATTCTAGCACTGCTAAATAATTTGGGACTGGGAATGATAAATGTATATATATTAAGTCCAACCTTTCTTCATAATTAAGTTAGCTTCTTTAATCAACAGAATATGATCATCATCATTCATAAAAAACAAAATTTAATGATTTAAGAAACCCAATAGGATTCTCCCCCCATTCTTACATATCTCACTGATACTAAATTCCCAAATCCCGTCATATTTAATATTTAAGGGCATATAATAGCTCTAATATATTAAAACCAGAACAGGAGTTAAGGCCTCTGACTAGCCTAAGAAGGAAAAAGTCTAACAGACTAGAAAGACCATTTCCTAGGCTCCCTGATTCTGAGGTTCCAAAGAAAGAAAAACTGAGAGGGTGAGAAAATGTAGTGTACATGGAGGACCTCGAATGAAAAACTTGATCCTTTTTCCCTTTGCAGGAAGATGTTAGGCCCAGACCCCAAGCTCTGGAAAACATAACTCAGTCTCTTGCCTAGCAAAGCCCTCAAACAGAGGAAAACATGAAGAGGAAGCAGAATATGTTTCCCAATCAAGACAATACAATTTCTGACTTACTTGGAAGGACAATTATAGGAGAAAGAAGATAGAGCAGACAGACAGAAAATCGGATTGTTTTTCTTAATTGGTGCAATACAACCTCTTTTGTTCTCTAAACATCTCCTTCTCTCCCCATTGCCCGGCCTTCCCATCCCACAAAAATACCCTTCCCCCCTCCCCTTATCTGCGTGCTTGGGTCTCACCTGTAAGTCTCCGCAGCTGCCTAGATATTCTTCCCCTTGCGGCTCCAGCTCCAAGATATTGGGGGTGGGGAGAGTACCCCCAACTACCTCCTCTTTCCCTACTCCTCCAATCAAGAAAGAGGGTTTAGAGGGAACTGTCAGTGGTTCCCCTGGAAAAGGAAGGCCTCTGGGTGGGAAGCATAGGGCATCTACAGCCCGATTCCAAGCCTCTCCCTCCCTCCCTCTTGTTTGGGTAGGAAAAAATTGTCCTGCAGGAGTGAAGACATGCAAGTGGCTTGGTAACGGGAACGCGATGGAGGTAGCCCTGTAAAAGGATATATAACGAGAGTCTAGGGCCCGTCTGCAATGGCTCTATTCAGGGGTAGGGAGAGGGAGAGAAAATCCCAAATGAGAAGGGGGGGAGAAGACAATCTATATCAGCCAAGTAGCTTGCTTTGCAATAGACCAAGGGATGGGCTCTGAGGGAAAGAAGGCATGGACTTCATAGGATGCTGCAGTCCCTTCCAGCTGTTAGCGACTGCCTACAGATGTTTACAGATGAGGTATAAGGGACCTACAGATAACGGGCGAGGAGAAACGCAAGACCCTGCAAACGAGATTTCCGTCTTTAACGGAAACCGGCGGGGGGGGGAGGGGGAACAAAAAGGAATGAGAGGTCAGGTGGGCGGGGGTGGAGTGGTCCCTATAAAAGGCAAAGGAATCCTTTCTGATCCAGGGAATGGGGAGGGGGGTGGAAGAATAGGAAAAGGGAGGGAGTCTCTACAGGGGAGGGTGCTGTGGGGGTGGGGGGCCTGACTCTATCCGGCCCCCCCTCCCCTCTCTCTTGCCTCTTCGGGTTCCTCCGTCTGCTCCCTCCCTCTCACTCACTCCAGTTGTCCCCAAATCCAAGATGGCGCCCAAGGCAGGAGCAAGACCGGAACCAAGGCAGAGAAAACGTCAAGCGCATGCGTGGAGGGAAGGGGGGCGCCGAAGAAGAGCGCACACGCGCGATGGGTCAGGGGCGGGAGCCCGTGAAAACTCGCATGCGCCACAGTCGGGAATAAGCGACGAACATCATCCCGAACCTAACCAGTCTGGTGCATAACACGTTTTGGTGGGGCACTGTGCGCATGCGTCCTGCTCGGGTCATTCTTGAGAAAAAGGTGAGCAGCACGAACTGAGGGGCGAGGAGCGTACCGTGAGCAATTGTAGGAAGGCATTACTGAATGGAACGCAACGCACGCGCAGTAAAAGAGTGAAGAAACAAGGCCCGGCTTCATTGGATTGTCTTAGCGTTAATGGGCGGGACACGTTTACACTGACAATATGTAAAGTGAGGGGAGGGATCTTGAAATTTGCCCTAAGAATGGGATTGGACGAGAAACATCAGGAAGAGCAAGTACAAGCAAGATCGACATCTTGGTTGGCTGGGGGGAAAAAAATAACGGCCTTTCAATGAAAGAAGTTAGCCTGGGGCGCCCACATGTCCTCAAGTGTGCTTTGATTGGGCCAATACGTGAGGGCGTGGGATTTGATTGGTAGGCCGAGGTAGTTAAGGGCGGGGCTTCCATCGCTCAGCTGTTACTGGGGCAAGATTTAGAAAGATTGGCGCGCGCGCGAAGTGGCGGGGGCAATGACAGCTGTTCAAAGAGGGGAAATAAAGGGCGCGCTGGGCGACAGTTAAACCGTTACTGCAGGGGCTTGGGTGCATGCGCGCCTGGAACTTTCCGGCGGAGGGCGGAGCTCGAGCCTCCCGTCACGGAGTCCCAATTTCTTTTAGTCTTCTCAGCGCGCTTATTCCCCTCACCTCATGTGCAGTTTTAACACCTTGACACCGGCGTGATTCAGGCCCGTGCCGGACGGGCCTCTTCCTTTCTTGTCCACACGAGGGAGATGAAGTTAGGTCGCTCGCTCTTACTGAGGCGTAAATATCAAATCCCAAGGAGCTACGAAAAGGCAGTAGAGAACGCTAACCTCCGTACATTGGGTTAGATGACGGAACCCACCAGTTTTGAAAGAAGCGCGTCAGCCTTTCTCCCCCCTCCCCCTCCCCCGATCACATGAATTGGCCTAGCTAACTCCGCCAAGGCTGGACTGCAGCAGCCGACCTGGGATTGTTTATCCCGATGACGTCGTTGACCCGGATTGGCTGGGCTACTGCGAGGGTTTCGCGTCCAGCCCGCCTTCCGTGAGGAAAAGGGAGTTCTTTGGTTAGGTTGAACTTGGGGCGTGTCGAGGGAGTGCACGCGTGGCCTTTGGAGGGAAAGAGGCGAAGGAACAGGGAGTCCAGAATGTTGGTCAAAAGTGGCTGCAAGTTTAGACATGAACTGAAAAAAAACAGAGCACTGGGGAGGGCAAATTATAGAGCTTTGGTAAAATAATTACAGTAGATTGCTTAAAACGATTAGGGAAGTATGCTGCTGCTTGAAGTACTAGACAGAATAATTGAGAAAAATAGCAAGGGACAAATGAGACAAACGGGGGCCTGGAAACATACAGCTGAGGAAAGTACCATAGAGATGGGAAACAAATTACTGCAGTGTGGTAAATTAAGGTACAGTGTTAATACTGTAGGGTAGATAGGTGTATTCTAGCCATTGTAATTGTTGCTGTTACTCCAGCAATGCCATGGGGTAGCAGTAAGTATGGGCAGTTGTAGCTAGATTTAACATATTAATTTAAAATGAGTAGCCAGGGTTTTTTTGCTGTAAGTTTTTAATTCTGCCAAGATTATGTATAAGCTGCACTGAGTTACCCAGATGTACAAGATGATCCATGTATAGATAGCCCTTGACTTATGACAATCGGGACTGAAATTTCCATCACTAAATAATGATTGTTAAGTGAATTGCACCTGATTTTATGACATTTTTTTGCTGCAGTTAAGCAAATCTGATTTCCCCCACTGACTGCCTATTGGAAGTGCCACCCCTGGGAAGGTAACAAATGGCAATCATGTGACCCTTGGACGCTGCCATAAATACATGCAAGTTGCCAAGCACTTCAATTTTAATCATGTGACTGGGGATGCTGCAATGATTGTAAGTGCGAATACAGGTTACAAGTCACTTTTCAGTACCATCATAACTTTGATTGTTAAATGAATGGTCATAAATTGAGGACTACCTGTATATAAATTAGTATACAAATACTGCACCTGTTGATTTCATTGAAAGCAAGAGGTTATTCAGGTATATCAAATATTTATATGATGGTTCTATGTATCCTTTGAAGATGCACTAAACCTGGAAATCTATGTACTTTCTGGAAAAGTTGATAGATGGAAAGGGTCGCATAAAAATATTTACATTTTATTTGTATGTGGGAGCCTGCTTTAGGTACTGCTCTTGGATAAAGTTGGCAGTAGTTGAGATATAGTTCCTAAGCTATGGCAGTAATTGGAACAGGAATTTATATTGCTAAACAATGCAGTTGTTAGGTGAAACATCATGTGACTACATTACTTAGTGATGGCAAATCTAGCACTCCTTGTTGCCATCATTAATCAAATCCCACCAGTCATTGGGTGACATCCCTCCCCAATCCAAGCCATTTCTGGCTTTGTCTCTTCTAGCCCTGAACCCTGGTAAGGTATGGGACTGCCTCTTTTTAAACTCTAGTCACTCATCTCCTTCTGCCCTGCACAGCAGCACTCCTCTTCAGTGGCTGTGCTAGTTACATGGGGGAGGGGGGGGCTGAAGCAGATGGCTGGGGTCTTAAGCAGAGCTGGTTGCCACCACACCTGGGCCTGAAGTATGTGAGGCAGCTGCTGGCTGTGCCAGGCCGCCTTCTTAAGGAAAGCTTCTGAGGCCTTGCAAGAACTGCCTGCCATTTTCCAAATAACGCACCTTGTTTTCCAATGCTTTGGAAAGCCTTTGGAAAACTGATGAAGCCTTCTGAAGCATCACAGGAACAGAGCACACTATTTGAAAATGGTGTGAGGGCCTTGGTGTGACTAGTAGTTGTCTTTTATAAGACCAGATGTGCCTTGTTGGCAGTGGGTGGAAGACAGCTAAGGTCAGCTAGGTACAATAAAACCTGTGGAGTATAGGATGGTGAAGGCTTTGTGCTGTGCTGGCTGGTTGCAGCACAAGGCTTCAGCTGACACTGTTCAGCAGTACTGGGACTGAAGTAGAGGCCCAAGGACAATGGCAGCCAGCTGAGTCTGCTGAAGGCCCCAACTTCTACTTCAGCTCAACTCTGCTCCTAAGGAGTGCTGCTATGCAGGGCAGGCAAAAATGCAGAGATGTGAGGGAGATAGGTAGGTGGGGGGAATTGAAGTGCTCCTGCTGTTGTGTGTGAATCAGCTACCAAGCTCCCAAATTTTAATAATGTGATTGCAGAGATGCTACAACTGCAATGGCTGCAACTTTGGGGATCAGGCATAAGTATCATTTGTTCAGCTGTGCTGTAATTTTGAACAGTTGCTGAATGAATGTTCATAAGTTAACTCAAAGACTACCTGTAGATCTTTCTTGGTGCAGTATCATAGCAGGTGTTTCTTCCTTGTGCAAAATCTACCAGACTAATTTCCACCTCCAAAAAGATGCTGAAAAAGTTTAAAGTTTTCTGTTATTGCTCTGATTTCATTTTTATACTCATTTAAATAAATGAATACAATTTAAATAAATGAAAGTACAGATTGCAGTCCTATCCATACTCCATTTTAATTAATTGAGGCTTTTTTCTAATATTAAACTATAGTTACTGAAAATAAGCATATTCCTTGAGGGAATATGAGAATTTCTTGTTTGCACATTGCTTGATGCTATTTATATTATTTAATCATGAAATCCAGTATTATGTAGATCATTATTCCTAATAGTGGAATTTTTAGATAATGATCATTCATTTGGATTAATTACACTATTCAATGATATATAGTTTAAGTCCCGTAATATATAATACATATATTAGGCTTGCATTGGTTGAATAGTCACTTAAAATACAAAGAAATTTCAATTTTTCTATTTAATAAATTGTTTATCATATCTTTTGTGAACCAAAATAGCAGTACAACAACCAAAAATAATGAATTTTACATGACATGTTTAGAGAAAGGAGGACACCTGAGTATTCTGGAATGTAGAATGAATAGCACTGGCTTGATCCACTTAGATTTGGCCCCATTTGTCTTTGGGGAGACGATAATATAGGCCAGCTGCACAACAGAGCATAGCACAGAGGCAGAGAAGAAAAGCACTGGTCATGAAGAGGCGCTGGCTGCAAAGGGCACGGTCTGCCTGAGAGTAGAAGAAATGATAGTGAATTATCTTCCCTCCATATATTGTGGAGCAAACCAGTTTTAGCATTCAGATATAGCCCAACCCACCACTGCCCATATCTATCTACCTACCTGATCTAGCATGCTGGATAGGGCAGGGTTAGTTTGATAACGTGATTGATAGCAAATCCCTGGCATTTCCAAAGTCATGCTTTGTTCCCCTATTACACATTTTGGTGGCTTTCTGGGAACAAAATGGAATATTACATTAATGGATTAAGAAATGTTTGTAACAATGCCCCTTCCTGTTAGCTCACCTGGTCTTGGGGAGAAGGGATGAAGGTGCAGTGATCCTAAGACAATTCTCACGGGATAATGAATTTGTGATAACAGCTAAGAGATGAATTGATTTCTGGGCATCTGGACCTGTGGATGGAGTTAGTGGAAGGAAATGTCAAGAGAAGGTGACCAAGGAGTCAGAATTCTTGAGATATTTGATGGTCACTCACCTCGGAGACCCAATTTTGTCCCACTGATGGTCAGACCTAAATGTGCATCGTTGGGAAGATCTGTGCCATTGTGGAGATCAAAGGTCAAGCCAACCATGATAGATACAGTTGTAAGAGGTTCAGCATTTGATGGAGGTGATGTGACATTTCCCTGAATCTTATTTGTGATACAGAACATTAAATGTGCAAGAGATTTCAGCAGAGAATCCCAGTCCTTAGATATAAGGAAAAAAGGAATGAGTGTTGCTTCTATTCTCATTTTTTTGCTTTTTCCTTTAAAATATCTATTCAACTCCATATGACCTCACCTTTAAAATCCTTTAATTGTTATTCAGAATAGAGGTACATAATACAATGAGCATGTTTCTGGATTTTTGAATTGTAGATAGCAATAGCTAAACGTGAATTTAAATTTTTGCAGTTTTGATTTTTTTTTTTAACTTTCTCTGCTCCAAGTGGTAGAACGAAATATTTGAATTTTAAAGGTTTCTTTTGGGGAAAAAAACTATTTAATTTTTTTAAATTGTAAGCTGGAAGACAATGATAGAGAAATGGAATTGTAGTCAATCAGTCTGAAAACATCAGTACAACTATCCCTTCATTAGAGAATCAACCTGTACCTGGAAAACAGCAAGGGAAAAAATAGTGTCTCCATTACTGTCTTTTCCTTTATCCTTCCAAAGTTTTTTTCTAATGTCTTCACTTAACAATTGAAATCCAATTTCACCACATGTTTTGGCCTAAGTTTTTACTTAAATTTCTAATCTCTAGCTCACCTCTTTGACGTCAGGATTATGAATATCATGTGACTGGATGTAGAGAGCAAAACCAACAAAGGCAACAGCCAATGAAAGGAGGCAGAAGAAGAAGGAGACCAGAGGTGGATGTCGTTCCAGGCAGATACGCAGGGAGGCCAGTAGGGAGCAGATGACCATGGTAAGCCCTAGAGGTGAGGGTAAGAAGGATGTAGTATCATCCTAGCTCTAGAAACTAAAATGTTTCCGGGAGAGACTACTAGAATAGCCAGGAAAAAAGGGATTGATAACATGAATCTTTCATTTTTGTATGGTACTGTAGTTCAGCTTTTCTAATTTCAAAAATTAAAATGTGAATGTAAATAAATCTATTGATTTAATTTCATTATTGCTTAATTTAAACTGGTGAAAATCTTTCTTGGGACTATACAAAAAATACAAAGGAAGGCTGCTTGTTTAAGATTACACTTCCATTGTGATTGCCATGAAACAGGAAGCTGATTTTTTTAACTGTGCATTCAGATATGGGAATACTTAAAGATTCCTAATCTGCATTCTGGTGTTACATAATCAAAGAAAAAGGTTGCACATTTCTGCCCACTGATTTTCAAAAAATCTAATTCTCTCTATGTGAAGACATGTCTACTGAAGTTAAAAATAGCTAGTTTCTTCACCATGCCAACTGGATGAATCTGCTTGTAAGAGCATTTGTAATTTAACCTGACATAATTTTGTGTTACTTTCATATTCAAGACAGCATTTGATAATCTTATATTGTATCTGAAATTAGCAGATTACAATAACATGAAATTGGAAAAAACAGCTAGAATAATGGAGGTAGAGAACTGGATAATCTAGCTAATAATTTCATCAACTAGAACTGGATAATCTAACTATAATTTCATCAACATCATGTTCTGTTTTAGAACATGATACAAAACTTCATATCTGAAAATTCACTACAAAAGATATTCTATCAAACTAGTAGTAGCATAAGTGCAGGAAATTAAACGTAATCTTCTTAGCCATCTATCATGGCTAATAGTAAACAGACAGGAAAGCAGAATACTTAAGATTTTTTGTCTCAGTTTGGAGGAATGATTGGTGAAGTTGACAGATTTTGCTGGAATGGTTAAATTAACTTGATTAAAGACATTATCTACACTGATTCCTGACTGGAAGCTCTTATGGACGTTTTGCACAAAAATGAACTTGTGACTTATAGTTTTGATGAGTTAGATTATAGAAAGAATAGTAATATGTAGTTTTAGAACAAGGTGGAGAATATTAGAAGCTACTTCTTTATACTTTTTTTTTTTTTTGTAGAAGAATTTTTAATATTTTCAAATAAAACAAAATATAAACATAAACTTGATGGATATAAATACAAAACATCAGTACACAAAAGAAAAGATACTTTACGGGTGATCCCGGCTGTCCCCTCCCCGCTTCCCCCTCTTTCACATACCACTTCCTCCCACTATACTCTCAACCACTCCACCTTCCTCCTTC
>NW_015386398.1:529230-530403 GCF_001527695.2 Protobothrops mucrosquamatus
ATATAGTCTATCCATCTTCTCCATACCAGGATAAATGTCTCCTGTGAATGATCCTTCAGGTATGCGGATATTTTAGCCATTTCTGCAAAATGTGAGACTTTCTGTCTCCAATCATCCATAGTTGGTAGTGTCTTTTTTTTCCAATTCTGAGCAATCAGTATTCTTGCTGCTGTGATGCAATACAACATAAGATTCATTTATTTTCGATCCAAATTCTCCATAATACCCAGTAAGAATAATTGCGGTGTAAATTTTATCTTTTTCCTAAAAATCTGTTGGATATTCCACCATGTTTTAATCCAGAAGGCCTTAACAGATGGACCATTTCTGGCTTTTTTGCCTTCATCAGTTAGCCATACCCTTTTTATGGGATTCGAACCTGGGAAGTTATACATACTAGGCAGTGATTTAGCCACTGAGCCACAGGTTCTCTTCCCTTCTTTATACTTTTTTCTTTTATGTTTTTTCTTGCACTTTTTCTTTGATTTTTTTTCTTACTATTACTTTTTTTTGCTTTTATCTTGTTTAAATGTATGTATGTATGTATATATATATAATATATATATTATACATACACACATATAATATATATATGTATATGTGTGTGTGTATATATATATGTATATGTTTTTCAAAATTTGGATTGCTAACAAAGAATTAAGGGAGAACTGGAATAGCCATTTCGAACTTTTTAGTTCTTTTCAACCAGACATACCCTTCTGAGATTCGAATTTGTATATGTGTGTATATATATGTATATATGTATATGTGTGTATGTATATGTATGTATGTATGTATGTATATGTATGTATGTATAATAATAATAATAATAAAGTTGGAAGGGACCTTGGAGGTCATCAAGACCAACCCCCTTCTCAGGCAGGAAACCCCATACCATTTCGGACAAATGGCTGTCTAGTTTCTTCTTAAAAACTTCCAGTGTTGGAGCATTCACCGCTTCTGGAGGCAGGTTGTTCCACTGGTTAATTGTTCTAACTGTCAGGAAGTTTCTCCTTAGTTCTAGGTTGCTTCTCTCCTTGATTAGTTTCCACCCGTTGCTTCTTGTCCTGCCTCCAGGCGCTTTGGAGAATAGCTTGACTCCCTCTTCTTTATGGCAACCCCTGAGATATTGGAACACTGCTATCATGTCCCCCCTCGTCCTTCTCTTCATTA
>NW_015386398.1:531009-608060 GCF_001527695.2 Protobothrops mucrosquamatus
CACTTCCCTCCATGTAGATGCGGTTCCATTGAGGACCACACGCTGAGTACGGCCGGTCAGCCAGCTACGGATCCATCTGGTGGTGATGCTGTCTAACCCGCATTTTTCTATCTTATCAAGTAGTAGGTTGTGATCTACTTTGTCAAATGCCTTACTGAAGTCCAAGTAAATTATATCCACAGCATTCCTCTGGTCCACTGATTTTGTCACCTGGTCAAAGAATGCAATAAGATTCGTCTGGCATGATCTGTTTTTGACAAACCCGTGTTGGCTTTTAGTAATGACTTTGTTTGCCTGTAGGTGTTCGCTGATTCGTTGTTTGATTATCTTTTCCAGGATCTTCCCAGGTATTGAGGCCAGGCTGAGTTTCTGCTAATAGGAATATTTTCCTATTCTTTATTTACTTCCTCCTGAGTTCTGGGCTGAAAAAGAAAAGCCACAGTAATCTTGTCTTTCACATATAACAATATAATGGGGCTGACCTCTGTTCTCATGAACTAGGCTCCAAGTGATGTCAGCCACAGTTACCTTCCAGTGGCTTGAACAAACACCCAGCTGCTAAAAAGGCCAACACAGTGCTGGGCTGCATTAACAGAGGAATAGAATCAAGATCACGTGAAGTATTAATACCACTTTACAATGCCTTGGCGAGGCCACACTTGGAATACTGCATCCAGTTTTGGTCACCACGATGTAAAAAAGATGTTTAGACTCTAGAAAGAGTACAGAGAAGTGCAACAAAGATGATCAGGGGACTGGAGGCTAAAACATATGAGGAACGGTTGCTGGAATTGGGTATGTCTAGTTTAATGAAGAGAAGGACGAGGGGGGACATGATAGCAGTCTTCCAATATCTCAGGGGCTGCCACAAAGAAGAGGGAGTCAAGCTATTTTCCAAGGCTCCTGAAGGCAGGACAAGAAGCAACGGATGGAAACTAATCAAGGAGAGAAGCAACCTAGAACTAAGGAGAAACTTCCTGACAGTTAGAACAATTAATCAGTGGAACAACCTGCCTCCAGAAGTGGTGAATGCTCCAACACTGGAAGTTTTTAAGAAGAGACTGGACAGCCATTTGTCCGAAATAGTATAGGGTTTCCTGCCTGAGCATGGGGTTGGACTACTAGATGACCTCCAAGGTCTTTTCCAACATCATCATCATCATCATCACCACTACTACTACTACTACTACTACTACTACTACTACTACTACCAGTATCTCTCCAGAAACCAGACCAGGACTAAACAATGGCAATTTTCCAATGACCAGTAATGTTACAGAATCTAAAGAAGTATTCAGGCTACACCAAGGAGCAGTCTTAGAGGTCCCCCTTCTCTCTATTGTTAGAATGTTAATAGAACTGGAAGTACTACTTTAGTACTTTAGTACTTCACCATTACTGTGGTGAAATTCTCTTGAGCATAGGAATCAAAATGGATACTTTCAAAACAGAACAAAAACAAATGAACATTTTTATAGTATGAAATATGCAATTAGCATCCTCATTAAACCAAGACTCAGAAAAATTGATAGCAATAGGAAGGAAGGCTCCACTATAACATATTCAATAATAAGTAAGGCTCAAGTTATACATATCTACTGTCTTAGATGCTGTAACTTAATTTCCTTTTCTTTGTAATAAAGCTGCATGCTTTAATTATGTGAGAATCTCATATTTTTGGTTGTGAACTGCTCTAAGGGACTTAACCTGTATATATTGAGGGATGGAGCTATGACCTAGCCTAGGCAAACCTAACAATGGTGGCTCAGGATCCTGAGAAACAATAGGCTCCTGCTGGCGCTAGTCCACCCATATAGAACATGGAAAATCAAGCCCTGCTGAACCTTAATTGGAAGTCCCCAGAGCTGAAATATAGGAAATACTGGATCAGCTTAGGGGCAAAGAAGCCATTCCAGAAGAAGAGGGAAAAAGGAAGAACCAGTTATCCTCACTTCCAGAAACTCATCTAGGAAATTCTACTATTCTAAAATGCCCTTCAAATTGAAACATTGCTTTACTTGGGATAGGGGTAGGGTGACTGCAAAATGTTGTAAACCTGGAAATCGCATGCAAGGACAGATGGGTTTTTACAAACTTCTGTATTCAGTTGGGCTATGTGCTAGAAAAAGAAAAGAAATCTCCATCTACAGAAACAAAGAGAAGCAGCTCAGAATGAATAACTCACTTACTGGACATTTGCTCCATAGAGCATGTCGCTGCACATGCGAGTTTTTCCAGCATGTCTTTCATTGTTTACAGTGACAAAAACCTAGAAAGCCATCTGGAATCTTGGAATCTGAACATGCCCCAATCTTTTGGAACTGAGACATTGGTTGAAATCAACATGAGATAATTGTCTAGCCTCAACGAATCTGTTGGCCTATTTACACATCTTAAATAATTCTTCCTATTTGAAGTTCTTCATATTTTTTAAGAGTGAAGAACCAGTTCTAGTTTAAAATGTTTCCCTTTGGACTTGCTTTCTGCCCCAGAGTACAGTACTGTATTTATGAAAGTTCTTTGGGCAACACCTCAGGATTCAGATTTGTTTACATTTATTCATCTGAGTGATCTCATCAAATCTCCTATGAAAGAACAGTGAATAGTGTCACTTTAATGCCTACAGGAATTGAGTTTCATGATTAATTTCACCAAAAGAACACTCATACCCTTGAAATATATTCTGCTACAGGAAATTACCATTAACGTGAGAAACTATTCCTCATGTGTACATCTTGTGATGAACATCTTAGTACCCAGAAGGCCAATCCTTATGACACCGGGAAGATAAAGAGTTGAAGTTCTGGATTCAATACCATGACCTTGCTTCTATCTCAGAGCACTCCAGAGTGGAGCCTACCTCACAAATTGTCAAGTAAAGATCAATTGTTGCATTAATGGCTAGTCCCAGCCAATCTGGTCAGAGCCAGCCAAACATGATGCAGGAATTATAATCCCATCAAATAGTCACTGCCTATCAACAGCTAAAGTTGAGGATAATATTACTGGCTGTGAAAGCCCTTTAGTTGGTAGCAAATATTGGTGCAAATAGATAATATAACAAACAGTGTTTGTATAAACAATCTGGGTGGAACCAGATCAAGGGGTATTTACAAAAAACCAAAGAACTGATGACATAAGTGAATATATGCTTATTCATATCAACAGGGATACATAAATGGATCACTGAATACCACAGTTAATAGCAAAATGTTTCAGGACAAATGGTCCAGCTATAGATTTCAGAAGACTGCAAAAAGTTGGGGATTTCCCTTTGATCAACCTATCTTCAAGAGCCTATAACCACCAAATGAGGTGATTCTTTTCAAGCCCACAGAACAAAGGGGAATGATGCCCTGGTGGCACCATAGCTGGCTCTATACATTCCCTTTGAATGTCAGTGCTATCCAGAACAGTAACAAAGATATTCAAGCTATGGGTGATTTTAATCACTCCATTCTGCCCAAGCACACCATGGCTCCTTGCCCTGGTAAAGATGTTGAGGACCCCCTGTGGTATGTCCTGAAATAGCCAACATCTCTTAAAATCCAGTTCTTCACTGGAGTCAGATAGGTTACAACTTTACAAATTCCAACCTGAAACATGAACAAGGATTTTTTGAGTTCTGACTCTAACTTACAACTTTGAGACTGGGAAAGTGAATGGAAACATCTGTGCCTGGGAGTGAAAACCTTGGCCTTTTGGACATCAAATATCACTGATTTATTGTATGATTTGATGTGCTTTTGAATATGTGAAAAACCAGCAACAAAGAATCTGCAACTATTGGGACTCTTCAGTGGGCCTGCATAGAGTTCTAGCAACTAATAGATTACATAGATAGCAGTTTGGGACTCAGTCCTTTTAGGTAGGTGAGGGACATCTTTATCTACCATTCTCAGGTCCGCTGCTTCCTTGCAGCCTCCTCTCACCCCAATCCATGTGACTTGGCACTGAATCTTCAAGTTCTAATGACTGATTGCTTTGAATCCACTAGGCCAGTGGTCCCCAAATCTTTCTGGCTCTGCGGACCAGCAGCAATGCAGAAGGGGAGAGAATGGCTTTGCATGTGCGCAAGGCACTTGCACAAATGCAGTTTTGTGCGCTTGCCTGCCATTTGCACAACCAGGTTCCCAATGGGCTATGGCTCGAGGATTAGGGACCCCTGCATTAGGCAATCCCCTATTAACATATTGTGCCTCTTTGATAGGACCAGCTTGGCTAGAACTAAAAGTCTTTTTTTGTTTTAAACCTCTTGTATATTTCATTATGACAGTGATGCTAAGACCAGACCCTGCTTTATGCCCAAGATCACTCCCAATTCTATCAAGCACAAAATTATGCTATCCCAAGTAATCGAGCCCCATGCAGAGCTTTAAAGGGGATAACCAGCACTTGGAATTGCATCTAGAAACATTAGAAGCCAATGCAGCTTCACTGCAATGGTGTTACACAAGGAAACTTTAGAGCATCAAAATTGTGTGTGATACTACAATCTATACCAGTTGAAGCTTCCCAGTGTTGTTCACGGGCAGTTCCTTGTAGAACATGTAAGTATTCAACTGGGAAGTGACAAAGGAATGAATGACAGTTGAGCAGATATCTTATATAATAATGCAATAAATTATTTTTCTCATATTTTTTTATTTTGATGTAAAAAATCAGCTACTCTGTGGTATACATCAGTGTAATAATATTGTATCATTATATAATGAGGCTATACACACATTGAGATTACTTGGGCAAAAAGAGTCTGTTCTAGAGAGGGTTCTTTTCAAAATAGGAACAATATGCAGCCCTTATCTGGCAAGCTCTCTTAGTAAGTCCAGCTTCTGACAGTGGCACCCTTGGCCTGGCTGAAGCATTCTGGATATCACCAGTTGTAGGACTCTCTAATGGTTCTAGCAACTCATCCCCTTTGATTTCACAAACATTGTGTAAGATGCAGCATGTAGCTATGACCACAGGAATGAGCTTCTCTCTCACATCCAGTCTCATTTGCAAACATCTCCAGCGAGCTCTCAAGACTCCAAAAGCTCTCTCCACACACGTTCGGCATTTGGCAAGCCTATCGTTGAACTTTTCTTGGGCCTCAGTTTTTGGTGCTGGATATGGTTTCATTAGCCAGGGGCGAAGTGGGTAGGCATGATCTCCAATGACAACAGGAGCCATTGAAACCCCTTCTAGTACTGTTGGAGTTTGTGGACCAAATGTGCCTTCATCCATGCTGTTGAAAAAAGGAGAGTTATGCAAGATGCGGGAATCATGGGATCTCTCTGGAAACCCAACATAAATGTCAGTAAAGCGAGATTTGCTATCCACTAGAGCCTGCAACACCATTGAATAGAAGCCTTTGCAATTAATGTAGGAATCAGCAGAGAAGGGAGGGCAAAGGATGGAGATGTGGATTGCATCAACCGCACCTAGGCAGTTGGGAAAGCCCATCTCCTTGAAGCCTTCCATAATATCTTGTGGATCGCCCAACAAAATTGTTTGGGCCAGGAGCCGACTATTTATTTCTTCACAGACTTCTTCAAAGATTGAGCAGGCTGATGAAATTCCCACTCCAAAAAGCTCCGAGACAGTCTTGTAACTGTCATGATGCGCGAGTTTCCAAATGGTCATAGCCACCCTTTTCTCCACAGGAATGTGTGACCTCATGCCTGTGTCTCGACGCTGTAAGGCAGGACGCAACTCCTCAGCAATATACATCAGTGTGGAGCGTGACATTCTGAATAAAGAAATCCAACACTTATCATCCTGTTCCGAAGAAATCATTCGCTCCCACCATTCGCTACATCTGGGGAGCATCCAGTGTGATCGCTCCGACAGGGCCATCAGCTCGTGCTCATAATGCAGTGCCGGTGAAGATGAGTACACCATAGTTACCACAGACATTATAGCATTGCGATGAAGCCGTAGCAAGGCTCTCTTACGACGGACACTAGCTGAGAGGATGCGCCTCAGCACTGCAGCCGACCGTCGAAAGCGTCTCCGCTGAAGAATCCTTGCTATGGCAAATACCACAGTACGCCTGTTCAGCATCCATTGTTGCACTAGCAACTGAGAAGTTTGAACACAAGCAGCAACAAGAGCCAAGCACTCTTGCTCCATTTATCCAGCTGGTTTTAACAGTAACAGCAGGTCCAGGAGGAGATGATACCAGTATGCTGTGACAGAAAACCTTTCCACCCTGGTCAAGGCAGAGATGACATCACCAATCAGGGATCACTCATAAGGACTCCATGCACTTCATTTGGATAGGCACTGTTGAATTTAAGGGTAATACATTGTAATTGGCTCTAGTTCACTAAGAATCGTATTTATAATCCAACTGTGAAGGTCTTTTAAAAAATACAAAGTAGAAAAGAGTTTCACCAAGTTCAGCCATTTCACATTCTCCATTTAAAAATATTTTAAACTTTCAGAGAGTCACATATGGCTTTTCCATAAATATTTCTCTTTTGTACAAATATTTCAGCTGACCAACTCTCAATCAAACATACTATATTGTCCACGCTAAGCCATGATTGAGGTAGCATGGCTGAATCCATGATATCTAACAAACAACTGCAATAATACAGCCTCTCTACAAGTTCTAGGCCTGCCAAACCCAATAAGGGGAAGACACTCATTAAATATATTATGGCTACATTATGGTACTTAATAGCGCATCCTATTTGAACTTAACAATATAAAATACTATATTCTAGAATAAAAGGATAGAGAACACGGGGACAGATCAGTTTAAATCAAGAATACTGTAGAGGTAGTGCTTGATTTACGACCACAATTGGAACCAGAATTTACGCTGTTAAGCAAGGCGCTTGATAAGTGAGTCATGCCTGATTTTATGACCTTTTTTGCCAAAGTTGTTAAGCAAATCATTGTTAGATAAATCAGGTGGTTGTAAATGATCTGGCTTTCCCCACTGACTTTGCTTGCAGAAAACTGGCTGGGAAGGTAGCAAATGGTGATCACATAACCCCTGGATCCTACAAATGTTGTAAACACATGCCGGGCACCGAGCACCTGAATTTTGATCATGTGACTGTAGGGTGCCATAATGGTCATAAGCAGTGTTTTCTAAAAAAAAAAAAAAAAAAAAGGTGTCGGAACTCACACACGTCATACAACCCGCCTTGCCTACCCTACAAGGTTCCATCCAAAAAAGGTGCCAGAACTCCGTTCTGGGCGTTCTATGAAAAAAAAAAAGCCCTGGTCATAAGTGCAAGGACCAGTTGTAAGTCACTTTTTTCAGTATTTTTGTAACTTTGAACTGTTGGTAACAAATGGCTGTAAGTTGAGATCTACCTGTAAGCAATTTATCATTCTAGAACTAAATGCACTACAATCTTCAAAGATCTCTTAAAACATATATGCCCAGCCCACCTGGGAGGGTGGAAAAGGGATACCCTACTACTAAATGGCAGCCCTTAAGGAAATGCAGCAAATGCAGCTTTGAACAAACAAGGTTGTAGTCTTGATTTAAATGTTAAGGACATAAAATTTAGTTATGTGACTTGTTAGCATTTTCCTATCTTTGCTGCATATAAATGCCCATCAT
The DNA here is from genome assembly GCF_001527695.2 of Protobothrops mucrosquamatus. Classification (NCBI taxonomy): domain Eukaryota; kingdom Metazoa; phylum Chordata; class Lepidosauria; order Squamata; family Viperidae; genus Protobothrops; species Protobothrops mucrosquamatus. The sequence goes on from NW_015386398.1 coordinate 538,577, forward strand.
GGACGCTATAACATCCAGGTTGCATAAACTGAACAGCACATACCTTCTTGTATAGTTCTTTCAGACATACAAGCAACTTATAGGAATCTTTATAATTGTAATCTAATTAGTAAAGGTACTGAGGCCGAGAACAAGTGGCTTGCAAAAAATAATCTAGTACAGGCAAAATCAAACAAAGAACCTGCTTTATAGTTTCATCTCTTAAGACATCCCCTACACCAATTGTCTTGTTATATAACTTGTTAAAAAAAATAACTAGGGAAGCTATTAAATCAGGCTATTAGCTATTTGCTGAGAAAATTAATATTAGCATGCAGCTTGAAGGTTTTATCAACTGTACCACTTTTGGTTTTGATATATTTTTATTAAAGATTTTTTAAAAGATAAAAGTTAACACTACAATAATATAAAGTGAGAAAAATCAAAAAGGAAATCACGGAGAAAGTTAAAAGTCCAAGGGAAAAAAGTAAAAGATAAAGAAACAAGTAGCTTCTGATCTTTTTTACAGCAGTTATAATTAGAAATTTAGCTCTCATTCTAGAATTGCAACATCTCTCTCTTTTTGAAATCTATTTTGTAATCTATTTTTTGTAATCTATTTTATCAAAACCATAAATCTTAAGTTTATTTTTCTATTTCACGCATAAAGTCTGTAAAGAGTTTCCAGTCAGCAATAAACACAGATGTTGTCTTTTTTCTCATCAAAGAAGTCAATTTAGCCATCTCAGCAAGTTCTGACATTTTCACCAACCATTCCTGCATTGTGGATAGTGTCAACTGTGCCACCTTCGTTGCAGGTTAGATGAGCTTTTCCAACATTACCCTATAGTTGGTGCAGAGACTTCAAACCTACAGAGGAACCTGCTGCGTTTTCCCCCTCAAAAGTAAAAGACATTGTTAGAGCCTATCCTGCCTTGCTCTCTTTGTCATCTGAAATCCACAACAGCTCAATAATTTAATGGGCTGTCAAAGACCAAATCCTACCACTGCAGGCTGCTGCTCTTCACTGTCATTGTCCTGGCCTGCTGCTTTGTTTTGTGTGCGTTCACTGTGCTGGCCTGTAATGATCATACAGGCTTACGGAGGGAACATTGCACTGATGCTGTCGTTCGTCTATGCTGTTTAGCACCAGGGAGGTACACAGAAACAACTGCACTGAGATGCAAGAGAATAAACAGATTAGAGATAGTAGTTATTTTGTTTTTGTCATCCATTTTTATTATTACATTATAATTGGATTAATAATTTTAAACATTCAATACCTATTGCATTTTACATGTGTATGAATGTAGCTCTCTATTCAGGATATTTTATGTAATATGGCTGCATTCATTTGAGTTTGAGACCCCTATTCTGATGTTTTCCAATTAGAAAAAAAAGAAAACTATATTGGGTTTGCAGAAATGCTGTTACAGGGATTGCAAAAGGGGGCAAAACTCGCTTAACCGTCTTGTTTAGTAACAGAAATTTGGGTCTAATTGTGGTCATAAGTCAAGGGCTACCTAGTATTTTTTTAGCATTTTTAACACTTTTTTTTTTCTAAATTTGAAACTCAAGCCATATTTTATCTAACCAAGACACAGATCACAACAGTTGTATAAGCTTTAGGGAACGTTGTTATTATTTTATCCCACTTTTCTTGCCAAATCTTATTAAAACAAGTTGAAGCATGTAAGACAGTTTAAAAAAATGTTTTGATAATAAAGAGATGAAGTCACCTGCGTTTTCTTTAAATGATCTCTAGAGGCAGCTTTAATACCAAAGCCAAGTGGACATATTAAGTGGAAAAGATACAGTTCTTAAGAAATACATTTGCTTATAGCCAGGAGGAGCTACAGTTAACTTATTTTCCCCAATATTAATAGAACAACAGTCAGCTACATTGCTGTATCTTGATAAAGTGTACTTTCCCTCCCCCACTTCTGGACTCTACCTCAGCCTGAAAATGTGAAGACTATTACTCCCCCCATCAATCCCAAAATACATCTTACAAGTCTTTTACGGGTTATTTATGGCCAAGTTGTTTCCTGGTATCTACCAATCTTGTGTAACTCACTGGAATCATTCAGAAAGGCTATTAAAAATGAAACCAAGTCTTTCTATGTTCTCTGGGGAAAAGGCTATGAGCTATGAGCAATTAAACTAATACATGTGTCTGTGTGCCAGTGAGATCTACACTCTCTGTGCCTGAAATGAAGGACAGCTAGAGTGAGGAAAACTGCCTCATAATAAGGACATTGATCCTGAGATGGGAAGCTAGAATTGGTGGTGAGACCTGGCTTATATTCAGCAAAAAATGTAGAGCTGATTAGAGAAAGGGGGGGGGAGCCATTATGTTGTCACCACTCCCAAGCCCTATTCCAGTAGTGGCGAACCTATGGCACGGGTGCCAGAGGTGGCACTCAGAGCCCTCTCTGTGGGCACATGTTCTGTCACCCCAGTCCTAGGCCTTCAGCTGGATTTTATAAAACCTTTTCGCTTTAGGCCTCCACCGTGTACAAAAAAAAAAGGTCCAATCAGTCAATTTCAACTTCTCGCGGGGAAAAAAAAAGATCTTGCAAAGTTGGAATTGATTGATTGAACTTTTTAGTCCCACCCAGTCTGCTGTTAACACCGTAGCCACATCCACCTGGCACCCAACGATGCATAAGTGGGTTTTGGGTTGCAGTTTGGGCACTCTGTCTCTAAAAGGTTCACCATCACTGGCCTATTCATATCAGACTCCTGTCCATTTACGTATGTGTGGATGTACAGTGGTGGGAGGAAGGAACAAACAATTTGTAAAGTTGTAAATTCTAAAAATCAGGGGAAAATAAAATAAAGATTTTTTTCACGTCTCATGAAACTGCATGGGATGCAGCCATAGCCTGGATGGGGAAAAACTTGTGTTACAAGTGTGTATTGTTATTTGGTTCTTATATGCAAGTTTCTTAAACACCCTCACATGTAAACTTTTTTTCTTATTATGTGTAAGTTTTCCTCATTGGGGCCCAGTGAAGGACACGCGACTCTTTTATTTTCCGAATAAGCCTCCGAGGGAGACTTACTGAGAAATAAATGCCCGACCTAAAGCTCCGCAGTAAATTCATGGGGAACCTGAGCCTTCCCAGTCCTCTCGCCTAACCGTATGGCAAGATTTAGGCACGGGCGGTAAATTCCTGCAGTTGGAGCGCATCCTGTCTGAAAGCCTATCCCGATAATATCGCTCGAAGGCTTCTGCCAAGCACGCAACCCTGAGCTGCTCCACTCAAATCAATGATTGGCTGTCTCCGTCTACGGCAGCTAAACCTACATCCCAAAGAACTTGTAGTTAGTGCTTAGCAACCGATAAATCTGAACAAAAGTCCTGCTGTCGAAAAAACGCTGATGGGAGAAGAATGAGCGGGAGGGCCTACACAGCATCAAAGCAACAGCCTCATCTTACCTCCGTCCCCTTTCCTTCTTCCCTCCAAACCGCAGCTGAGGCACCTTCCCGCTTTACGAAGGCCGCCAACGTTCCAGAATGCTACTGTCCCTTTAAGAGGAAGCTTTACCGCTGATTCCTTTTCCTTTGACGGGGCAACCCTATTCGATACTTTAGAGCACGAGAGAAGATGACACTTTCCCGCGCGTCGCCGTAGCTCGTCGTCGTCGTCATCGTCCAAGTGAAGATCGCTTTGAAGTGACGCAGCCGCAGGCGCGAGCGTTAGGTAGTACGCACGCGCATCCGGCGCTTACAATTCTCTCCTTGGAAACGCTGCCCCCTTTCCCAGATACGTGGATGTTCACGCCCCACTCCGGAACAGGTTCTCGGGAGCTCGTATCTTCCTCCCCTCTCCCCCCCCCTCAGTGGAGCACTGTCTTTCGAGAGCCATTTTGACTGAGGATTACCGCGCGCATTTGAGGGAGTTCAGGCTGAACATGAAAAAATAGTTTTGAGGTAACCGTTAGAAGTCGTTCATTTTACCCGTCCGTTCTCTGCTGTGTTATTTTTCTCGAACAAGCAGTCCTTTCCAATAGGCCACAGCCCTTTCCTCTTAGGCTGGGAAATTGAGTTACTTTTTATTCAATGACTTTCACTTGGTTACTTGGGAGTCAGATAATCTCATTTTTAAGCGAGAGCAAGATCACCAATTCTTATTAGCAGTAACACTTAAAAAAAAAACACAACCAAGGCTCCATTTTACATTTAAGATGTTCCAGATCACGTAGCTAATTAGATTAAATTGTAACCTCATTCAGTAGGATCAAATGGTTGACTTTCAGTGGAGAAATCTAAAAAGGCACCAGCCTACTCTCCTGCACTAGGCTACTTTATTCTGGTAATTCAAATGAAGACAAGCAGCAGTAAAGGATTCCTTCCATATATCTTATATCTTCCCTGCTTAGAACTAGATTCTATAGTGCCCAGTAAGCACTACAGCTTACTAAACATGTTAGAATCCTAAGAAAAAAGGACAGGAAGGGCCTTACTTAAATTTCATTACAGTTAAGTGGTATTTGTATTGTACCAGTGTGAATGACAGTGAAGCCAAACTAAGAAATTACACTTGCATTATTTCTTAGTTGCGCATATCTCATTTAATAAAACTCCCAAGATACTCTGAGGTTTCAAAAACTCATGGAAAGTTTTCATCTCTTTCAAAATATCCCGTTTGTGTCCCCTTTAACTGTCATTTCCTTGTCCTGGTGGCAGGACACGAAAGATGTGTGTTAAGAATTAAGACACTGTTATGGCAAGAGGAATGAATTTAAATAAATTCTTTTTTTGCCTTTATTTTCAGGGGAATCCAGAGAAATTAAAAACCATGTGAAGAAATGAAAAACCAGAGCATTGAGTCAGAGATAGAGAGAGATGGTGGGAGCGGGTGAGGCATAAGCCTCCCAGGACAATTTTAGGCTAAAACAGCAAGGGAAGGGAGGTAGGCAGGTGGCATAGCTTCCCCTTTCAAGATGCCCAGACTCTCCAATCTTCAAGAGGGTTGGGTGAGTTGCCTGGCCTCTCCCCATACACCCCCCATATCTTAGCGGTGCTTCCCCTGGATATTTGTGGAATTAACCCTTCCCATCCAAGGTTTCCGAGTAGACCATCACTCTGCTAGGAGCTAGAAGAAAAAATAAAAATGGAAAATGTGGTGAAAGGTGTATCTTTAAGAGATGCTACATGAGTAGCACACAAACTTCCTGCTCTATGCTTCCTGCAAGATATACTTCTCTTCCAAAATAGATGCTTAAAAGATACCATTTGTACATATCTGCTGCAATATATACAATTATCCCATACAAATAAGAATCTTGGGTGGAAAGTTAGAACAGCATTATTCTGCTGTTGCTCCTATCTGATTGTGAGATCTGGTTTTGCCCGTTACTTTTTGTGCTTGTACTAATTTATCAACCACTGGGCAGAAACTTTTTCGACCTAACATGTTATGTATTACTATAAAAAAAAATAAAGGAACAAGACCCCCAGCATCATGCAAGTAGAATTAAACTCTGCTTCCTAGACACTCTCCTTCAGATATGCATTCCCTTTATTTGCTTCTGCAGAGGGAGAATGCACTGGGCTAACATTTGAATCCAGGAGCATGATGACTAATGATACTGTGAAGTAGCTTCTCAAATGGTAACTGTCTCTAAAATTATCCAGATTATGAATGGGGATAGGAATTATTTTATAGGCACGATTCAGTGTTTCAGTCTGGCAAAACACCTAGAATGAAATCAACACCAACTTGCAGTTATGGCTCAAAGAACAGAGTACATGTGCTCAATGCACAACTGAGGCAATATGTTTTAAGAACTGACAAAGCAAGGTATCTTTTTGGCAAACTGATGTGTTATTATTTTGAGATAACTATATGTTGTGGAATAGGTAGATTTATTGGGAAATCATTGCCTCCCATGATATTCACGGTCAACTTCGTAAACTCCAAAGATCCCCAGCCAGCAAGGCCATGGTCAACCCAACATATAAAAGGGCATTCAGCTGGCTCAGGAATTCTGGAAGTTGAAGTTCACGAGTCATAAAAGAGCCAAGGTTGCCTACCCCTGCACTAGAGAGATTAGTCCCAAAATACAATCCTTAACTTCAACTTCAACCAACTTTAGGAATACAAAAACACAGAGGTCCCATATAATCCCCATTCAAGCTAAAAATAGCTGCCTATGCAATTAGAGTAGGCATTACTAGCTTAGCTGCACCACCATCCCATAATGTAAATTCATCTGACTTAAGAATTTAAAGGAAAATTCTTCCATTGCTTACCTTGACTATGTAGCTCCCATATATGGCTCCACTCTGTATCAGGAGAGAAGAAAAAAATTAGAAGCTAAGCATTACTGTATTTTATTCCTAAATAATACCTACAATAAGCCTTTAATTGTCTTTATGTCCAACAAGAAGTTTCTAAATTTTAACTACTTTGAGAAAAGCTGGTCCAGATGTGCAGCAACCACATGCCCATCTCCCTGCATTATTTAACACATAACTCAGAACACTGACTCAGTTAAAATTAAATGCTAGAACTTATAGTAATACTCAAATAATTGGAAGTGAAATGCTCTTAAGGAAACACAAAAACTTCTTGCTGACTCCATTGAAATTTAATGAAGACACTTTTTTCCTTAGCCTTTTAAGGAAAGTGTTAAAGAGAATGACAGACTCCTTTTGAACTGTTAATTCAAAACCGATTCAAAGGGTCAATGTACCCTTACCAGATAAACATGAAAAATGAAGTTTAGGGAATACTGTAAGTTGATTTTTACTTATTACCCTTCTGGTTTTCTGTGGGCAAAAAATATTAACCATGCCCCTCCCTCTTCCACTAATTCGAATAGCTGGTTTCTGTGCACCTGAAATGTGACTGCTTCTTATAATTGAAAGTTGCTCAGTATATTCTGCTACCAATAGATTAATAGCCTCAAAACATGCAGACATCCCCTTCCCTGTGCAGTACTGTATTCTTAAGGCTATCTTACCTTCAAAGTGATAATTTCTTGCAGCCTGCCAGTCACTGGCTTCCATGTTTTCCCAACATGCTCCAGCATCTGCACTTTCTGTCTCCTTGACTGGTGCCGTTCCACCACCCCCTCCATGCCCGGCTCCCGGCTCATTGATAAAGGAGAGGCCCCACTCATTTTGGAAGATGGCTCCCAAATGCTGCCGCCGACTGCTATCGGTTGGCGGGGGACTGCTGGGGGGTGGCGCCAAGACACAGTTGGGGAGGCTATTAGTGGTGCGGACAGCTGAGGCTGGAACATGGCAGGCTTTGCCTGGTTGATCCAAGTTCTCTTTCAGCTTGCTGGCATAAGAGATCTTGGGAATGATCCTGGCACTGCTGCTATCAACTGGGAAAGCAGGAAGGGGCCGAAAGAGTGACCATGTTTCCTTCTCGGATTCCTCAGTGGTTACACTAGAGGCATTAGATGCAACAGCGGGCTTCTCACTGGCTTTGATAGTGCTGACTCGTTCCAATTCGGGGGAAGACAATGGGGAAGGTGAGTCAGAATAGCCACGGCGTCGATGCTGCCATCGCCCATTGGAAAGACCCTCTGGAGCACAGTGGTGGCCATTAGTGCTAGGTCCCCATTCCTTGCGGTCTGAGGGGTTGCCTCGATAAGTTTTGCGGTAGGCAGGACGGAAGGGCCGGCTATGATGGAAATTAGGAGAATAACGGCGGGTATGCTGGGGAGGTTCTCGCTCAGACAGCTGGAGATTGCGGATGTTAAGGCTGTTGGAAGGACTCAGGGGAACACTGGGCTCATCAGCTATCTCAGAACTTGCAGTATATCCATTTGACTCCCATGATCCTGAAGAAGGAAAGCAAATTTGAGATCTATGTCACTAACTGCACAATAAAATGTTTTTCCCCCTCTAAAGCATTTCACAGAAGGTCTTTGGAGAAAAAAAAACCCCTTTTCTACTTTCCCCCTGTAGCCTCCTTCCTTCCAATGCATTAGCATTAGAAGGTTCAATAATAGAAGGTGCTAAGTCATTTCAGGCTGGCATCCATATATTTGTATACGGGATTTTGTTCCTAGACCGTGCAACACCTCTTCAATTTTATGAATAAACAGGATGCTGAAATTTAACTTCCTATTGCCATTATAGTTACTTTTCAAGGTGGAATGGGAGAATACCCAATGGCTAGAGCTCTCATTCATTAAAAGCAGTCTTTGAAGCTGCTAAATCTCCCAAGTAATATTACAATTTCCAAGAAAAATAATGGTGTGGCTGTTGCAAAATAAAGAGAATTGAAGAATGAATTTCTGTGCTATGATGTGGGGTTCAACAAATGTTTAAATGTAAAACAGATTTTACTCAGCAACTGTTTATTTTCCTTGTTATTTAGCTCTCCATAAGAAGCTTCTAACCTAGACAACCTTTTTGGATTAACGGAATACAAATAGGCCAATGAGCTATCTTCGCATTCTGGTCAGAAAAGCATCCTATTTCTCAGACCAAACAAGGACTCAGGATACAATTCTGGAGGAAGTTTGATAAAACCATCAAACAGGTTGATGGGGGAAGGAACTGTTTTTATTTCCTTCATACATGGTACAGAAGCAAGACAGAAAAAATGGGAGAAATGGAGTGATTCCTCTATCAGTTCACTCACTTTTCCTAATCAGTAATGGCAACTGATCAAGTTGCTAAACACAAGGCTTTCATGTCAAAGCTCATGACATAAAAATATCTCTTTCAGTCCCGGTCAAGGGATAAAAATGCCTTCACATCACAATCCTGAACCCCTCCTTCAGCAAATTGAGAAACCATAAAATAAAACCAAGTGTCCAAAGGATTCTAAACTTTTTATTCTAAACAAACCACTTTTTCCCATTAGTATGATGGAAGAGAAGGTTGATTTAAATGTTTTATACACCAAATCAGTACATAAGCTAAAGTAGCAGACAACTGCACATTTTTCAATAGACAAGAAAGGATGTATTTAATGAATTTTTTTTGAACCATTTTCATGGCCCCTGCAGTAAAGCCATCTCCAGTCAAAAGATAACAGAGGTATTAAAAAAAGAAAGTGTGGGGGGGGGGACAGCTCTGTTCAGTACAAAAGAATAAAGTGTGATTTTCCTGCTGAATGAGAGGAAGGAGGCTTTGCTTTCCTTGGCATCAAAGATAAGAAACCTTTACAGTCAGGTTTTAAGGCAATGACTCAAACAGAAGACACTAAACTATTAAGAAATTGTGGGAGAAGGGATGACTTAGGAAGTTCAGAATTACTCAGCAATGAGAGAAGCCCATGCTTCTGTGGAAAGTTGGGGTTGGGGCAATTGGTTATTTAGGGTAAGACTGTCTAATATTGATTGAGTCTATTAAGAACAGCAATGCAAGGTAGCTAGTTTGGAGGGATTACTCTCTGAAAGTACTTTATTGTTAAGGCAATAGCAACAACTAAAATATCAGCACCCTCTTATGCTGGGGAAAGCCATTGGTCAGAGTAATTTCTTGGGCTTACAAGTTAGAGGGCTCATGGAAAAATTTGGTGAAGGGTAGCGAAGCTAAAGAAAAAGTCTCTTTGGGTGCATAACAGAGAAACCTTTCAACAGTTTTAATGCCCAAACCAAATTGTGAAGTTCTGGATGCCTAAGCACCTGGATTTTTGCAAGCCTCGTAACAGATTCAAACAACTTAGAACATAAAATATGGGATGGAAGGCCAGTAGCTAAGTTACCTGTTCGGATACGGTTGTTGAGATTATGGCATTTCTCCTTCTTTCCTCCCAGGAGACGCAGTTCTTCCTCTGGGTTGCGATTCTCATCCATGCCCAGTTCTTCTTTCTGCATGGCCTCTACCTGGGCTTCAATTTAGGTCAAGGAGGCGAAAGATACTGAACACCAGGGATCTGACTGAAGTCCAGCTCCAACCCCTTTTTTAAGAAAATACAAGCTTCCTGGTGATGACTCTTTCTACACTGTTAAATAGTTCTCAAACTAACAAGATGAGGAACTATGCCACTTGTTGGGAACTACAAAAAGCTACTCAAACTGTAGAAGTTGCTCCAGTGAAATCCCCAGATTTCTTGCCCTGTGCCTCCAAATTTGCGATGCTTCCAGAGAGTAGAGAGCGAAATGGGCTATTTAGTATCGGTATCCACGCTCGTTATTCTTCACCGTGCCTTTTGCTTCAACACCCTAAACTTTCCCCCTCGTAAACGACCCCATACAAACTCTTGTAAAAAGCTTACAAAACACACACGGAGTGGATTCTGTACCCTCAAGCTCAGCGGCCTCAAAAACTTAATTCTCCCTTCCGGCGTTACTCAGCACCGGCCTGCAATCCCTCTCGGAATCGTCCTCTCCGCAGCAACCGTAACAAAAGCTTCTGGCCGCCTGAAAAATGCCTCTTCCCTCTCCGAGGATTTTCCTTGCGCCCCACACCCAATGCGACTTCCTTTGCCCAGAGCTCTGCTGCCCTCTAGAGCAGCTCTCGGAAGCCTGATCGAAGCCGCCTCCCTGCTTTTTCAGAGGGCCGGTGGATTTCCGTTACGGTCGGCCCTGTCTTTCGGGTGTCTCTCGGCCCAGTTTGTCCGTGGGAGGCCCAGCTAACTCCTCCAAGCCCGACCTCCGGCTCCCCCGAAAGCTACCAGGAACCTCGATCTAAAAGCTAAAAACGCTCCCCTCGAGAAAAATCCCAAACCGAAGCAGCGTCCTCGCTTTGCTGAAAGGCTCCTGCTGCCCCACCCCGACCTTCACCGGGCCCCGCTGCGCTCTAGGCTCTCTGCTCCCGCCCGTCACTCTCCTCAGGCCCAGGCGATTCCCCGAAGCCCGCCCGGCACATTCAGCCAGCCAGCCAGCCCCCGCCACGTGACCGGTTTCCCCCTTTGGCCTCCTCGGATCATGTGACCTCCAGTGCAGGGTGACTTCCGGGGTGGGCCCTCCAGCACATGGGCCGTCCTCGTCCCGTGATTCTCCTGGCGTCACGTGGCTGCAGGAGGGCGCGGCTCTGTCGGTGGAGCTGGTGGCCAGGGGAGGAGGAGGGGCTAGGGATGTTTTCTTTCGAACTTATTGACATAGGAAGGTTGTGCGCGTAAACCAGATTCAGACGATATTAGATTTCTGTCCAGCCTTTTGAACTGAGGGGCAAATGACATGGATTTTGTAATTTGTTAGCTAACACAGTTGTTTTGTATTTTGTATTTTAATTTGATGTATTTTCTCTCTCTTAAAATAATGTTGATTCGTTACAGATTGGAATACAGGATAGTTGTATGGATTGATTAGATGGCTTTTAACATTCCTAAACTGAAATGATAAATCTTCAGATTGATTATTTTCTCTGTTCAGGTATAATACAGATAGGAATTTAGGAATAGCTTTTAACATTCCTAAATTGAAGAGATAAACAGGTTGAAGATTATCTGAAAATAAGAAAAAAGTTTGTTAGTACAAATTGGGGTCTGGTTTAATCTCTTTAGTGAACTCTAAACAACCCTTTTCCTTACAATTTATGCCTCTTCTGAGGTCAGATCTCATTTTAATGAACGTGTGTGATATTATGGTGCCAAAAAGGCCAACACAGTGCTAGGCTGCATTAACAGAGGGATAGAATCAAGATCACATGAAGTATTAATTCCACTTTACAATGCCTTGGTAAGGCCACACTTGGAATACTGCATCCAGTTTTGGTCATCACCATGTAAAAAAGATGCTGAGACTCTAGAAAGAGTACAGAAAAGAGCAACAAAGATGATTAGGGGACTGGAGGCTAAAACATATAAGCAACGGTTGCTGGAATTGGATATGTCTAGTTTAATGAAGAGAAGGATGAGGGGGGACATGATAGCAGTATTCCAATATCTCAGGGGCTGCCACAAAGAAGAGGGAGTCAAGCTATTTTCCAAGGCACCTGAAGGCAGGACAAGAAGCAATGGATGGAAACTAATTAAGGAGAGAAGCAACCTAGAACTAAGGAGAAACTTCCTGACAATTAGAACAATTAACCAGTGGAACAACCTGCCTCCAGAAGCGGTGAATGCTCCAACACTGGAAGTTTTTAAGAAGAGACTGGACAGCCATTTGTCTGAAATGGTATAGGGTTTCCTGCCTGAGCAGGGGGTTGGACTAGATGACCTCCAAGGTCCCTTCCAACTTTATTATTATTATTATAACATGCTTGACCAGATGTAACTGATTTCCTATGCAAAGGAGAGGTTACTTTTATCCTGTCCAATCAACTTTCCTCTTGGATTATTCTTCCTTATGCTAACTATAAAAGGTGTCCTAAGCTAAAGACTGAGAGGAATCCCTTTTGTCTGGATATTCTGATAAATTGTAATAAAATGATGTCTCCGTTTGTCTCATTGGAAAATATGCATGCTGAGGCATGAGCCTGAAAGACCCATATTTGGCCATCAATTTGGCAAATAGCCAGCCAGCAGAATTTTACCTCTGAGCAATGATTTCCAGTCAAAGGTAAGGAATAGGTAGGTGCACCCCTGGGTTCCCCCTCCCCCCCCCCCCGGCCTTTCTTTTGTCTTTCACTGGACACATTGCCTGAAAGGTGCTTTTTTAAAAAAGGAAGATCATGAATTATAAAAGGGCACTAAAGCATTGAGCAGGTGTCTGTCCATCCAAATGAAGTTTATTCAAAAGAAATTTGGTGAGTGTTGAGTTGTTAACTTTTCTTTTAGTTTCTAGTGAGTGAGTTCACTAGAAGATGACTCTGAAAAGAGGTAAATCTTTTGAGTCTATTGATATTCTAATGAGCAAAGTAAAGTTCTTTAGTTGATCCTGGAGAAACTAAAATCTCCTGGATCTGGTAAAACAATTTGGGGCCCACATGGCATGGACAGCTATGAGGAAAGAAAAGTGTTGTTCTTCCCACCCGGGATTGAGCAGGTAAGGTTAGCCTGTCTGAATGGGAAGTTGGAAATTAAATACTCCATTTGGATGTGACTTCTATTGATGTGTCTCTGTAATAATTTTCTTGAAGCTAGCAGGATTCGAATTGAATTAAAATTAAATTGAATAGAAAAGAGAAAGGGCTTGTTAAAAGTGTGTGCATGTGTATGGGAATCTGAAGGTACCTTTGAATATGTTTATATAAAAATTCCTTTACCTATGTATAATTCCAATTGGACAGTGAAACAAAAATGAAAGAAAAGAAAAAAAAACTGGTGACATGTTTGGCCAGCCAACAAAATAAAAATTAGGCTTCTCAGCTTGGCTTAAAGCAATGACGAACCGATAGGCAGTAGTTAGCGCCCCCCCCCCCCCATTACATTTTTATCAGAACCACTCATTGCATTTTCTTCACTGCCCAGAGAACAAGCCACAAGTTGCCCCAGGAAAGAAAAAAGTGGAAATTTAAAAGAGGGCTAGTTAGCCTTTCTTAGTAATTAGAAGGACAATAGAATGTGTTAAATGTGTTAAACAGAATGGGGATGATCCCATAGAATGGAAAGATGTTGGTATATGTAAGCAAGGGGTCTTCAAACTTGGCCCTTTTATGACTTGTGGACTTCAACTCCCAGAATTTCTCAGTTGAAGTCCACAAGTCATAAAAGGGCCAAGTTGAAGACCCCTGATGTAAGTGGAACACAAGAGAGAGAGAGATTGAGAGACATAGTGTGGAGTTTTATGCCGGGACTTTGATCTTTTATTTTGTGAGAGAACTTAATGAGTTAAGTTGATAACTGATCTATAGAAAACTCATAGAAAGTTATGTATTTCTTTTCCCTCTTCTGGGGGGGGGGAATGCATTCACTGCCCCCAACCTTTTCTAACTGGAATGTGTGGGACAAAGCGGATGTAAGAAATCTCTTAGTGCAAAATTTTGTTTTGAAAATTTTCTGTGTGTCTGTAATTCTATTACATTTTGGCTAACTCATTGGTTACATAGTATTTGAGATCTTTTCTGAAGGGATTATGTTATTTCCTATTTCCCCCTTTCTTAAATTAAGAAACCTTTGCATGTTTGTGGGTGATTGTTTTAGAGATTTTTTTTTCTACACCTTGGTAACTCTTGAGTGTGATTTCTTTCTGCAAAAGAGCTAAGAGGGATGTAGTTAAGATTAACTGCTGGACAGAATGTTCAAGTAATGCAAATCTCATTTTGCCTTTGAAATTGTATCTGAGTAGGAAAGGGGGGTGAGTGTGTTTTTTTTCTGTTCCTTTTAACCCTTTTTTTTCTGCTTGCAACTTTTGCCTGAGAAAGGAGGGATGATTGTCTCCAGAAGCTGTGTGTGCTTCATTACTGGAGATTTTTGAGAGAAAATTAGACAACATTTTTTCTGTAGGGGGTTGGCCCCGAAGACCTTTAAGGTCCCATCCAACTCTGATATTCTGTTTGTGTATGTGTGTCAAACTTCAGTGATTTTCCTTTGCTTTTTAGTCTGGATTTATGTTTAATAATGCATTTGAGGGCATTCTTGTCAAAGGAATAATCCTGTAAAATTATTTTTTACAGCATGTTTTTTTGGAACTCTTTGCTACTGTAAAAGAGATGATTAATTGCTGTATAATGTTTTCCTTTTCCTTGGAGCCAAGGAGGGGAAGTGAAACCTTTATAGAGAACCAATTTGATCTCATGGTTATGGCCACAAGCTACAAAGCTGGAGAAATGTGAGTTCAAATCCTGATTTGGCCATGAGGGCCAGCTGGGTGATTTTGGGCTGGTTATTCCCCCCCCCTCAGCTCTAGGAGGAAGGCATTGGTAAGCAATGCCTATATCTGTTGTCAAAGAAAAACTATTGGTATCACCTCCTATGATGTACCATCTGATCATAATCTACTACTTGCTGAAGTCCAGCTGAAACTAAAAAGGATGAAAAACCCGAACCCTGCTAAACCAAGAATCAACAGAGACTTCATCATTAAACATGGAGGTAAGATTAAAGAAGAACTAGAAAATCATTTAAGGGAAACCAACAACCTGAATGATGATGATGTAGAAGTGAACTGGAATAAATTTAAAAATGCAATAGTAGAGGTAACAAATTCAAAACAGAGGAGGGGTACCACAAGAAACAACAGTGGATGACTGAGGAAATTCTTCATCTCATGGATGAAAGAAGATCTTATAAAAATAAAAACAAAGAAAAATACAATGAATTGCAGAAAACAATTAGAAGAAAAATTTGACTGGCAAAAAAAAGTGGTTTGCAAAGAGATGCAAGGAAATAGAAGAGACAGAACGTATACATGATAATTTCAATTTACACAAAAAAGTGAAAGAAGCAGCAGGCCTCTATAAAAAGAAAACCAACAACTTAGTTGACAAAGAGGGAAATTATCTTAGATGAGGATGAAAAGCTAAAAAGATGGAAGGAATATATTGAAGAACTTTTTGAGGACACTATGGATGATATAGATATGGGAAGTATAACAACTGGACCAAATATCACTATGGAAGAGGTTGAACATGCAATAAAAATAGCAAAAACAAGAAAAGCCACAGGACCTGATGATATCCCAGTAGAAATTTTAAAATTGCTGGAAGACAATGGGAAGAATTTTTTACTGCAGCTCTTCAATCAGATTTATGAAACAGGAAAGATACCAAATGATTGGTTAAAATCAACCTTTGTGACAATCCCCAAAAAAATAAATGCAAAGAAGTGTACTGAATACAGAACAATAAGCTTAATGAGTCATGCCCTGAAAACATTCCTGAGAATAATTCACACAAGAATATACAACAAAATTGAAGAGCATCTAGGTAACACACAATTTGGTTTCAGAAACAATCTTGGTACACGAGATGCGCTGTTCAGCATTCAGGTTCTTGTACAGCATTGTAGAGATGTCAATCACACTGTTTACATGTGCTTCATTGATTTCGAAAAAGCTTTTGATAAAATAAGACACAGCAAACTATTAGAAATCCTGAAACCAGGGGGACTAGATGACAAAGACATCCAAATAATAAAGAATCTGTATTGGCATCAGGTAGCAAATGTGAGACTAAGCCAAAAATACTCAGCTGATGCAGAAATAAGAAGAGGGGTCAGACAGGGATGTATTCTTTCTCCACTGTTGTTCAATATCTACTCTGAGTCAATCTTCAACGAGGCACTGGAGAACATCGATGCTGGCATCAAAGTAAACGGTGTTTGGATCAACAACTTAAGATATGCTGACGATACAGTTCTGCTTGCCAGTAAGCATGAAGACCTTCAGCTCTTCATCAACAGAGTCAGAGAAATATCTGAAAAATATGGCTTGAAGCTTAACACTTCAAAAACCAAGATCATGATCGTCAGCAAACAACCTGTTAATTTACCACCAATAAATTCAGAAGGAATACCACTAGAAAAAGTTGAAAGGATCACGCACCTCGGTTCTAATTTACATGAAAGCTGGGACATGACCGTTGAAGTAAAGACAAGGATAGAAAAAGCTCAAACAGCATTCTTCAAAATGAAAAAGGTCTTCTGCAGTCACGACATAAGCCTAAAACTTAAAATCAGGCTTGTCAGATGCTATATTTTTTCTATCCTGCTCTATGGAGTAGAGAGTTGGTCTCTGACAGAAGGCCATCTGAAGAGACTAGAAGCATTTGAAATGTGGATTTACAGGCGGCTGTTACGTATAAGCTGGGTTGACAAGATCAGAAATGAGGAGGTGATTAGCCGCCTGGGAAAGCCAAGGGAAATCATCAAAACAATTAAAAAACGAAAATTAGAATATTTCGGACATGTGATGCGACACCCAGAAAAATACGGCATACTCCATTTAATCCTCCAGGGAAAGACTGAAGGCAAATGAGGTCCAGGCAGAAGAAGAATATCGTGGCTTCAAAATCTAAGGGACTGGTTTGGACAAAACTCAGCAGCACTTTTTCGTGTGGCTGCTGATAAAAACAGGATTGCCAACGTCCGATAACGGATATGGCACAACAAGAAGAAGATCATCTCCTAGGGCCTAGGCAGTTGCATGCTACATCAGGGGGAAGCTCCAAATAAATGTTTATGCGTTGAGGGCAATTTTAGTTCCCTAAAAGCAAAAGTTTTGTATCATTTTTTTCTCTACATGATTTGGTGGAGTGGGGGAAGGGGAAGGCAATCTTTTGTCTTCTCAGCCATCCTATTGTTTTCTTGCTTTGCTGCCCCCAAGAGTTATTTGTTTATCATCTGCCTGAGACAAAGGCATTACAGAAATGCTGGCTCACTGCTGGTCAGTGAAGCCTGTGTCTTTATCTTTTAAAATCCTGAATGTGTCAAGTTTATCCCTTAACATGGCATTTAATCAGGGTGAAAAGGTGGAGGAGAAAGAAAAAATTGACAATCTTTGACTGAGCCTCCATGGAGAAGTATAGTCTGTCTAACCCAAGACAAATTATTTTTTTTTTCTCTTTCTTCAACCTTTAGATGTGGAAGCAATCCAGAAAACAATGAATACATTCTCATGTAGCTTCCCAGCTTTGTAGGATCTTATTCTGCGAATTATCAAGAAATTTAGGAAGTATTAAATATTTTTGCAGCTCAAATAATGATGGGTCCCAGACTTGCCTT
Organism: Protobothrops mucrosquamatus; assembly: GCF_001527695.2. Taxonomy (NCBI): domain Eukaryota; kingdom Metazoa; phylum Chordata; class Lepidosauria; order Squamata; family Viperidae; genus Protobothrops; species Protobothrops mucrosquamatus. The sequence goes on from NW_015386398.1 coordinate 556,027, forward strand.
TTAGGCTATAAGTTGCTGCATTTAGTCCTGTCACAGTATGGGAGCATGCTCTAGAGCAGGGGTGTCAAACTGGATGCATCATGCCGAAACTGCGCCTACCCCATTGCCGGCAATGGGGAAAAAGTCACGATACGACACGACACGTCATGTGACGTGAGTTTGACACCCCTGCTCTAGAGCAGTGGTTCTCAACCTTTTTAATGTCGCGACCCCAACTGGTCGTAAGTCGAGGACTAAACCGGTCGTAAGTCGAGGACTAAACCGGTCGTAAGTCGAGGACTACCCAACCGGTCGTAAGTCGAGGACTTTCCCTGCCCGGGAGCGCTGTGCATGCGTGGTTCCGCCCCCTGCGTCGACCGAGGCGTGGCTGGCAAGCAGCAGAGACGGAGCAGGCCGACCACCAGCTGCCCCAGCCCAAGGGAGGTAAGGCACCCGCCGGAAAAGGGGGAAAAAATGGCAGAGAAAAAAAATGGCGGGAAAAAAAATGGCGGGAAAAAAAATGGCGGACAGCCTTGCTTGGCGACCCCCATGAAATGGTCAATCGACCCCAAATGGGGTCCCGACCCACAGGTTGAGAACCACTGAACTAGAGTTATGCTGATATGCTCATCTCTCCTGACTTTTCTTCCTAAGAGGAGAGGAAATGTCTGCCTAGCAGCTTTGTTTTACATTGCATGATTATATACTTAAGCCTAACAAGATTCAAGGCCCAACTATATGGCTAGTTAAGTTCAACTAAGTTTGAATTTTCCCCCCATCCCTAACATTGTGAATTAATCTGTTTGGACTTTGACATTGAACCATTTACAGGTATTTTTACCAACAAGGTACAAGAAATATGCGAAATCATGGCAAAAAGAAGGTGGACGTTTCAGGTTTTGGTGAGTTGTGGCTTGCACTCACTGTACCTGTGACTTCTCTGGTAACTGTGGTAACAGGCCGATGTCAGATTTTGAGACCCAACTCAGTTATGGCATTTATAATTTTTTGTAAGTTTTTTTTTAATAGCTGATTTGTCTCCTGTCTGACTATGGGTCATTCAAGCAAGGGAAGCCAAGCATCTCACCTGGTCTATGCAAGTGAAACCCCCAGGTGAGAGGGTTTGCATATCCCATGTGTGGAAGGAAGAACCTTCCTGGTGGACACAACTGAAAGTTATAGCAACAGAACAGAAAATGCCTGATAACGTCAATATGGAACCTGAGTTGAAATACCAATAGATGAGTGGTGAGTGCTAATAAAACGCTGGCTCCCTGGAACTAATGACTAATGATTGTCTTTTGATTCAGTAGATTTTAATAGGAACTTGTGTGGAGAAACTACAGCCACTTTGCGAAGAGTTCTCCACGCTACTGAAATCTATACAACAATGGACTTAGTTACACTTTTCTGGCTGATCATTACAAATGCTGAACAGATTGATCACCATTTCAGCTACAACAAGATTGGCATTGCTGCATTACCATGTAACTGATTGACTTTGGCCTAGGACTGATGCTAACATTAGCTTAATGGAACAGTAGGATGGTGAACATTTCGGTATTGATTTGTTTGTGTGTAATTATTTGCATGCATTCATTTATTATGTGAATTTCTTGTTGATGTTCCATGTACTTGAAATGTATTTACAGGATAATTACACCTTAGAAAAACCCCATCAAGTGAACCTCCAGGAAATACTTGAGGAAGACTGGGCAGAGGAGATTGTGAGGGTAGTAATTTGTGGGGCTAATTGGCCTTGGATTTACATTTTCTTTCTATAAAAAGATTTCTTGCTCCATAGCACAGAGGGACTGCATAGCATGGAATATGCTAAACAAGATGGCCAATATTAACTTAGGTCACCTATTGACTGAAGGCTAATTTTTTTTTCTTAAAATGTCCTCTACCTTTGTACGTTTAGAGCTAGTAGATTTCTGAGTGTATATACCACTTATGGAGGGCATCCCTTTTTGTTGGAAGTTCCTTAATTCTTCATGGCCCCAGTTATTTTTCTTGATGTATCTTATTTAGTCACTAGGATGACTCAAGAAAATGGATACTTCTTGCGTATATCGCAAGTTCCCCCCCCCATAATGGTCAATGCATACTGAAATTGGACTTTTAATGTCTTTGTTGTGTTGAAAACACCAGACCAACTCCAAAAGATGATTAATTTTGGATGTGTGGGCCTACTGCTTATGTAGTGTTGCCTTATACAGTACATGGTATTTGCCTGATTTGATTGATTGTTCAATAGACATTGACCTTCTCCTTATTTCTGCATTACTTGTACTTTATGCCCATGTTATTGACAATACCATTGGGATGATACCAACTGATGTCTCAAATTGCTCTTTGGCCCCACATGGCTCTAGATTTTTTTTATGGGCAAATATTAAGAGGTGTATGTGCATTCACTACTTCTGGTTGTTATGCCCATTACCAGAGTTAGGTTTTTGGTTTTTTTTTACATTTTCACTTAGGCAATGTTTTGTATTGTAGTATGTGTTGATGCCTCTTTTTTCTTCATTTTTTAAATGAAATTTACTCTTTTCTGGTTGTCTATCTTGACATAATTGACACCACTTTTTTGGTGTTTGTTATTTTGATTTCTACATTAGGGATTTTGCTTTGTTCCTTCTTACTTGGGTGCTTGCTCTGTATTGTGTCATTTTTGTGAGATGTTTTCCACAAGGCTTCTATTTCTTCTTTCTCGAATTGCTTCTTCTGCACATTTGGTCCCCGATACTGTTGGTCCAAAATGCATTATTAAACGTACACAAATTTGTCTATTCTAGCACTGGTTGGTTTAGGAAAAACTTGTAATTGCATTTACTTAAAATTGGAGTCGCAATTAAGTAAGGAAGATATGTAAGTAGGAAAAAAAATTATCCTTGTGGAACAACAAAATCTGGTGGAATAAAATTATCAGTTCCAGTAAAGGAGAACATTTGCGCTCAGGGTTGAAATGAGGGGCCATTGGTGCTCTCTTCAGTGGTTGACTGATGATGTTACCTAATTTGGGTAGTAAAATGTCCACAAGAAAGCAAGCTTGGAGAAAAACAAGGACCCCTCAAATATCAGTTCTGCTCAAAGGCAGGCCAAGTGCTCCTATCGCAGTTCGAGATATATACTTTTAAATGCAGGTACCACTTGTATGAGAACCAGTTTGGGGTGATGGCTAAGAACTCAGGATAGAAACTTAAAGAGCAAGAGTTCTAATTCCACTTTAGGCAAAGCCAGCTGAATGACCTTGTGGACAGTCTGTCTCAGCCATAGAAAGAGGGCAGTGGTAACTCACTTTTGAAAATGTTGCCAAGAAAACGGCAGGGACGTGTGCAGGCAATTGTGAAGAATCAAAGTTAACTTAAAGGCAGATAAATGATGTATGAAGTCCTTAAAATCCAGAGGTGACTGCATTTTTATCACTGTTGCCTCTCTATCACTACTACCCATACATCCTGTTGTTAAAATAGCATTTTGCAATGTTCCTTGCATAAATGTTTTTGACAATGTATGTCTGGAATGCTGAATCCAATCTTAATATAAGGGTCTATCAATCTGAGCTTGGTTTCCAGGTCCTGAAGTCTTTATAACAATTGACTATGAAAAATAGGATTCATGGGAATGGAAATATAAAATATATCGAGGACATTAGGTTAAGGAAAAGATCTAATATGTATCTCAGTTAGAAACATAGAAAACTGATAGCAGAAAAAGACTCAGTTGTCCACCGAGTCTGCCTTTGAGGTTCCTTTTTGTTTTCTTTAAATTTTTATTTTTATTCTTTTTGGATGATAGACATGTTTACCTTAAACATATTTAGACTCAGTTTTTGATAATTGACCCACACTACCTGTGCTGGAAATTGCTTCCAAGCTTCCACTACGCTTTCTGTGAAATAATACTTTCTAATATGACTTTTGAACTTCTCTCCTTGAACAAACCTCCAGTTTGAGGTTATGCCCCCGTGTTCTCGATCAAGTCTTCTTTTGTGTCCAGATACAAATTACAGATACAAAGTCATCAGAATAGTTTTTTTAAAAAAAATGAAAGAAGCTACTCATGTAATCCTGTACAGTAACCTTTCTTTCTTATGTATTGGATGGTTTTACTCAATTCATGTAGAACAGGGGTCCTCAACCTTGGCAACTTTTAAGACTTGTGGAGTTGGCTGAGGAATTCTGGGAGTTGAAGTCCACAAGTCTTAAAGTTGCCAAGGTTGAGGACCCCTGATGTAGAAGATACACTAGCAGCCAATCACCTTTTCAACTGTAGATTCTGAAAGATCCAGAACTGGACGAAAAACACATTCACATGCTCAGTTTTTCCCTTCTCCCATAAGAGGCTACACAGAGAACAGGTAAATGTGGGATTGGATTTATGCCTTGCTAGCTGTACCCATAACCTTCAACTGTAACATCTGAAATTAAGAAAAGGACAAACCCCCTGGCTTAGACAGATGCTATGAGTGAAAGCTGTACTAAATATTCTAGGATAGAGTAGCTGCTTGAGTCTCCCCATCCCCTGGAAAAGAGAGAAATAATAGACAACAGGTTTATTTTTAAAGCAGGACACTTTATTACAATAATTTAATAGAAAAAAACCCCCAGAGTTTAAATAAATTATGCAAATACAAAATTACAATAATTAATTCAAGATTACCTCCTCCAGGGAGGGGGAGGATATACTGAAAGAGGATTTGGGGAAATGCAGGAAAACTTGAGATAACACATTAGTTCCTTACAATCTCAACTCTCTCCCGCCATTGTTTGGCATTTCCAAATAGATTCCATCAAATTAGAGGATTAAAGGGCTGTTGGAATGCCCTGTAGTAATTTGCATCTAATGTGAAACAGAGTACCATTCCCACAGAAAACAGAAGGGGAGTTCAAATATTGTGGTAGGTTGGACAGAGGTGATACAGGATAAAGTATTGTGGTGTTCCAAATAAATGGAGACTTTTCTAACAAACCTTGCATCTGATTGTGGCCAGAAGCCTTGGGAACATTATATATATATAGCAGTGGTGGCGAACCTATGGCACGGGTGCCAGAGGCGGCACTCAGAGCCCTCTCTGGGGGCACGCGCACCATCGCCCCAGTCCTAGGCCTTCAGCTGGATTTTATAAAACCTTTTCACTTTAGGCCTCCACTGCCGTGTGCAAAAAAAAAAAAAAGTTAAATCAATCAGACAATTTCAACTTCTTGTGGGAAAAAAAAATCTTGCAAAGTTGGAATTGATTGATTGAACTTTTTAGTCCCACCCAGTCTGCCGTTACCACCGCAGCCACGCCCAGCCAATGGGCCACGCCCAGCCAATGGGCCACGCCCACCCGGCGCCCGAGGGGTTTTGGGTTGCAGTTTGGGCACTCGATTTCTAAAAGGTTCGCTATCACTGATATATAGTATATGCCTACTAAATTAAAGGTGAAAAGCATTTTAAAAGATATCTTATATTGTGAGTGGGTGGAGAGACTTCAGATGAAATTTGGATTCAGTTATATCAGAAGGCAAAGATAACATGGGAAGAGTCCACTAAAATCTAGACTGCAGAATTAGTTAATGTTATTATCATCTAGATAATACTATCTAGATAAGCATGCTGCATTATTAGACAGCTGAGAAAAAAATGGAAAAATAGATTGACTAGGTACCAAAATGGCAGTCATTAAATGGTGTAAGTCCAAAGTTAAATTAAAACAGGTATTTTGACATATATTTGACTTTATATCTACTTTGATATTAAAAATGTTCTATGGACATAAAGTTTATAGCAACTTTTAAAGAACCATAAAGCCATCAGACTAGAGATGGTTAGAATAGAGCTAAATGGGAGTCCTTCTGAAAGGAAAGCAATCAGATTAAAGAAGTTGTAAAGAGAGGATCACAGTCTTAATTTGTGTATAATGTGAAGGTTATAAGACAGACTGATTGGGCTGGCTGGGGAGAAAAGGCCAGATATTAAGACTTGAATCAATAATTAAAACATTCCAATAAATTACAGGGCAGACCCAGATCTTTTATTGTCACAATAGTAGGTGGGAAGGGGGAGATGTGCTCAAATTAGTTATAAATAGGATTTATTTTTTTTTAAAAAAAGATCCCAAACAGAAAGGACACAAACACCATAGAGGATCTCTTGGATGAAATATCAAAGGAAAAAAGATCCTCCTTTGGCACGGAAGAATTGGAGTGATGAGGACCCTGGAAACAAGGCTGGATCAGTCTTTGAAAACAGCCTGGTGGCCATGAGGACGTTCATCATGCATAATGTGTCTGCGGACATGAATACGCCGGACGCGGTGCTCCCGCCCATCTTCATCATCACCAGCACGGAGGGGGCCTCCGCCTCCACCCGCAACTCCCCCAGTGGCCTCCAGGAGGGCCTTGTCTGGCACCCGTGGTGTCTCATAGATCAGGATGTTCAGCGTTTCTTCAAAGATCCGGGCTTCGGGAAACTCGACCTGTACACCCAGGGAAAGCAGGAGGAAGCAAGTCTAAGTGTCACTATGGGATCCCTGTTCATACTGGAAGCAATGCAATTAACCTCTATACCAGTGGCTGAAGAACACAAACTAACTACCACCTTGTATCCTTCCTGTGAGTTTAAGCATCTTGTTAGCTATTGCAAGAACAGAATTCTAGACTAGACAGACTTCTAGTTTAGTCTTCTTACATCAGGGGTATTTGTTAAACTGCCGGCCCGTGGGCCGGTTTCATCATACCGGAGCCGCGCCCACCCCATTGCCGGCAATGGCAAAAAAGCTCCGATACGTTGCGCGACGTCATGTGACGTTGCGAGTTTGACATGTCTGTCTTACATGTTTAATTGGATTTAGGAAAGGAAAATATATAGTATTTTCTTTAAGATCATAGCTTACATTTCCATATGAAGATACCAAAACATACAGGTAGTCCTCAACTTACAACTCTAATTGAGCTGGAATTACAGTTGTAAGTCATGCTGATTAGGCGTGTCATCCGATGACTGACTCAGTTTTATGAGTTTTTTTTTCTATAGTGGTTGTTCAATGAATCACCAAAGTTGTTAAGCAAACCCATTATCCGCAGTGGGCACTGGAAGTAAACACCATTTTTTGGGCAAAAGATGTAAATTGTGGTCATGTGACCACAGAATGCTGCAAAGGGCCATAAATGGGGACCTATTGCTGAGTGTCTAAAATGCAACCTTCTTATGACTGGGTGGGGGGAGAGAGCAGCTGATAAAACTTTGAATATGGGTCATAAGTACCTTGGGGGGGGGCTCCTGTAACTCTGGTCACCAAACGACCAGTCGCAAGTTAAGGACTACCTGTATTAGAAAATCAAAGCTTTGTGTTTGGAGTCCTGAGGACTAGCCACACCTTACCTTGGTCTGCTTCTTTTCGGTGGCATAGACGATGGAAGTACAGCAAACCTCCGCAATCTTGCGGCCCTGCCCATAAAATGACCAACAGCAGATCTCATCCCCAAGAACGTCCTTGATGAAAAGCACCCGTCCATTGAACCTCAGAGCTAGTTTGTCAAACAGTTCAATATTCTTCAGTAAGTTGTCATCAGAGTTACTTTGGGGGGTCGGGGGTGAGGGAGAAAGAAGAAAATAGTGGTGTGGAAACTACTAAAGAAATGGGACTAGTGGATGACCTGGGAGATAGCACAAATCCCAAGGTCATCCTATTCTGACAACAGGGCCATAGCTTACCTGGTATAGGAATATTTGTTATTACTTCTGTTGTGCAGTAACTTCACCACAGGCTAAAAGGAAGGCGAAAGATATAAATGAATTGAAGACCACCACCCCTCTTGTTCAGAGAGACAGCAAAGCAAACTAGACCTTCCCTCATAATGGGGATGGAGAGACTGCATTTACAAGAACTCTCACTTGCCTTGATACCTTGATATATGAGGACATACATCCAAGACACTTAAGTTTCCCTGATCTCTATGATTTCCTGAAGTAAAACCTGTGTGACTTCTCGGCCTCCTTACCTTTGAACATCTTGAGATGATCTGCTGCTCTTCCTTGGGAGATGTCACCATGGGGATATGGCAGAGAGGGTCATAGGCTTCGCTTTTTTGCTAGGAAGGAGAGAAAGAGAAATATTTTTCTAGACTTTCTATTCATTGTTTACAGATTTATTAAAACAGAGTCATACATCATGCTAAAACATGATTTGTGAAATCATGATTTGTTGAATAAACTATAATTGACTGGGTCCACAAAAGCTGTTAAGCCATAAACCATGGTTTAGGAAACATAACCACTGTGTTTGCACAAGAGCTAAGGCTCAATTAAAGATATTGTACCACAGTGCAGAGTAATGTGTAAACCAGTGTTTTTTTCAAACCTGGCAACTTTAAGATGACTGGACTTCATTTCCCAGAATTCAGCTAACATTCAGTCTGGGGATTTCTGGAAGCTGAGGTCCATACATCCTACAGTTGCCAAATTTGAAAAACACTGATGTAAACCAAGTCAGTATATGCTCAAGGAAGATTTAGAATTAAAATTAAAGGCATAGAGCAGGCGTGTGAAACCTTTTGGCTTGCCTGATCTGCATTAAGTGAAGAGGAATTGCCTTGGGTCACGTATAAAATATATAACATATTTAATGTATATAAATGGACATAATCTTAAATGTTTATGATTTTGTTGGGCTGCATTACTAGCTGTCCGGGGCTGCACGTGGCTTATGGGCTGGACCCACCTGGCACAGAGTCTAACAGAAATTTTAAAAGGGAACTGCAAGTAACACTTGAAAATCATATGCTTTTTTAATATGGTCAGTTCTCCTTCATAGATACTCAATATAAACATATACAAAAATGGGAGAAAATATGTAATATGAATGTATGTATCCATGCTTTTCATGTAATAGCTGGGCAATTATTTCTTTTTTTTTCTTGGTGATGCAATTTAACCAAAACAGAAAAGAATATGGAAGGGAAAGGATGATTAAAGAATCAATTTCTACACCTTTACATAACTCTTAAAATGTCCCCCTTTACCCTTTTTACATTTCAACCACAATTTTATGAAGTAGGTAAGGTTGAGACAATAGTATTAACTCAAAGTCAATCAAGCTGCTTCCATGACTAAAGGGGGAATCACTTAGCTAGCACCTTCCTCACTATAGCGGCCCAGTTCTCGGGCTGAGAGAAGACTGGCTCAAAGTTACCAGTGAGCTTCTAGGACTGAGGATGGACTAGAAGTTGGGTCTCCAACTTGTAGTCCAACAACGGAACCACCGCATCACCCTCCGTATACTTGCAAATGAGATGGCTGGATGATGCTAGAAGACATCGTAAAACACTATTGAGGATAGGACCCAGGTGAAAGCATGTTCTGGTAAAACAGAGGAACCATTGGTCCTTCTAAGTGGACAGGACAGATCCTGCTTTCCTCTCTTGTCATCTCTTCTAAGGAGTAGAAGTCAAGGAAGTCATTGGGCCTTCTAATTTCTCAGCCCAGCCACCCTCACCTGTAGTGCAAGCTGGCAGTCCTCAACCAAACCTTGGATCAGATAGTACCGGGCTTCACACAACACTTCCTCCAGCTCCCGCTGGGACTCTGGAAGAGATACTGAACCGTCTCGCAAATAATTCAGAATAGTTCCAAAATGGCGGCCACTTCGGTCAATCAAGATCCAACCTGGAAAAGCAGTTAATTTTAGTCCCTGAGTTAAAGATGATGTAGACCAGGATTTCCCAATCTTGGCAACTTTAAAATATATGGACTTCAACTCCCAGAATTCAACTGCCAGCCATGCAGGCTGGGGAATTCTAGGCACTGAAGTCCACAGGTCTTCAAAGTTGTCAAGGCTGAAAAACCCTTCGGTAGACTGAAGGATCTACATAGGCAACCTCCCCATTCTAAAATGGCTTAGAGGAGAAGATACAGTTATTATTTGCATTGATACATCAACATTGTGTTGATGGTAGAAGAATAAGTTCTTGTTTAAATTAATTCTAGGCTTACAATGTACTTTATCTCAAAAAAGAAAATGTAACAAACCTAGACCTAATAGAATCTTTTTTTATGAATCTACTTTGGATGTTATGCCTTGGCAAGTGGCAGTATTCAGTTGACCTTGTCTGGCCTTGGATGGGATATCTCCAGGAAATATCAAGCATGGCTGGATGGGGAATTCTGGGAGTTGAAGTCCACACCTCTTAAAAGCTGCTAAGGTTAGAAAAGCCTGCTCTAAAATAAGTCACCCTGAAATTGTCCAAGGGCTCCCTGGGAACCACGCTGGATGAATCCCCAATGCAATCCCCATCATGTAGAAAATCCAATTCCCAGCTGTGGGAGAGATGGGGCAAGCTGAGGCTCATACCTTCACTATCTGTGAGGACTTCCATTCGGCCACTGAACATGGCCTTGAGCATCGTATCTTGCTTGGTCAGGGTCTGCACGGTGGTGTAATGCAGAGATCCTCCCACATTCAGCTTGACGTACTTGCTGCTGGGATTCAGGGGCTTGAAGTCCAAAGTCATCTCGGTTACCCCACCCCTGCCATCCCGTCGGTGCTGGGTTGGGACCAGCGGAGCACAACTCTCCAGGGGTGGGGATGGATCTGTCGTGGCCTCAGCTGACATAGCCACCTACAGAAAAGAGAGAAGACAGTTCGCTTTTGTTTTTAGTTTGTTTTTAAAGAAGAAACAAGATGCAGCCTTGGAAATCCTCCCGGCAAATTTATTTCCAATGTTATTTGGCTAAATGTCTCCCTGCAGCTCTGCCATTATCACCTCCCCCCTTTATATGAGTCCTCTGCAAGAAAAAACTGGGTTCATTCCATAAGACGGGCTTTTTGTCGCCGATCGAGCAAGATGCCTTCCAGACTGAGGAAGACAAGGAAACTAAGGGGGCATGTCAGTCATGGCCATGGACGTATTGGTAAACACAGGAAACATCCTGGAGGCCGTGGAAATGCTGGTGGTATGCACCACCATAGGATTAACTTTGACAAATACCACCCTGGTTATTTTGGAAAGGTTGGTATGAGACATTACCACTTGAAAAAGAACCAGCACTTCTGCCCGACAGTGAATCTGGATAAGCTCTGGACGTTTGTTAGTGAGCAGACAAGGTTGAATTATGCTAAAAACCCAGCAGGACTAGCTCCAGTTATTGATGTTGTACGCTCTGGGTATTACAAAGTCCTGGGCAAAGGAAAGCTGCCCAAGCAGCCTGTCATTGTGAAAGCAAAATTCTTCAGCCGAAGAGCAGAAGAGAAAATAAAGGAAGTTGGAGGAGCCTGTGTCCTAGTGGCATAAATGTTTATATATGTATGCATACTAAATCACAGGCATGAATAAAGTATTTCCATAAGACAGGGACCAGTAATGGATACCATTCAAGCTTACAGGATCTGCTTTATACTTTACTAACTGGAACCAAATAGGAAGTACAGGCAGTCCTCAACGTATGACCACAATTGAGCCCAAAATTTCTGTTGCTAAGTGAGACATTTGTTAAGTGAATTTTGCCCACTTTTATGACCTGTCTTGCCACAGTTGTTAAGTGAATCTGGATTCCCCTTTGACTTTGCTTGTGAGAAGGTTTCAAAAGGTGATCACATGACCTGGGACATGGCAATGGTCATAAGTATGAGTCAGTTGCCAAGCATTTGAATTCTGATCACATGACCACGGGGGATGCTGTAATGGTCGTGGGAAAAGTCACTTTTTCAGTGATGTTGTAACTTTGAATGGTCACTAAATGAACTGTTTTAAGTCAAGGACTACCTGTAATCCCTTTTGCTAAGAGTTCACAAACAGAATGATTGAGGTGACACATCATACTAAGCCATATAGTGGCTTGTTTGTTTGACATTGGGTAAAAACCAACCAAGTGATGTTTAGTCACCATATCTAAACTCGAGGCATAGCAGAAACGTATTAGATCAGACATAAACTCAAACAAGGAACTAGCGATCAGTACCAGAACCTACCCCACCAACCTTTTCACACACAAATCCCATTCTCGCTCTCCGTCCCCTGGCGCTCCCCCCCCTCCCCCAGGAACCTAACTGAAAGGAACTGTCTGTAGGTTTCAAGAGTGATTGAGCCACCTTCCCACCCAAAGCTCTTGCCCTCCAGAGATGCTGGCACTGAATGGCCGCAATCCATCCAGCTACAGTGGTTGTCAGACATTACAGGAGTTGGTCCAGAGAGCACCAATCTGGGGGGAGGGGGGAGAGATATTAGAAGATGGGGTCTACCTAGAGATCTAGCACATCCCAACCTACCTTCTGCCTTCTGCGTGACACTCCACACACCTGGCACTGCTAATGGGAAACAATGGGTTTGCCTTCAACTTTGCGCTAACTGCTCTTTGCCCCAACAAACATCCCTGCCCAGCGGGATCATTTCCTTGTACTGGCTGGCTCCACCCTGCTTGCCCCAGCCTAGCCCTTGTGCTCTCTAGATGTTACTGTATTCATTTTCATGCCCGCCCAACCACCAGGCAGGCTGTCTTTATTCACTCTTGCATTATTTATTATTACTATTATTGACTTTCTTGAGTAACTGCTCTGGGATCTTGGGGTGTGCCAAGACTGTGAGAAAAGCAGAATATTAATATATAACGGAAATAAAATGACAGCATCGGCTATGAACAAGTCCATTTTCTAAGTCTAACCCTATTTAAGTCCTCTGAGTTCCAGGATCTCCCTTTCGCCAACCCTTTTCCCCTGCACCCAACAGCTTGCTTCTCCTATGGGGGCTTCCTTTACACTCAGGGCGACAAATCTTGAGTGCAATTCCCGGGCTATCGCTAGATGGCAGCAAACGATTGAGATTCTTTATGCTCCTTTGCTGCCATCTAGTGGTAGTTCTGGTTTCTGCAGCCCAGATCCGGCATCCTTTTCCTGCCGCACTCCGACCTCGCCCATTTACCACCTGATCCACTCACCTCCCCCAGGGCAGCAGGGTGGGCTCAAGCCAGGCCCCTCCCCTTCAGCCCCGCCTGGACTCCGGGGCAGCAGCTCCGCAGGATGCCTCAACACAAGAGAAAGAGGAACGGAGGGCGGCAGTGCGCATGCTCACAAACGCCCCGTCGCGCGCCCCCCCCCGTGGAACAGTTACTCTATACATCCGGGTACCGCCTGCTTAAACGAGACAGAGGCGGATTGACTTTCTTTCCTTCACCCTGCTGCGCCTGCGCAGAAAGTGAAATCGCGTCCGCAGTGAAGGGTCAAAAGAAACGGAGTGATGGAAGACTAAGTCAATCGAGGTTGCTGGGGAGCGCATGCGCATGCGGCAGCTATGAGTCGCGCGTGGTATTAGCGCTATCGGAGGGGCGGGTGGGAACCTCTCGCCCCCCCCCTTCTGCGCATCCGGGCGGTGTCTTCACCGTCTCTTTCATTAGGCAACATGGAGGGGAGGGTCTAAATGTGACCCTGGACTGATTTTATAGGTTGTGTGACGCGAAAAGTCAACATTTGGGTAATTGTACTTGCGCACGTAATTTTTGGTTTTTCCTTCTGACTTTGGTAAATTATGGGTGGGGCCACGCAGGACGAATTTAATGACCCCCCCTCCCAGATTTAATTTAATCTGTGGAAGTCATTACATTTTGGGATGCCTACACATCTGTATTTTGTGTGATCCAGATTACGAGTATATTAGTTAATACAAATATTGTGAAACCAATTATTTAGGCTGAAGGCAAGAGTTTGCTGTAAAACTTGAGCTCAAGAGAATACTCTTGGAAACCGTTCCCAGGCCTCCTGTATTATTTTTGTGCTACATAAAAAAATATTGTGGCATCTTAAAGATGTTATTTCTGTTGATTTACAGCCTGCTACATGTGTGAAGTATTATGACATTTGTATATCCTTTTTAAGATGTCACAAGACTTGTGATTGTATATAATATGGCACAGGGAGCCCTCGACATATGATCACAATTGAGAAGTTTCCATTGCTAAGTAAGGTGGTTGTTAAGTGAATCACTGCAATTGTTAAGTGAATCTGACTTCCCCCATTGACTTTGCTTGTCAATTAGAAACAGCAGGGCATGATGCTGGAAAGTGATTAAAGTAATCCATTTTCCTCTAAAAAGGCATGCCCACCCAGCCTTTTGGCTTGCATGGGCCACACTGAGTGAAGAGGCATTGTTTTGGGCCACATACAAAATAAAGTTAATGTATATAGTGTATATAGGTATGTGTATAAATAATGTTAAAAGTTTACAATCTTGTGGAACCGCATTACTAACTAACTAGGGCTGCATGTTGCCCACTGATTGGACGCTCCTGCTCTAAAGACGGATGTTTTGGGGGATTATAGAACAAATCTTTTAGAACGGGTCCCCAATCCCCAATCCCCGGTCCATGGACCAGTACCAGGCCATGGCATGCCAGCAACCAGTCCACACAAACAAGAAAAGCCGCATTTGCAAGATGCAGGCAGCACATAAAACCACATACTCTCCGGTCAGTGAAAAACCTCTCCACGGAACCGGTCCCTGGTGCCCAAAAGGTTGGGGACCTCTGTTTTAGGAAACAAGATATAGGATGCAGGAGAAATGGGGTGACAGAAAAAAAAAACCCCACATGTCCTCCTCTACCCCTTTAGGTTGCATTCTCAGTAGGTTATAAGTAAAAAATATATAGCCTGAACAGAAAAATGTTTCCTTGTTCCTGATTTCATAGATGAGCAATATGCAGGAGGAACATTTACATAAATGTTACTGGATTGGGTCAAAGGCTAACACTGTTTCTGCAGCAAACAAGAAAATGCTTCCTCAGAGTAGGAATAATAAGCTTTCTTCCTTCCCCAACAGCTGACCTAGTACCTCTACTAAGAACATTCGTAGATGCCATTATAAATTAATGATTCCTACTTCTTCAGCATCCCTTTTCCTTATTTCCCAACTGATTGATACTTTAGTTTAGCGGAATGAGGTCATCAATGGAAGGGCTTGATTGGTGGAAAGAAACAAAGAGAACTTGGTTGGAAAATACCACTTTAAAGAAACTGATGACCAGACGAAAAACAATGGTTGGGACACGTCCGGTACCAAATTGACTACCACAAATATTCATGTCACGCAGAAATTAAATTTCAAGTCTAGAGCATCTCACTGGATCACAGAGGTATGCTTTATATCAAGAGCAATAGCACGCACCTGTTTCCCTTTGGGCGTTACCATATTTAGAGCAGAAACACTAAGAGCTACTATAATTCAAATCTCAGAAATATGTATCCCTACCTATTTCATTACAACCCTGCCAACCATGTTTTGCGAACTTGGAAGGGGGGCTGGTAGAAATATGTAATCAAGAATCACAAATGTTCAATACATTGAGACCACTTGGTATTCCTTTGCTTTAGCACAGAGGTCCCCAACCTTTTGGGCACCAGAGACCAGTTCCGTGGAGAAAGGTTTTTCCGTGCACCAGAGGGTGCGTGGTTTGGTGTCCTGCAGATGGGGCTTTGCTTATTTGTGCAGACCGGTTGCTGGCATGCCGTGGCCCAGTACTGGTCCATGGACCAGGGATTGGGGACCCCTGCTTTAGCAGGTTAATAAACACCACACTTGCATTTTAAGAGACTAAGTATTTCTGAGAATACAAATGTTTTGTGTCTGTTCTCATACGTTACCCCTAATACTTTTGTCAAGATTCTTTCAGATTAGATTAATAAAGCCTCACTCGATTTTTCATGACTGTGCTCTGCAAAGATTTTAAACAGGAAGCATCATTTGTGTCTAGAATTTACTGGTGTGTAGAATTGGCTTCATGTCCAGTTGTCTTTGAAAAGCACGTTTGGGACAACCATGACCTGGATGACTGAGAATCTCCATAGACATTTGGCTTCATAGGGGTTATTAGTCGACTTGTTTGAAAATAATTTGTACTGATTTCTGTGAGTCCAAAGCACACCACCCCATCCATAGCAGAAAATCCAGGAGCAACTGTTATCCTTGACCATTAGCAATGAGGGGACATATTCCAAACTTTATCATCTACAAAACCTAGTTAGCTGAGCCAATGCTTTTTAAAACACAAAATAATCATTGTAAGTTGGTTACACCCAAATTTTAATATAGGATGGAAAATGTATACAGACCTATAGAATAATATTCCAAATTAGCTTAAAATCAGAACTTTTGACAAACACCAAGGAAACTGAAAAAATGGTTTGAGACAATACTGTCCAAAATTTAAAAACTAATAATTTCCCCTTATTCTTTACCAAAAATACTCCCATCTCCTTTACGCTGATACCTTGATAGTTGTGAATGCTGGATTGTTTACAGTGAAGGGCCAAGGATGAGCAATGTAATCATTAAAAATATTGTTCTGAGATTTTAACTTCTAATATAGCAATACCAATAGATGCAATACAGCCTTCTTGAAGTGGTTTAGAGTCAGCATATTACACCCCCCCCAAACAATCTGGATCCTCATATTACTGACCTCGGAAGGCTGAGTACCTGTATTAGTTAAATAAAAATGAACACATGAGCAATGTTAATTAAAAAATCCTGGTATGGGAGATGCTGTTTCAGTGCCAGTCCAGTTACTGAAGTTTTCGAAGACATTTGAAGATATTTGCCTGCACAATTGGAAAAGAGCAATGTTAAGCCTTTATTGATCACAGATACAGAATATAGCTACTATCTGAACTACTCCATCAGTAGGCATTGCCCAATTACCTCTATGATTAAAACTTCGTTTAGCAATCCAAAAGTGCTTTCTCAAAAGAGAATTCAGGGGTGGTGAATTCTCCACCATTCAGTTAGAACTGAAGAAGCTTCTTGGATGAAAAGCGAAATGTCTTCAAGGGAAAACAAAAGCCCAGGTGCCTTTTGAAAAAGCACTTATACAAAACCTCTGCTTCTGGATTTGTGCTTGAAAGGAAAAATAAAATAAAACTTTGACTTCAGCTTTTGTTGATTAGACAAGTTTGTTGTTATAGAAATGGCTATTAATTATGCAAAAATGCAAGTTGAAGCTTTAATGTTATTATTCTATTGCAATGAAGAGTCAGAAGCTAATGCTTTTTTCCATTCTCCTATATTTCTTTCTCCCCTCCTTTCCCAATGCTTTCATTTATATACTTTGATAAGTTTAATAAAACTTATGTGTATAAAACAGGGACAGTTAAAAAAACCCATTCTCCCTTAACTTATCTGAAAGATGCCAGTTTTGTTTCTCATGAAAGCTTTCCTACTATAGTCTGGATCCAGATGCTTCTACTTTTGAGAATAAATCCATCAGTGGATCAGTGGATCAAATTAGTGATGACTAACAGGTTTAATTAATTTCAGCAGGTCTGCTCTAAGCATGACCAATTCTAGGTACACAACTGTCTCTCTTTTTGTGCCCTGTTCCTTTTTATTTTGTTTTTATCCTTTATTCCCTTTTTAATGTAAGTTAAATAAAGCTGCTACATCAAACATAGCCTCATTGCTTGCACCCAGGACAATCCCAAATAAGCCAGCATTTGTACACCGTGTGCACAATTATTAGGCAAGCGAGTATTTTGACCATATCATCATTTTCATGCATATTTTCCACCTCCAAGCTATATATGTATAGCTTGGAGACTTGGTTTTACTCTAGCATCTAATTTCTCCTGGAGTTAACTATGCCTTATGTTGAAATATAATGGAAAGCTATTCTAATTTTAGATTCCTGGTTTGCTAATGTGAGCAACCAAGGGAAATGAAATGTCTTCAGTAACTCAGCACATAATGGTTTCATAATCCATCAAATGCTAAACTGGGAATTATGCCTTATTAGAACATGCAAATTCAGCCATTGTAGTATCAACGGCAGTCAAAAACTATACCTTAATTAAGAATATGTTTAATTATTAACCTAGTCACTATAAGTGGCAAGGAATTCTATCTAGGAAGGTAGAATAAGAATAAATCACTTAGTGTCCCCTCTGTGGCTGGTAAGCAAGGCGAACTCTGCTTTTAGTAAAAAGGAAACACAGGAGAGTCTTTCCAGAGCATTTAGACTTGGAAGTGCTAGATCATTTCTCATTAAAAAGTAAAATTATTATTTTGTTAACAAATTATGAAGCCAGCAACTTTTCTGGCTTTGAGTAAAAAACTATATACTCATTTGTAGTCATTTGGTATCACTGATTACCTTTTTGTGTGTGTGTGCTAAAACTTTAATTTTTAACTCATAAATGTAGATGCTGGATAAGTATTAGGATTCTATAATAGAACAGAATATTCATATATTCAATATCCTATTTTTAGGGGAAATTCACCCCAAAGGTGAATTTCCAGATGTTGAGTGACAACTTCCATCATTCGCTGCCACCAGCCACACCACCAGTTGGAATTCTGATCCAATTAAATTACATAATTTAGACAATCTTTCTCTGAACTGAGTAGAAACTTGGCTAAATGCATACCTCCATAAAAGAGTCTACTTGTTTAGCTGTAATACCATGGATTTTCTCAAGATCCTGTACCTATAAAAAGAAAAAAACACACAATACAATAAGGTATAGCCCAGGGGTAGGCAACCTTGGCTTTTTTATGACTCGTGGACTTCAACTCCCAGAATTCCTGAGCCAGCATAGCTGGCTCAGGAATTCTGGGAATTGAAGTCCACGAGTCATAAAAGAACCAAGGTTGCCTACCCCTGGTATAGCCCATCATTTAGAACAGCACTGGCAATCCACAGCCTTATTAACGATGATCCTCAGAACTCTCCTTAATTACAGTAGACCTCAATTGAGCCCAATTTTTCCATCATTAAATGAGTTTTGCCTCATTTTACAACTTTTTTTTTGCCAGAGTTCTTAACCAAATCACTGCAGTTGTTGAGAGAATTATGAAGCTGTTAAGTGAATCTGACTTTCCCCCATTGACTTTGCTTGTTGGCAACCAGCTGGGAAGTTTACAAGTGGTGATCACATGGACCCCGGGACAGTGCAATTATCAATACGTGCCCAGTTGCCAAGGGCCCGAATTTTGATCACATGACCATAAGGATGCTGCAACCGTTGTAAGGGTGAAAAACCTGTGATAAAGTCATTTTAAAAATGCCATTATAACTTCAAGCAGTCACGAAACGAATGGTTGCAAGTCGAGGACTACCTGTATAGTGCCACCAAAATAACCAAGTTGTGGTAGCAAAATGGTCGAGTCGTGGTGGCAAAATTGTTTTTGCTTGTTGCAGTACAATGTCAATAAAAGGATATAAATTATACTAGAGGTTAACATTTATACCACCTATCTTCAGTGCAACACTTCCATGACCTTGATGGTTTTCAAAGGCAAGGAAGAGGAGGTAATGGTGGTGATGATGGTGGTGGAATTGGGAAGGATTACAAAACACTCAGATTTGCAAATGAAGATTGCAAACATTTGAAAGTAACCAACAATGGTACTATTATTATTGGGGCACAAAGTACAATACCATGAGGACTTTGAATCTGGAATGACTAAATTTGGAACAATTTACAACAGCCTAATTACAAACAATAGCTCTGTTGGGCATCGCATACTTAAGCAGATGTCACTTTAGGATTCCCCAAGGCCCCAAACAAAGTAAACTGGCACACAATGGCTGCACATGATTAATGGAATTGGATTGTTATTACCTAAAAAAGTGTGGAGCTCAGATGATAAAGAGTTGCTTGTCTAGGGTGAGAAATTATGGGGTCAGCAATATGTCTCAAATAAACTCTGCCCTCTGAGACCACCAACCTTCTCAAAAGATCCATAATTTTCTCTCCAGCTCACAATGAGCTGGGCCTTTTTCTTGCCAATGAGGTGCAGGCCCATAAGATCCTTCACGGAACCTGAGTTCATGAGGGACAGAATATTAGCTTTGCTAAGAGCCAGCTGATCTGGATGGATCTTCATCTCAAACTCAATGGGAACCTTGTTTTCAGAGTCGAAATCTAAAATCTGAAAAACAAACATGGAAACAGAGTGACCAATGAGGCTGCCTTTTAAAACCAAACCCTTCTTACCTAGCCATTTATCAACTCCCACCTCCTATTAATATAGACAAGAATCATGGCAAAGAAATGATTGTCTAAGCCAGGGGTCTGCAACCTTGACAACTTTAAGACTTGTGGACTTCAGCTCCCAGAATTCCTCAGCCAGCTATACTGGCTGAGGAATTCTGGGAGCTGAAGTCCACAAGTCTTAAAGTTGTCCAGGTTGCAGACCCCTGGTCTAAGCTACGAGATCTGCTCAGAGATTTCCCCCAAAAGACCTATTATCCACTGGTCCAATCAATTTGCCTACACCAGAATACACTGTGGAATCAAACGCAGGACCTCAAAACCAATAAGGCTCACGAAGTAATTGTTTATTCCGTGTGTGCTGGAGTAATTCCCTCCAGAAAATAATGGGTTTGGGGAGCGCCTGACAAAGGGACTCCCACAGACAAAAGGATGCATTTATACATTTCAGGAAAGGAGGAGAAAAGATAGTCAAGGTGCATAGGTAATTATGCATACTATTGCCTATGCATGGGTAATAGATGACATAAGCATAAATAATTAGCAAACCTCAAATTACTTCCCCATCCACTGTAATTATCCTCAAGAGTTATTGTCTTAATAAAAAGAAATATATCAGTTATGTTCATGTAGCTTGTAGCAGTTTTGATAAAGCATACTGCAAAGAGGATTTCAAGTTTGCCTTAACTAAGACACATTCTAGGTTTCTATCTTGCTCACACGCTCCCATTCCTACATTCCTCCCAAAACATGCTTTCCTCACAACTGTTAAGTATCTATTGGCCTTCAATGGTTGGTAAGTTATTGACCAGCCCTTAATTCGTCTGCCTGGTAGTTCCCTGTACACTGAAGCTATATGACAAGACCCAGAAGCACTACCAGGTTTGAGAAGTCTCTGGACAAAGCTATTTCTCAGGGCTGCTTGCCCATTGCCCTGACTACCTCACCCGTGACCTGCTTTTATTTAATGATGGTAATAACAATGCTAAGGATGTAGGGTAATTTTTTTTCTGTGGAAAATATTTTAGTTTGGGAATGTTTGGCAAATTCCAATCAGAATGTTTTGCAGTGGGTTATCTTAAAAAAACAACGAGAAAGTAAAACTACACTGCTACTATTTTTGTATTACTTATTGCCCAATGGTCTTTTCAAATTTTAAATAAAAATATTTGTGATTTTCTGTAAATTTAATGTTCAAATTTCATAAAGCAGCTACATTTGATTTCCCCCCCGACATCAAACAATTTGGCCCTAGTATCTATGAAGACTATGACTAATAAGACAAATATGCTAATTGAATCATACTCATTGGCCAAATTTTCTAGAAAATCCACATCTCTAGTGCCAAAACTTCAACAGCTCTCTCTTCCTGCTGGCCATCCTACACTGTTAAAGCTGCTGGACAGTTTCCAAATGAAACTCTCCCCAGAGTGTGAGTAGCAGGTGGCAGAACCAATCAGATCTTGGTTTGGAGCATATGGTCAATGCAGATATTAGAAACAGCAAAATTTCTACTCTTTCCACCAACCACAAACCTAAATTGCAGTGTCTGATTGGTTCCACTGCCTCCTCCTTATAGACAGTCTAATCCAATTTTTTTATTATCTCCTTCTGTCTTAGTGTAATCCATAAACCATAGGTTTTTGCTTATTGTGTTTATGAACCCCAGCCAACTATGGCAGTTAACTACGATTCAGATAATCAGCACCTTGTGTGAATCATACTCTGCAAAATTTTAATTTAAAATGACACGTGGCCCCACACTATTAATAATTATTCTGCAGTTTCTTGGATCACAGTGTACATTCCTGTTAATTAAGAGCAAGGAAATTATTAGTATGCATTGTTGTTGTTAGTTGCGAAGTCGTGTCTGACCCATTGCGACCCATGGACAACGTTCCTCCAGGCCTTCCTGTCCTCCACCATCTTCTGGAGTCCATTTAAGCTCACGCCTACTGCTTCCGTGACTCCATCCAGCCACCTCATTCTCTGTCGTCCCCTTCTTCTATTGCCCTCAATTTTTCCCAGCATTAGGCTCTTCTCCAATGAGTCCTTCCTTCTCATTAGGTGCCCAAAGTACTTGAGTTTCAACTTCAGGATCTGGCCTTCTAAAGAGCAGTCAGGGTTGGTCTCCTCTCGGACTGACCGGTTTGATCGCCTTGCAATCCAGGGGACTCGCAGGACTCTTCTCCAGCATCATTAGTATGCATTACCGGTCTTATAATCTTTCCTTCTCTTTAACCCAATTGTCTAAAGTGCCTGAATGTACCTCAGATGAGAGCACAAGACCCTCCTGCACTAAGGCATCAAAGCCAAGGTCTCTTATTCTTGGAGCTACTACAGTATTTGTTGCCTGATTTCCAAGATTCAATTTGCACAGGGAGATGGGAAGGCCCCTCAAACCAGGGTAGTAATGTTCATGAACCAATAAGGTCCCCTATCCCAGTTTTCCCTAAGGGTCCTCCCAAAATGACTGCACCCTCAGTTGCTATTGGCTGCAGTCAATATGGCTTAGGATGCTAGCAGCTAACAAAACATCTGCAGGACATAGGCTTCCAACTGACAGTTTGAAATGGCTCTTTCTCAGGAGATACCTCTGTTCAGGTATGTTTGTTAAGTTGCCTTAAAAACTGTGGTACATATGGCAAATTGGCTGGAGAAAAATTCTGCTACCCTTTCTGTTCTTCACCAAAATGGAGCCAAAATCGATTTACCCACCTTCTTTCGGCCTCTGGTCTTCTGTTTCCTAACAACACCCTCCTCTTCTTCTTGACTCTTGACAGGTGTTTGCACTGGAGAGGGAAAGAAAGCAAATTGGGACCTTGCCACACAGGAGAATAAGGAAGGCCTGACTTCAAAAGCCTCCCCAACCTTCTCACCTTGTTGGAGGGGCAGTACGGTGGCCTGTTTTCGGGGTTTTGCAGCTTGGGGGAAAAGCACGCCTTTATTATTTTTCAGAGTCTGGGCTTCCATTTCTAACTGCTTTTCTTTAACTTTCTGGAAGAAGCAGGGGTAAAATAAGGGTTAATTTAAGGTGCAAGTGGGGAAAAGGAGGAAAGTGTCATGATGTCTTTGTAGAAAAGAAAACACTGTTATTGGACTAATAATAGTTCCACCGTGATCTTATGGCAGTCAGTCATCGCCTCTATTGCTATGAACCTCTCTCCCTTCCACTCACAAGTGACATAGAATTTACTTAACAGCATCTGCCATGAGCTTGGGTGTTGTGTATTAACTTAATTTCATAAGGTCTGTTATTAAAACAGTTAACCAAGTGGTTCAATTTAAATCCTCAACTGTCTGTCTATATACATTGCAAGCCTGTGTTTAGGCGGGAATGTATGCTTTAAAATCATTGGCTGCCGCCTAGTGGCGGTCCGTATAAATATGAGTCAAGCAGCTGCTAGAGCCGCTTCTGTGTGGATTGAATAAATGAGCTGTTACTTTCACTCCTGTGTCTTCAATGCCTCACCATTCTCACTACACAACATTGGGGTTACCTGCTCTATCCAAACCCTTCTCTTTTTAATTTCTCTCTTCACCATTCCATTCAAATGGAACTGGGCGGATGCATCACTGGTTCGTTGGCCTCCATTTTGCCCTTCCTCCAAGTCTCCACCCTATCAATCTTTTGCTTCTAAGTCAGGGGTGTCAAACTGTGGGTCATGCTGAAACCGCGCCCACCCAATTGCCGGCAATGGAAAAAAAAGTCGCAACATGTCAGGACACCCCTGTTCTAAGTGCTTGTCTCCTCTGTTGCTTATTGTGAACATGAATAGTAGCATACGGTTACTTTTTCTGAATGCGTAAACTGAATGCGTAAACTGAACTTAGTCCAGTATTAGGATCAACACAGCAGAAATCAGAATATTAATCAGTGTTATTTTTTTTTACCTCTCTGAAGTCTTAACATCTACCATTCCCACAACTCTGAATAAAAAAAAGAAGTGAGGATGGCAAAAGAGAGAAAAGAGCAATTATCAGATGAAATGCTTAGGGTGTCGTATTTTTCAGTCAAATGCATCCATTTGCGATTCGCATACAGGCTTTGAAGACAATACACATATTTCTTTTAAAAAGCTTCAACTCAGCAGAAATATTCCTATCTGTATAAAACAGAAAATAAGTACCGGTACCTTGGTTTAATGTGTTAAACTCTGCTCAATTTTCAGTATGGGCGAATTTTATTTTAAAAGACTAGACAAAGACCCAGCATTCTTCTAAAAATCTGACTGGTTAACGAGGACCATTTTTAAATTCAATTAATCTGAGCATCCAACTAAGTATTGCATTGCTATTACAGTTGTACCTTGGTATTCATCGTTCATTGGTTCCAAGAGGCGCGACGAGTACCAGATTTTTCCCATAAGGAATAATATAGTGAGTCACAAGGCAACCGACATCGACAAGTTCTAGCTTGTGCGTCGAGTACCAAATCCAATGAGTTTCAAAGCAATTGAGTACCAAGGTACCATTGTACTTAGTCACATCAAAGCAGAACAATGGAAACACAAAAGACAGACCTTCAGCTCACGGCGTGTCTCATCCAGGAGTTTCAGGACATTCAGCCGTTCCCTGCGTGGTGTGTTAAGGAAAGGTAACCTCTGGCTCCCATAGTTTCCTTTCTCTAGGGCCTCTAATCTTAGCAATCGTTCAGCCAAATTGGGGTCAAGATCCTCAAGAGGCAGCAAAGAACTAGCACAGAAAAAGACCAGCTCCATGTCAGATTGTGTCTCACTCCTCCAACACGCCAGCCAGAGCAACAATCCCTCCTCAGTTCAGCATTTTGGGAGGTGGCATGAAAGAACTGGACTGCACCCAAAGCTACCAAAATACCTGGTGACTCACCTGAGCGGCTTCTCTTCAGGTGTCCCTGGCTGTTCTTCTTGGAGGCAAGGCCTCTTGGCCTCAGGGCCTGCGTCTCTGAAGCCTGGACAAGGCCTCTTGCCATCTGTTGGAAGAAGAGGATTAGCTGTCTTTGCCCAACAGTCACGGTTTATGGAAAGACTTACAACCATTCATTCAATGGCTGTTCAAAGTTACAATGGCACCCAAAAAAGTGACTCATGACTGTTTTTCACACTTATGACTGTTGCAGCAACCCCCACGGTCCTGGGATCAAAATTTGGACACTTGGCAATTGGTTCATGTTTATGACGGTTGCAATACCCCAAAGTTATGCAATCGCCTTTTGACAAGCAAAGTCAATGGGGAAGCCAGATTCACTTAACAGTCATGTTTCTAACTTAGCAACTGCAGTGATTCACTTAACAACCGTGGCAGGAAAGTTTGTAAAATGGGGAGAAACCTCAAGAACCCTTGCTTAGCAACAGAAATTTTGGGCTCAACTGTGGTCGTAAGTCGAGGTCATTAACTGTATTCAGTCAATTCAGTCCCTGCCATCGTGTGATGGGCTGATCCACAAAACTAATCACCTAGGCTTGCTTCATACAATTCTGTAGGCTAAAACTGGCTGGCTTGTGACTGCGTGCATTGTCGAAACATAGCCATTTGTTTATCTGATAGAGAAATATATAGAAAGAAAATTCTCAAAACCCGTCTCTTCCCTATTGTTCAAGTCCAGTGGCCACTTTTAGGAAAAGAGACCTTGTATCTTCTCTTACATTATGATTTTGCCCTTCATGATGTATATTATCCATCATGTGTCAAAATAAAAAGAGCATTAAAATAGGCCAACCAACTGAATGTGTAAAAGACAACATCCTATTTTTTTTTTTGATGTGTTGCTAGGAAATTATGAGATCAGGTAGGATAGAAAATTTGCCAGGAAAGTGTTCTCAGCTGTAGTCTCCAATATAATATTCAGCAGGTAGTCCTCGACTTAACAACAGTTCATTTAATGTCTATGAAGATTCTCAGTCAAACAAGGAAGTCCAGTTGCCTCCTAAAAAAGCATTTTTGGGAGTCCATTTAATGATTGTTCAAAGTTACAATTGCAGTGAAAAAAAATGGCTTATGACTATTTCTCACAACCGTCGCAAAATCCCCACGGTGACATGATCAAAATTCAGATACTTGGCAACTGATTCATGATGGTTGCAATGTCAAGAGGGTCATGTGATCAACTTTTGCAACCTTCCGACACGCAAAGTCAATGGGGAAGCCACTTAACAACCATATTACTAAGTTCACAACTGCAGTGATTCAATTAACAACACTTAACAACTGTCACAAGAGAGGTTGTAAAATGGGGCAAAATTCACAATAGAAATTTTGGGCTCAATTGTGGTTGTGCATTGAGGACTACCAGTATTGTCCCATAAGCAACTTGGCTTATAGCAGGGGTCCTCAACCTGTGGGTCACGGCTCACTAATGGGCTGTGGCCTAATTGCAACTGGGCCGTGTGAGTGGCCGGCTGGGTGTGTGTGCACCTGCAAAAGAGGCCATCACCCAGCCCAAAAAAGAACAAACAGACCCAAGCCGTTCTCCACCAGCAATCAGCACCCAGATCAGCATAGATTAACTCCAAGGTCAACATCAGACCAACAATCAAGTAAGCAGTACCCCAATGAAGAAACTGCCACAGAGCCATTAGTAAACAGCCCAACCAAAGAATCCCTAAGACCGCCCCCACCCACGCAGACAGGCAAGACACCAGAATACAAAACGACAGCAAACAGCACTCCTTACTAGCACTGATGATGTTACCTAGTTTGGATAATGAAATGTCTGCAAGAAAGCTCAGAGAATATCAAGGAACCCTCAAATTAAAGCAGAGTCATCTGAGCCCCCTTTTTCACAGAGTCCTTAACAAGTGGAACTAATAACTCTCTTGTTATCAGGAAAGAATTGTTTGACTGCAGTGAGTAACAAATAAGAGCTTGGAATATGGCCTTCGTCAGTCATGTTTTGGAAGGCCCTTTCTTTCCACGATTTAGAAAATTTCTAAGGATATTTCTCTGTCACAGATGGAAAATCAGGCAATATTTTACTTGATGCCTGAAACTATAATTTGGTAGGTTGGCCCCTTAATTCCCCACCAACTCTTTATATGGAAAATCCCAGTCTTTACTTAGGAAGAAGCAAGCGGAACTCCGATTTTCTTGCCGTTCTGCTAGCTAGCAAAGTGCGCTACGTGGTACAGGATGACCTCGTCGGAATGTTCAGAAAAAGATTAGATACACATTTATTATGTAGATTAATGTTATTTGAGAAACGAAGATAACAGGAGAAATAAATTCCAGAGACCCCACAGTTTTTAACTTACCCCCATCTTTCAGGTAGCAATCTGCACAATACAGATTAAGACATTAGGAATAATACAGATTATTATTTCAAAGAGAAATCTTTGAAATAATTTTCAGATCTCAGGGAACCGTGGCATAAACATTACCAGAAAATGCGAAAACTTAACAATGCAAATATGCTTCTCACCCACACACACGGTCCGTGTTTTACAGCATTTACAACAACAGCAAATCAGCAGCCCAATGTGTGTGAAAGCATTCCACCACTGTGATTGCTACCGTTGTGTTGTGTACAAAGTTTAAAAAAAGACTTTTCCCCCCCTTCAATTACAACTTCCTGCAGAACTTCTAGTGACTCTCAATTCCAACTGAGAAATGCTACTCTAGAGTGTTAATTCCAAGACTGAAGAAAGATTCCCACCTCCCCAAAATGGAAGATATAATGAGGTCAGCTCTCCTCCCCTTTCCATGAACTCACCTGAGAGAGAACTTCGTGCTTCTGGTTGGTTGCTCAGAGTTTCAGTTTTCCCAGGCTTTGCTGGTTTCCTATTATCTATATAGACAGGTTTAGATTTGATTAACTTTTTTGCCCCGGAACCTTTTGAAACATTTTCTTTACTACATTAAGACTTGGTGTAAACCATTGTTTCTCAAACTTGGCAAGTTGAAGATATGTGGACTTCAGGCTCCCAGAATTCCCCAGCCAGCGTGGCTAGTCTAGACTTTTGGGAAAGGCAACCTTGGCTCTTTTATGACCCGTGGACTTCAACTCCCAGAATTCCTGAGCCAACAGGAATTCTGGGAGTTGAAGTCCACGAGTCCTAAAAGAGCCAAGGTTGCCTATCCCTGGTCTAGACTTTGGGAAAGAGTTCCAGAATGTAGGTGTCATGATGAAGAGGTCTGGTCTCCCACTCCCACCACTTGCCTAGCTTTTCTGGGTAGAGCAATTCACACCCATATTTTCTCATTTAATTTAATCATGGAAGGTTCAAGTGCTGAAGGTTACATAGCAGCCTTTTGTTGCTTGGTGGCTTCCAGAATTCCCAACTTTCCTCCAAAGCCCAGACTTCATAATTCCTGACTTACCGGTGTGGGGTAAGGCTTTCTGGGTGAAGGGTTTATTCACAACTTGTTTGGACTTTGCAGCAAAGTTGAGGCTTGTGAGGGTGTCAAAATAATACTTCTTCTCTGGAGCGATGTTTGCAATAATCAAGCTGTGGGCACTGCCTCCCAGAGAGTCCTAGAGGAGAGATTCCAGGGGAAATATCACTCCTTGATACCAACTCCTTCCCATCCCGGGGGGGGGGGGGGGAGGAGGAAGAAAGAGAACCCCAATTACCTGCAGCAGGCGGGTCAGCTTGCTGTCTCTATAGGGAACTCGAGGCAAACCCTGGTTAAGGGCATCAACCACCTTACTGAGCACAAAGAGGGAGCTGTTGATAGCTCCGCTCTCTTTCAGGCGTAGGCCTTTGTTGCCCGTTTTTCGATTGTCCTCGGAGCCGGCTAAGTCGATGAGGCACAGCTTCGCAGTCTGGTGAGAATATGTGGGCCAGTCCCGGATCTGGTTCACCAGAACCAGCAACACAGCATGACTGCGACTGGAGCGCTGGTTCAGCTGAGTCGACGCCACCGTTCGTTTTCTGCTTGCCGGCAGAAAATAGCTTTCAAAGTCTGCAAAGCTAGTGAGCTCTCTCTGGGTCAAGTCTGGAACCAGGATGTTGTGGTTACGATCCTCTCTGATGGGCAGGTCTCGGAGGGTGGGCTGAAGAAGGTCCAAAACCTGAGGAACGGAGGAAAAACCCTAGTTTGGATGGTGGGTGTGGAATTTTAACCCTCACTCCTTCTTTATATTTTCCCCAGATAAGCTAATACATTCCAGCAACAACGTTTTTCCAAAGGTGAGTAATCTGGGCATTGATTTTTGTTTTTAAAAAAACTGTTTCAGATCTTGCTTTTCAAATGACAGGATCCTGAATCAATTCTGGATTGGTTTCTTGTTTTTCTCTTAAGACACTAATTTCAGTCAAATGAGCCTTTTTCCTGCCTATTCTGCCTCAGGTCTAAGAGGCTTTTTTCTCCTTAACACTCCCTGTTGGATTGCTGTTGTTGCCATGAGAGCTGTCATCTTCCAAGCACTAGCCATTAATGCTAGGCTGGTGATAGCTGGCGCCCAACAGAATCCTGAGAGCTATAAATTCCCACACCTTTTTCTCTCTCGTCTTCACGTGTGTCAAGACGTAGGAAATCAGGAGCCAAGAGAGAATTCAAAAGCGCTACGAGATTATTTCTTGCTACCTATTCACAGGAATCTGATCTATTAACGGTCAAGGCAATTGGTGCCAGATAAGAATCAATGGACTTCAAGGGGGAGAGTTTAGATCGCTTAGTCGCTATCAAAGATCCTGCAGGAGAAGGGCAGTGTGGACAACCGTGGAATCTGGCAGGGTGAGAGCTGTGAACCACAAACACAAAGCTTTCGGTGTGTCCCTGCACAACAGATACAGTGCCCTTGCTGACCTTAATAGGGACATTAAGGAGACAGGTAAAGGTATTTGTGATGATAACTCAAATAAGCAGGGGATCTTGGTCCAAGATGAAGAACTTGTTTTCGACAGGGAGAAGGGCGAATCAGGTATTACACATCAGTCATGCAAGAACAGAAAGGCACCCAAAAAGAGAAGCCACCTTCTGGTTGGTGATTCAATTATAAGGGATGTAAATTTAGGAAAGGACACAGAGGTTTTGAAAGAAGTCAGGTGTCTTCCAGGTGCTACTGCCAGTAGGGACAATAAGCGTATTTGTAAAATAATCAAGAATGCCAGCAAGGACTGTGATGTGGAGGCTATTGTACATCTTGGCACTAACGATCTGTCCCAAAAAGATGTACTCTCTGTGCAGAATGATTTCCAGAGCCTGGGGCAGGAACTTAGCAGAATAGGCTGTAGGCTATGATGATAGCGACTCCAAATTGATGTGTTCAATCCCACCTGGTCATCTCCTACACATGTCCTCTATTGTCCTTACCCTTTCCCCTCTTATACTCTCGGTAGCTATTAGCTCTCTTTGGTTAAGCTCTCCCCCCCCCCCCATTTCTCCTTTGCAAGTGCTTCCTTGCCATCTGCTCCTTCCCAATAATCATGCCTCAGTTCTTCATCAATCTTTAGAACTGAAATAATTCCAGCCAGGGGCCGTGTAGAATATTGGAGGGAGGGGGGTGTCATCAGAGCAGAGTTGGAACAGCAGGGGGTGGTGAGGGACAAATGTTGCACTACCAATCAACCTGCCAATCTCCTAGGCCAGGGTAGACAGCTTGTAGTATTAAAGCTTCATGGTCCACTTCAGTGTTGTTCAACCTCAGCAACTTTAAGTTGGCTGAGGAATTCTGGGAACTGAAGTCCACACAGCTTAAAGTTGCTGAGGTTGAGCAACACTGGTCTGCTTTAATTAGCTTAACTTCAAAATCTCCCTTCAAGAAATTAAGCTGATAAGAGGTATCTATTATTGTTCTTATGATTCTCTGAGGTTGACTGTTTTCATGCAGACATGTTGTATGGGTATGGCCAGCATCGTCAATATACTGAGGGAGCTGGACAGTTTCTAAATGTGAAAACAGTACACATATTCTCTTCCATGAGAGAGATCTATCCCTAGGGGTGCAGTAGCTCAGTAGCTTAAATATGCTGGATTTGCCAACCAGAAAAGTTCGGCTCTTTGTACTCCAGCAGTTCAAGCCCCAGCACCATGAGATGGAATGAGCTCCTGTCACTCGCCTCAGCTTCTGCCAACCTAGCACTTCGAAAGCATGCAAGATGCAAACAGACAAATAAATAAATACAAGTACCACTCCTGTGGGGAAGCTAATGGCGTTTTGTGCGGCAGAAATAAACCAACCAGCCTGGTCTTGCCCAAATGCAAGGCGAAATCAGTGGAGAAAAAGAGCCGGATGAGGCCAACATTAGCCACTCGGTGTGTGGAGCTAGTTTGCTCCCTGCGGTGCACTCTGGATAATGAACTAAACAAACTAGCAATCTTAGGCAGCCAAACTACTCTGTAATAACATGGTAGACTCCCCAGCTCTTAATGTACAAGCATGCTAAATAAATAAATGCCCCTAAGTTTACTTCTTGGGAGAGAGAGGGACAGGCAAAGTTATCAGAAAAGAATGGAAATGCGAGGAATATAAAAAATTGTGTCTGAATGTCTAACTCTACTCAGTCTGAGCTCTGACTCCACCTGCCTCTTGCTTTAGTTCCCCCCATCATGTGTTCAAATAACCTTGAATGAAAGTAGGAATACTGCATCCAGTTTTAGTCACCACGAAAAGATGCTGAGACTCTAGAAAGAGTACAGAGAAGAGCAACAAAGATGATTAGGGGACTGGAGGCTAAAACATATAAGGAAAGGCTGCTGGAATTGGGTATGTCTAGTTTAACAAAGAGAAGGACGAGGGGGGACATGATAGCAGTGTTCCAATATCTCAGGGGCTGCCACAAAGAAGAGGGAGTCAAGCTATTCTCCAAGGCACCTGAAGGCAGGATAAGAAGCAACGGATGGAAACTAACCAAAGAGAGAAGCAACCTAGAACTAAGGAGAAACTTCCTGACAGTTAGAACAATTAATCAGTGGAACAACCTGCCTCCAGAAGCGGTGAATGCTCCAACACTGGAAGTTTTTAAGAAGAAACTGGACAGCCATTTGTCCAAAATGGTATAGGGTTTCCTGCCTGAGCAGGGGGTTGGACTAGATGACCTCCAAGGTCCCTTCCAACTTTATCATTATTATTATTATTAAAAGATTGTCCAGAACTTCCTATACCAGTGACGGTGAACCTTTTGGAGAACGAGTGCCCAAACTGCAACCCCAAACCCACTTATTTGTCACCGGGTGCCAGGTGGGTGTGGCCCACTGGGTGGGCGTGACTGTGGTGGTCATGGCAGACTGGGTGGGTGTGGCCAAGGTGGGCGTGATCACCTTGATGTTGCTTGTGGGGAGGGACGCATGTGGGGACAGATCCAGGGGGTCTCTGGCAGGTGGGGCGGTGGGCAGGAGGCTCGTCCTACGGGGTGAGACGAGGCAAGGCGAGGCGGGGGTGCCATTGTCTCAGGGCAAGGCGAGGCAGGGGTGACTGCTGCCTGAAGCCATCGGCCCCCACACACAGAGGCCAGCGAGCGCATGGGTGTAGGGATGCATTAGGCCACGTGGGACCTTGGCGAGTTAGCGGGCGGCTGGTTGAAGAGGGACGGTTGCCATCTCCGGGGCATGGCACATGCGCCCAGAGAGGGCTCTGAGTGCCACCTCTGGCACACGTGCCATAGGTTCGCCACCACTGTCCTATACCAATCAGTAAACAAGTAGTATGTTTACATCCAACACCCTTTCCATTAAAAGCCGCGATAAATCCTAAAGCAGCATGGGGAAAAAAAGAAAATAAAGTTCACGTGCGCATCTATCATTTGCCATGATCAGTTGGCCATGCTCGCTCCAACAGATCTGGCTTTTTATTCGCATTATGCTTTAAATCCCCTTCTTCCCAGAAAAATCCTGTCATTCTGCGCCATTATACTTACCGGGCTAGATTTCCCCTTTGTACAATTGTGTAAACCACGCATTTTTACCTTTTCTTGATAGATTTCCAGATAGGACATAGAGACAGAGTATTTGCATTTATCTTCTGAAGCATCCCTTGTCATCTGCAAGACGTCTCGAACAGCTCGAGGGATCACCCCTGGGTGATCTGGATTTCCCAGCATGGTGTATGTCTTGCCTGTGATTCAGCAGGAGACAAGATGAGAACGGTATAGCATCGTCATATCGCTTTAGCCCAGTTCTTTCCCCCAGATGACCCCAACCCCTCTGGGTTCATTTGGTTTCTTTGCAGCACTGCCTTATAGTCACCTGCTCCAGTTGGTCCATAAGCCAATATGCTAGCATTCTGCCCCATCAGCAGATGGTGCAAGACAGGCTTGACTGACCCCATGTAGACATCATGTTGGGTGGCTGCCTCGCCATAAAACGCATCAAACCTGGTGAAGAGCGTATGGATGTGAAAGGAATGCAGGACAGAAGCTTATTGGTTTCTCTGAATTTTTTTCTTTAGCAGTCTTGAGAAATGGAACAGCAAATCCAGATACACAAAGTTTGTTTTAATACAAAAGTATATGACCTGTTTACAATTCCCACATTCCTTTGCAATTAGATATGCTTGCTGAAGCTTAGTGAAAGGCACCAAATTACCCGTCTTCATATATCCACCGGTATCAAAATATCTCACGACCGTGTATCTGTTCTTATGGCTCTTGGACTCCTTTCTCCTGAAGCTTTGAACCACAACAGACTGTTGGCATTTTACTATTTATATCCTGGCTTTATTTTTTGTAAAAAACAAACAAACAAACAACTCAAGGCAGTGAGCATACTCCTTGAGTGTGGACGTCTTCCTTTTATTTTCCCCACAACAATCCTGGGTGATGGGTTGAGCTGAGAATGACCCAAAGTCACCCAACCAGATTTAATTTCTAAGGCAGAACTCAACATCTCCTTGTATTTTAACCACTAGCTCCAACTGACTCTTGTCCATACAATGAATCCCAGCAGTTCATTCCCATAATACCTGCATGTAAAGAGACTAATTATAAAAAGTAGCATGACCCAGAAGAAAAAGCATCTGTCATTGCTCATTGCAGCATAGTTCAACCCTGTGGAAAATTAGGCACACTAAGAGTCATTCAAATCTATTGAATCTCCTACCCAACTTACTTGTATTTCATAGTCTCCATCTCATTTCTCCAATTGAGAATTTCCAAGGAACGAGAGTCCACACCTCGTACACATGGAGCTTCTTGACCTTGTCCAGTTCCCACACCTGGGCGCAGTCGTACACAAACCTGTACTTGCTCAGAGACATTATTAGAGCGGCGGAAGTCAGCCCGACTTAATCGCTGATGAGTTGTCATGAATACCTGTGGGGGAAAAAATAGAGGATTGAACAAATGTATTCGCGCAGGGGCCCCCAACCTTTCTGGGTTGGTGGGAGGCACCAACAGGGCCGTGCGTGCATAATGCAAATGGGGCCACGAGTGCCCACCCGATGCTCGGGCGATGCTAGTGCCTACGCAATGCCGCAATGCTAGCGCAAATGGAGATGTTGCGCTTGCAGCAACGCTAGCGCCGGCATGACGCCACGATGCCAGCACAAGTAGGGGAGGTGAGCTCATGGCAATGCTAGCGCCTGCCCAACGCTCATGGCATTGCTAGGGCTTGTATGACGCCATGACGCTAGCATGAGGGGGTGCAAGCATGCACACGCGCATGCACTGGCCAGCCACTCATGCGACCCAGTGGCCAACAGCTCATGGCCCAGTAATGGGCCGCACACCACAGGTTGGTGACTCCTGTATTAGCCAATGCATATACTACAATATCCAATGGAGGACCAACAAAAGGCAATGGCATCATTTTCTTTAAAGTGTTACATTTTCCTAGGTTTGGCTTACGGTCACTCACTCATACACTCATAGCCCTGGAGAACTGTCACACTCAAATCACCTTCAACTCAATACTGAGGCACAACTGGTTCTTTAGAATACACAGAGACAATGCATTTAAAATAACAGCAAACCTTACTGATTATAATGCATGTCCATTTCCTCTTTCATACATGCACACATACTCATCCACACTTACGTCCTCAGCTAGGCTGGCAGGCACTACCCAGAGGGACGGAAGCCACCAAATCTGGGTCCAAAGATGATTCAAAAAGTGGGCGGACTTCAGGACCCCTTTTATCCCCCAAAGTCCTTGCTTTGTTATGGGTAACTGTTGATAGAACTTGGGGAGGGTTTTCCCATGTGCTCAGGCTGAACTTCTTTTGTCTGATTCGGGATACCTTTTTTCCTTTGTTTCCATAACAACTTGGTTCCTTCTTAAGTACTTCCTCTGAGGGAGCTTTTCCTGACTTTTGTCCACCCTGCTTGCTTACCATCATCATTACGTGTGGCAGCTTCAGTCTACCTTACAAAAGCCTAAACAACTTTTAAAGTTTAAAATCTAAACTTCCACTTCTGAAAACAACTGAAGATATTCTTTTTTATCCTGACATTTATTGGATAATTATATTAAAACCAGACTGTCTTTTCACTCTCCTATTCTTTCCTTAGGAAAAAAAAACCCACCAGTATTTAACTTATGTTTTATTATGATCATTTTGTTAGAAACGTGATTAAAATGTCTTGCCAGTCTTCCAGGACCCTCAGGACACTAACAAAATTGGATTGGTAAGAAAAGAGTTTATTCTGCAGAAAATAGAAAAAGCAGTTTACAAAGTGCGGTGAATCTCTGAAACTTCAACAGGAATTTCTAAAACAGAGACCACACACAAACATTCAAATTCACAGCATTATATATACTTCTATAGCGACGCCCCACTCCCCTCCCCTTCAGTCCCATTTGAAAGGACTTCAGAGGGCACAATCTTGTGCGAGATGCCTAACTAGAATACATCACCCCTCCCCGATTACATCCGTTTCAAAACTTCCCCTGGCCACCCTTTTGTCTTGTTAAGTCCATCGTGTGAAAAGGGGAGAGCGGATATAGAAGCAATAAACAAAGCAAATGGAGGAAGCTCCCTCCCCACAACCGTTTTATTTTTAAACTTGTGTTGTTCACAATTTTAAGGCATCCCTCCCCCACAACTATCTTTGAAGAATCACAGAAATAAAATGCTATTGTTCATAGGCATTAACCTATTCAGAATTTAACATCAATACTGTAAGTAATGTTTTATTATAGTTTGATCGAAAAAAACGTCTTTTTGAAATAATTAATTGGAATTACTCTTGAACTTACAACCATACATTTTCATAAAAGAAGACCATGCTATGGGAAGAGGTATCAAGGGTAATCAAGGGAAGGGAAACATGCATTTAGTAAAAATTGATGGGCGACCAATCTTGCATCAAGCTGCTTTTTGAACTTAAGGAACTGCCTTCATTTTGGATGCAAAAACCTCTCTGATGTCGGGTCGGAGTCCTATTTTGCAAGGAGGCTTGGATTTCTTTCTTAAGTAATTAAAATGGGATTTACTTCCAAATATCAGTTTCAAAAAAAAAGTCTCATCCACACATTGCATTCACTCTTACCACCAATTCCAAACCGCTTCAGCCCGTGCAAAGTCGGATCCCAATCTCCGTTTGTATTTGGCGCCCGCCCCGCAATAGGAAGCAGACCAATGGGAGAAAAGAAAGAAAACAACCATTTGCCTCTGCGCGTGCGCATCGCTCTCTCAAGTGTGACGAGCCCTAGAGCAGTGTGAAGGGGGGGGGTAAACACAGAACGGAAATGTGCGCACGCGCCTTGGAACAAAAGGGCGTTTGGAGAAGATACGCGTGCGCAGTAAAACATGATGAATTCGGAACGGAAGTGCTACGTAGGGCGTGGGAGGGATGTCACGTAAAATCGATCTTAACACGGTAACGCCTTCTATTTGACATTGAACCGATTTTCCAGAGATACCGTACTTATTTTTTTTGTATCGCGATTAGAAACATTACAGAACGAGTCTCTCTTGTATTGGTGCATTATTTTTACCATACAAACGGTTCAAGAGCTGGAGCAGCGTCTTTTGCATTTTTGTTTATAATATATATTTTTAAACGTCCAGGCTTTTTTTGGTCACTCGTAATACGTTTTTACCTCTCATTTTGTAAATAACATTTGAAATTTTAAAAATGGTTGTAGGGAGGCTGGGCATAATCCGATTATATATATAAAAAAAAAGAGGATAGCGCATGCGCAATGCACCGCCAAAGCGAGTCGCGCTCATGCCTTTTTTTCTAACGCTCAGAGGGGGCGGGGCTGGATTCGTCGCCCCAAACTGCGATCGATTGTGCTGGGCTCGACTTTTGCAGTCTCGCTAGAGGGGAAGTGGGGGTGGGGAAGAGCGCTCGCGAGCTCCGATGCGTGGATGGGCAGTGGAGTGGCCGAATCATTTGCTCGGGGCTTAGCGCCGCCCCTTGGAACTGGGGATGTAGTGCCTCTGAGCATATATAGAATGCTATTTCTGAAAAAGACAATGTGTGCCTTTAGGTTGGTGAAGCTCGACGCTCTCTTATTGGCGTAAGTCTAAATCCGAGGCATCTGATTTTTGCAAAGCAGTTAAATACTTTGGTTCCGTGAGTATCTCACTTACAATCCCGCACTTGAACGCAGGATTGCAGCTCTAAGACTGCGCTTAACTCCTGTACCGAAATCCTTAACTTCGTTTGACTCATTCTCACGGTTAACGTTTGGAGATTTGGGGTAGGTCTTCAGAAAATCATGGCTCCAGACAGAGTCTTCTTCCCCCACCCCCCGAAAGATATGAATATGGTCTAGTTTATGGCATTGGTGTGAAAACCTGATTAGTTTTGGCTACTGATTATTTGTTCACTTCCATTAAATTATAACTATCAGAAAATACAGATAGTCCTCGACTTATGATCACAATTGAGCCCAAAATTTCTGTTGCCCCACTGATAGGATAGTACTAGTACATGAGAACAGAATTAATCCATATTTGTCCAGAATATCACTATCCCAAATCAAATAAGCTCTTTTTCATTCATATTTCCTGTACACTTTTCAAAATATTTTTAATTAGAATGTGACAGTTCAGATAGTCCTTGACTTATGACCACAATTGAGCCCCAAAATTCTGTTTTGCCGCAATTTACGACCTTTCTTGCCACAGTTAAGTGAATCACTGCAGTTGTTAAGTTAGTGACATGGTTGTTAAATGAATCCAGCTTCCCGGTTGACTTTGTCAGAAGGTTGCAAAAGGGGATCATCTGATCTCGGGATACTGCAACTGTCATAAATATGAGTCAATTGCCAAGCATCTGAATTTTAATCACGTGACCATG
Source organism: Protobothrops mucrosquamatus (assembly GCF_001527695.2). NCBI lineage: Eukaryota > Metazoa > Chordata > Lepidosauria > Squamata > Viperidae > Protobothrops > Protobothrops mucrosquamatus. The sequence goes on from NW_015386398.1 coordinate 594,076, forward strand.
GGGATGCTGCAATGGCCGTGTGAAAAACAATAATAAGTCACTTTTTTCAGTGCTGTTGTAACTTTGAACGGTCACTAAATGAACTGTTGTAAGTCGAGGACTACCTCTATTTGTACAGAGTTTCAACGGGCAACATTTTGTGTATGTTTTCTAGTTATTTTTTATTAGATTTTTATCCTGTCTTTATTATTTTATAAGTAACTCAAGGTGGCGATCATACCTCCTTCCTCCTCTTATTTTCCCTACAACAACAAGCCTGTGAGATAGATTGGGCTGTGTGTGTGACTGGCCCAAAGTCACTCAGCTGACTTTCTTGACTAAAGCAGGACTAGAACTCATGGTCTTCTGGTGTCTAGCCTTTAATCACTACACCAAACTGGCTGTATTGTTACACCAACTCTAGTGAATTGTTATATTAGTATTGCCCATAATTACAAATAAGAGACCTGAAGTAAAGAAAACTTGGTTTGAGACCCAGAGAACTCATGTTTCATCCATTAAATTCATATATCTATACTGCCTTCTTCAAACTTGGGCCAGGTAATTAATTTTGGAATAATCAGACTATGTATACTAATTTAAAAGCAATCCACCTAAACATAAAGTTATACTATATACACCTATTTAGATTTCTGTAGGATTGTGGTGTTTGTCTCCTGCCACTCTTTAGCAACTGAATGTCCAAGATTGTAATTTCATCTGTAATACTTTTAAATACTTTTTGTAATAGTATGTATATTCTTCTAAATTATTATAGGCTTTCATCATGACTTCCATCTCTGGAAAAATCATTGGAATCAAAACCATCTTTGTATACTGCTTTTAATTCCCCTGGTGAAATGGCCTTTTAAAAAACCTTCTTGCCCATTCTTGCAATATCTTGGAGGCCTAATAAAAGATATTATTAAAACCTAACCAGAGTAAGTATGTTTTGCATGAGAAGTTGCTTTTTTATATAGTTAATTCCAAAAGCGTATAGCAAAAGTCAGTGTTCCAAATTACCTTGGCCCTTCCTTAAATCCATTTCTGACTTTTTAGATCAAAATCATATTTAGCTTTTTGCTGCTTATTTCAAAATTTTTAAGTTCTTAATCTTGTAATTAATTTGTTTGTTCAAAGCTGAAAATAAACCCATCCAGTGAAGACTTTTCAGATCCTGTTATTCCAAAGGTCTCTCTGATATCTTCCAAATAGTTAGCAGGGAATTTCTGAAAGTCGTTAGAAAGTGAGATTTGCAAACTGAGTATCCTTTGAAAGGCTTCACCATGGTTGTGAACAAGATGGCTAATTCCTTTGTCTCTCACTACTCAAACCCATGGAAGATTGCTGTCCCATGGTCTCCTCATGAAGAGCAATTGTCCGGAGCATATGTGGGTGATCTCTTGTCCTTTCCTTATCCAGAGAAGTTCCAAGGAACCCGTCTACTCACTGGTTCCTTGGGCTTTGCCATGGTCATTGGTGCTCCTTTCACAGAGCTGTCTTCAGTTCATCATACTTCTCCTAGAAGCCCTTCTCTTTTGCTGTTTTGGTAGAGGATCTGTTAGTGGCATAAATCTATTAGGGGTCAGTAGATGATAAAAATTCTGTTTATTGTGAACCGAAACTTTAGTGTCCAAAAGACCATCTAATCAGAAGATGTTTTTTCAATGGTAGGTATGTTGACAATCATAGCAGTTCAAACGACCATCTTGTCAACACCGGTACTCTCCAAATAATTGTGAAAGGATAAGTTGAATTCCACTGGGTTGACAAAAGCTTCCTTAGCGTTTGCCTCTAGCTATTTTAATATGGTTTCAAATAATCAGTCTTGGAATTTGTTTTACATCTTTTCTTTGGGGAATTCAGTATGTTTTTCCCTGGGTGACCCGATCTTTTCTAGCAACCTTGTGAACTAGATTGGTTGAATTACAGGGAGAGATCCCAGCTTGATTTGTGTCTCAACAGTATATTTTGAACCCAGGGGTGGCTAAATGGTTAAGACACGGGCCTGTCGGCTGGAAAGCCGGCAGTCCAGGTTGCAGAGCCACATACCATATGACGGGATGAGTTCCCATTCTCGCCCCAGTTCCTGCCAACCTAGTAGTTCGTAACCATGCAAATGCGAGTAGATAAATAGGTACCACTTGGGTGGGAAGGTAACAGTGCTCCGTGTTGTCATGTTGGTCACATGACCACGGAAATGTCTTCTGACGGTGCTGGCTCAATGGCCTTGAAATGGAGATAAGCAATGCCCCTTATAGTCAGCAACTGGAGTAAAACCCGCAGGGACTCTTTACCTTGCTTTTCGATAATCCAACATTATTTTGTGCCTTTCTTCGTTTGGGGATAAATACTAGAATAGCTACAGGGTTTTATTTGCTAATGTTTAGCCAGTTATCTTAGAATCTTGACACCTCAGAGTTCACCGTATCTGTGCTTATCCTGTGGCCTCATCTTCTCTTTATTACAGCCATGGAAGAGGCCAACACTGTGGAGGAAGGGGAAGTGACCTCAGGGATGCAATCCTTGGCAGTGGAAGATGGGCCTGCTCCAGATTTAGCTTCTGCCACTGAGGAACAAGATGCTGCTGCCAGAGAAACAGAGGGGGAGTTATCAGGGAAGGATGATGAATCTGCTGAAGAGGACTGGTGTGTTCCCTGCAGCGATGAGGAGCTGGATTCTCCAGATAACTGGATGCCTGAACCCAAGGAGATCCGCCATTTATATGAGCTCATTGCTGAACACGGGACTCTGGAGATTCAGGCCGAAATCCTCCCTCGGCGCAACCCAACCCCAGAGCCTGACAGTGAAGATGAGGATAAATCTGAAGGACAATCTGAACACCAGGAAGAAGAGGAAGAGGAGAAGTGAGAAATGGGTTTTTGTATTTGGCTTAAATGGGGGGGGATCTAAGATTTGAGGTTATATTAAGTGGAGGAACGATAGGCTGAGATATTGCCAGGTTGATTCTTTTTTTCTCTGTTTGCTCCAGGCCTCATGTGCCTACTGAGTTCGACTTTGACGATGAGCCTTCCTCTCCCAAAAGCTCCTTGATTGATCGACGGAGAACTCCTGGTACGTAAAGAAGGCAATTGAGTTTCCATAAGAAGACAGAAGAGCATTGCCAGGCCAATGAATTATGGAATAGAGCATTCTGCCCCCAAGCTGGCCCACCACTTGCTTATGGGAAGCCAACGAGCTGGGTGTGGATGCAGTAGGACCTTCCCTCTTGTGTTACCTATTGCAAATAGCAATAGTACTTAGACTTATATACAGCTTTATAGCCCTCTCTAAGCGATTTACAGAGTCAGCCTATTGCCCCCAACAATCTGGGTCCTCATATTATTGACCTCGGAAGGATGGAAGACTGTGGACCTTGAGCCAGTTAGGATCGAACTGCTGGCAGTCGGCAGAGTTAGCCTGCAGTGCTGTGTTCTAACCTCTGCGCCATCATATTCAGATCATCATATCATATTCAAATATAAACAAACCATTTGTTTAGCAAATGGGAGAGGAGCAGTTGTTGAGGACCAATTTCACTTGCCATACACAGATAGTCCTTACAACCATTCTTTTAGCAACCATTTGAAGTTACAGCAGCACTGAAAAAAGGGACTCATGATTGGTCGTGTTCGGCCATGATTACTAGCAGCTATGGACTGTATAATTCTCCTTGACTTGATGTCTGGCCCTTTTATAATGCAAAGTTGAGAGTCATCCCTCCTCCGATGGTAAGTTGATTGAAGAACTACATCCTCTTGGCTGTCCTGAACCTCCCACCATTTATTAGATGACTCCAACTTCTAGCTTATGCAAGAGAGAAAAGAGAAAAGCTCTTCCTAACTTGCATAATTTTACCCATTTAATCATTTTTATTGAAGTTGAAAACTCCAGAGAAGGCCAGTTTGATGAGTGGTTAAGGCACTAGGATAGAAACTGGAAGACCAGGAGTTTTAGTCCCAGCCTAGGTACCTAGCCAGCTGGATAGCCTTGAGCCAGTCCCACTCTCTCGGCCCTAGCAAGGAAGCAATGGCAAACCATTTCTAAAAAACCTTGCCAAGAAAATATCTATGGAGATTGTCAGTCATCCAGGTCATGGTTGTCCCAAAGGTGGTTTTTCATGAGGCTACTGGACTTTCTTGTTTTTCTTTGAAGACGTTTCGCTTCTCATCCAAGAAGCTTCTTCAGCTCTGACTGAAGAATTCAGCCTCACCATCCAGTCAGAGCTAAAGAAGCTTCTTGGATGAGAAGCTAAATGTCTCTAAAGAAAAACAAGAAAGTCCCAAGCACCAAGGATCAATACTGACTCAGTACATTGTGTGTGTGTGTTTGTGTGTATGTGTATAATGGTTATATTTTCAGAGTCTGTGATGTCCTTCATTCCACCTTTCCCACGAGGGTTCATTAAAAATGGTAGATTTTTAGAAAGAAGATCCTAGACAGACAAATGGTTTAAATCAGAGTTCACTAAACAAATGGTTGTAAGTTGAGGACTGTCTATATAAAAATGTATTGAGATAATTTATTGATAGGTAGCAAAGATGTCAATTTCTTAACCCAACAAATAAATGCTGTTGCTAGGCAGTTTTCTCCCACCTGCTTCCTCGTGATTTTTAATTATTTTGCAATTCTCTGCAAGAACAGTAGGAAGTGCATTATATTTTTACCTCGCTGGCCTATTAAGCTAGTATGATGTATGAACTTCATCTTCCATTCATGATTTGTGATTAATTTCCAGGGACATTAGCTAAGAGTCAGAAAAGAGAAGCCCGCCTGGACAAAGTGCTATCAGACATGAAGCGCCATAAAGTGCTGGAGGAGCAAATTAGGAAGACTGGCTGTGACCTCTTTGACCTTGATTCAGATGATGTACCCACTCCAAAACGGCCCTCTGGTCTCTTCCTTCGTCAGCGCAAATACTAATGGTAATGAATAAGAGGAGCCGAGAGAGGAGGATGGAGTGGAACTATGGATTCAGATACAAGGGGAAGGAACTCCTGCATAAACTCGATGCATCTGTTAGTGCCCTGGAATTTGACCCTGATCCCGTCTGGGTTGCTGGAGGTACTTGCTTTCAAGTTTTGGGGTGTAATAAAACTCTGTGAGTTTGCTTTTAATTTAATTTCTGTGAACTATTCTTACATTAATGGAAAGAGTTGCTAGTCAGGAGGAGAGGATTTGTTGAGGACTTAACAGTTTCACTTGCCATGTAAGATAGTCCTCACAACCGTTCATTTAGCAACCATTCAAAATTACAACAGCAGTGAAAAAACTGATGGCTGCTCCTTGCAGTTACAACCGTCCCCACGTTCATAGGATCAAAATTCAGCCGCTTGGCAACCAGCATGTGGTCATGATATTTGCAGTGTCCCAGGGTCACATGATCCCTATTTGCGGCCTACACAGCCATCTTCCAACAAACAAAGTCAATGAGGGAAGCTGGATTCACTTAACAACCTCAGCAATTCACTTAACAACTGGCAAAAATGTTCAATCAGGTGTAACTCACTTAACAACCGCATTGCTTAGACACAGAAGTTCTGTCCCAGTTTAGGTTACTTGTACCCCATTTTGTCTGCTCACCCTCAATCTTTCTGTGATTTCGGAGTTGATGAAGCCCTGGGGTGCCTTGTCACAAATGTCCTGTGATGTGAAAGGGCAGTGCAGCTGCTGCGATAATCCCTTGCCGTTTCCGAACTTGCAGGAGGCAAAAAGAACAGTTCCTCCCTTCGTGTGAATGAAAGGCATAAGTACCGTACCTAAGAGTTGCCAAGGAATATAGCCTTGTTAATCAGAAATCTTAAATGGTAACCAAACTCGATCACCTTTAATCTATAAACAATTTGCAAACATCAGCATGTTTACGTTTACATGCATAGATGGAAAATGTGACTGTCATCTCCTCCACAGCGTAATGGAGAGGACACAGTGAGTCTTTTGTTCTCCTCTCGGGAATTTGTTGTGCAGGAAAAAGAGAAAAACTGCATTTAGAATTCCTGCTGGATGTAATTAGACTTGGACAAATAGACATAAATCTGGCAAATAAACTTAGCAGATTCCACTTCAAAAGTGTGAGATGCTCTTTTTTGTGCGCGGTGTGCTTCTTTTAGCATATTATTCATGTACCCTTTAAAAGTATTATTTGAGGGATAATAAGATCCCACTGCCAAAGTTAAAAAAAAACACCTTAAGAACAAGTATAAGAGGTGAACAACAGTGACTCATACTGTGAGGATTTAAAACAAAATGTGTAGAGGAATCTGATAGGGGGAAAAAACGACAAAGACTTTTAAAAGATTGGTAGTCTTAAATGGAGTTTTTGGTGTAAGAAGAAAAGACTGAACTGACGTCTTATGAGTTTGGGAATCAGAAAGAGAAGGCAAAGAATAAGATAGGAGTAGGAGGGCAAATTTCTGTTTTTCTTTCTTTTGATTCATTTTTCTCTTTTTTAACTTTTTATACTTTTATTGGACAGGTAGTCCTTGAGTTACAACAGTTCATTTAGTAACCGTTCAAAGTTACAATGGCATGGAAAAAAGTAGAATAGAAATAGAAATAGAATAGAATAGAATAACAGAGCTGGAAGGGACCTTGGAGGTCTTCTAGTCCAGCCCCGTTCATGACTTATGACCGTTTTTCACACTTACAACTGTCGCAGCATCCCCATGGTCACTAGATCAAAATTTGGATGCTTGGCAACTGATTTATATTTATGACCGCTACAGTATCCCGGGGTCATGGGATCAGCTTTTGCGACCTGACAAGCAAAGTCAATGGGGAAGCCAGATTCACTTAACAACCGTCTTACTAATTTATCAGCTGCAGTGATTCACTTAATAACTGTGGCAAGAAAGGTCGTAAAATGGGGCAAAATTCATTTAAATGTCTCATTAACAACAAATTTTGTGGTTGTAAGTCAACTACCTGTACTGTAAAATTCTAATTAAAAATATTTTTAAAAGTGTACAGGAAACATGAAAGAAAAAGAGCTTACTTGATTTGGCATAGTAATATTCCTGACGAATGTGCATCACATGTTCTCCTCATATACTAGTACTATCCTATCAGTGATTTCAGTGATCTCCACCTTAACTCCTGCAGCTTTTAATCTCCATCCCATGTGATTTTTCCCTCAACTGTGTTTGGTTGCACTTCCCGACATCAGAGCTTAATGCACTTTTTAAATAAACCTGACTGATGTTCAAGAGTAAAATTGTGCCTTTAATCTCGTAAAGCACATTTTATGAGTAAGTTCTGAATGTTTGCTCCTGCAAGAAAAAAATGTCTGGACAAAAAAAACCCATGAGTCTCTAAGGATTTTATTGGAATACAGCTGGCTAGAATTTTTCGAAATTAAATCCCTTGACACAAATGTTGAGCTACAGATATTGTGTAAGAATAACAATTTGTCATAGACAGGTGGAAACAGAGTATTATACTTTGGTTAATTCTTACCCTCCTTTTCTTCCCAAAATAATCCTGGAGAAATCTATACTATTAATTCAGAACGTGGATTTCATATACTTCATTAAATTTGAGGGTAACTAGTACTAGAGTGTAGTCAGCAACATTCCCACCTGCACAGGCTTAACAGAACAGTGCCGTAAGAGGAGAAAAAACCACAAGGAACTATACAATGCAAGAAAGGAAACCCAAATGTCCCAGATCACAAAAATCTCTAGGATGAGTCTTATGAAAGGGCACAGAATCACCTTGAAGGAAAATACATTTTCATGGCTTCGCAAATCTCTTTGTGGCTTTTGCATTACACATTGGACCTAATTCAGTCTGCAAAACAATGAATCTAGATCAAGACAACAGTGTAGGGAGTGGTTGTTTTTTTGTGAGGAGCAGCAAATATTTGGGAGATTGTGTCCATGCCCCCAATACTTGTTAGGCCAAGCATCTATCGACCTGGGGCAAAGATATAATCTAATGCCTGTCGCTCAGGTCCTGCTACGTTGGGATGCCAGAGATCAGCAATAAAAATCACTTGAGGTCCATCGCTGGGGGAACCTGTAACAAAGATGGTTGCAATGATCATCTCACAAGTAGTCCCAGTGTTATATATAGCCCTCAATTTAATTTCAAATCCTTTTCAACAATTGGAGGAGATCTGACCAAAATGATGTTTCTCACCCTGATAGCTTGCCAGGTGAAATGAAAGGGGAAAAAAAATACATCAAAAAGACATAATTTGATGCTGCAAACATATGGGATATAAATGGGGTTGGCTAGTTTGTGGTTTAGTGTGATACTTGCCAACCATATTTTAGAACAGCAAGGTTGGACATATCCAAAAAACCCGCGCCATAATTAATGGTTTAGATCACTGGTGGCGAACCTATGGCATGGGTGCCAGAGGCGGCACTCAGAGCCCTCTCTGTGGGCACCCGCGCTATCGCCCCAGTCCTAGGCCTTCAGCTGGGTTTTATAAAACCTTTTCACCTTAGGCCTCCACCACAGTGTGCAAAAAAAGAGAAAAAGATTCAATCAGTCAATTTCAACTTCTTGCGGGGGAAAAAAAGATCTTGCATAGTTGGAATTGATTGATTGAACTTTTTAGTCCCACCCAGTCTGCTGTTACCACCGCAGCCACCCCCACCCAATGGGCCACGCCCACCCGGCACTTGACGATGCATAAGTGGGTTTTGGGTTGCAGTTTGGGCACTCAGTCTCTAAAAGGTTCGCCATCACTGGTTTAGATTGTAGTTAAACTGCTTTGTGTGCCCAGATAATTCAGCAAAACTCTTAGAAAACTTGATTAGGAGCCACCCAGGGTTGGTTATAAGACCAGGGATGGGGGCTATATAAATGTTTTAAATAAAAAGATAAAAAGTTTACTTGATGCTCCTTGTACTACCTACCCACCTACTCATCATACTTACACTGTGAATCAGAGTGTTGGCCAATTATGCATGTCCAGTGTTGTCAAACAATCACCAAAATAATAGGATACCAGAAAATGGGTAGGAGGATTTTGGCGCTACCTATTTTATCTTTGGACTTCACCTTTCACTCGCTTCAGCTCTGCCCATCATTGTTCCTGAACAGATTATTCCTGCAAGAAAGACCTTTCCCTGGAAATAAATAAAATACCCCAACGCTCTGTTAGATGGAGTCTTAAAATTGTGCAATATACATTCTCTTTGGGAAACTTCCCGAAATCCCACACAGAGAGAATGGTAGGAAAGAAAATTGTCTAGATGTAGTCAGATGGTTGTGAATTTAATAGGATAGTATTTAATTGGATCCATCATACTCTGAGACCTTTTAAAGAGGCCATGTCTCACTGGAGAAGTGAGATAAGAGACAGACAATCAACCTCCATGTAACATTCCTAAAACTGAAATGTGCAGATGAGCACTCTTATTCAGAATAAATTTATACAAAGGACAACTTTCAAGGAAGTCCTAGTCCCCAACTATCTTGGGGGAAGGATAGATTTTTGATGTCAACTCACTTCAGCCCTCACGCCTGCTTTCTGTGCTCTCTTACCATTATGGGCTGTGGTGTGCAAGAAGGAATCGTCCACCAGAAGGCAGTATCCTTCAGACCAGCACTGTGGTTCACCACCCACCACCAACTCACAACCAGGTGGCACTTTTAGCCCTAGAAGAAGAATGAAGAAGCTGTGTGAGAGAGGCTTAATGAAGGATGCTTTGTATCCCACCTCCCACCCCACTCCCTCATACAAGAGAGAGAAGAGAAACATGCTGATTTAAAGCACTAATGATGGAAAAATCTTCCTACGCTGGGAGAAAGAGGGAGCTGTCATTTGCAAAACCAAGAATGGGTATCCCATTTCGATATAGAATTTTTATCACCCCTATCCAGAATTGTGGCCACAACCTGGGGATCCTCATCTTAGTTTAGCAGAAAGTTAAAAAGCTGCCTGTCTTGCAAACAACAGTCATAGCAGGAATATAGAAATTACAGAAGATAATTGTCTACAGAGATTCTCAATCATCCAGGTCATGGTTGTCCCAAAGGTGCTTTTTCCAAAAGGCAACTGGACTTTCTTGGCTTTTTTTCTTTTGAAAACCTTTAGCTTCTCCTCCAAGAAACTTCTTCAGTAACTGAAGAAGCTTCTTGGATGAGAAGCGAAAAGTTTTCAAAGAAAAGAAGCAAGAAAGTCCAGTTGCCTTTTGGAAAAAGCACCTTTGGGACCACAGAAGATAATTGGAGACCTGGAAAAGAAGATCTGCACAACATTAAAAAAAAACCTTTTCTGAAAAACTCTGTTCATATCCTTCTGCCTTCACTTGAGGTCAAATGCCTGAGATTTTAATGTGAGATAATGAAAAATTTTAAACTTTTAGAAAATGTTTGATTAGGAGCCACTCAGAGTTGGTTATAAGACCAGGGATGGGGGCTAAAAATGTTTTAAATAAAAAGATAAAAGTAGTTTACTTGATGCTCCTTGTACTACCTACCCCACCTACCCATCATACTTGCACTGTGAATCAAAGTGTTGGCCAATGATGCCTCTTTCTCATAGCACCTCCCCTGAAGAGGCATCCTACAAAGAATGCCTCTTCTGAAATGCCACTTGCCACCTGCAGATTTTCTAAAAAATAAGATTTGCTTATGGTTTCTGGAGCAAATTCATCTGAAGCAGTGCTGCAGTTCACAACAATTATTCCAATCTGCTTGTTTGGCTGCTAGTAATTATAAATGGCTTAGTTAATAAAATAGAATAATAATGGCAAACCAAGCTTATAAACAGCTCCTGATTAGGGAACAAAAGAGTTCAGGAATTAGGCAGCATGTATTACACTGAAAGGAGATGCTGGCAATACAGGTTTTCAGATACTGGGGCCCCTTCCCTACCAAGTAGGCACTGTGACCTGCCCCATTCATTGCTCCGCCAGCATTCGCTCACCTAGATGGCACCGTACCCTGGTGTTCGTTGGCCCATAGGTGCCAGGTAGCACAGTTCCAGGCTGCAAGACATTAAAGCAGGCGTTTCCAAAGCAATTGGCGTTGATAAAGGTGCGTAGCGCGCTCAGTGCCCGATATGTCCATGGGCAGCTGCGGCAATTCTGTGCTATGCACTCCCCCTGTCGGTAGAGGTAATAACTGTGCCAGCCAGGGTTGGCGTTGACCATCCATCCCCGTGGCATTGGCGCTCCGGGTTCAAAGTCCCTTGCAATGCCCTCAAATTCCCGTAGGATGGCTGGGAAACTGAGTTCAAGAATCTCCACATCGTGACGCTGGGACTCGCGGGGAAAATAGGGGGCCGAAGGTAAGTCGGGGAGGTAGAAAGCACTGGGCTTCTGGATTGCCATCCGTTCACCTAGCTGATAATGGGCTTGGTCCCGGATACCTTTGTGCAGCCGGTTCATACCTGACCACGAATAGCGCTTGGCGTAATCTCGCAGGCTGCGATACAGGCGCTGATTGATGGCATCACCCCTGAGGGTACGGCGAGGGCATCCTTCGTCGGTCGGCACACCTTGTGGATGAGACACGGGGGCTACCTGCCCTGTCCCCACACGATAGCAGTACCAGATGAACAAGAGGGCTAGAGAACCTAGCACAGCTATGGCTGGCTCTGGTCGAGAGTGCCAAGTAGAGGGGTCAGGGAGGAGCGGGGAGAGGAGACCACGGAGACCCCAATCAGCCATAATGCTGGGCATCTTCAGGCAAAGTTAGAGCATCTTATGCAAATCTGCTGGCCTGCCCAGCCATTCCGAATTGCCCAGGCCAATTCATAGGGTGCCCTTTCAACTCTAGTTTTCTATTTCTTCCTGCTCATTTCATATTTTGCTTGGCTGCTGCATGGATCTGTTCTTTAAACAGATGCCTGGTTTCTGAGCCTTCTGTCAGTCATTTTCACCACTTCTCTCCCTTCCACCATCCCATTCTTCTCTCTCTCTATCGCTGTACCCTCTTCTTCTAAACTGGTTCTCATTCTGCCTTATCAATTCTGTCTATCTCCTCTCATCTGCCTCCATTGCTGTAATTTCCCGTCTGTTCTAACTCCGTCCTCACTAGTCACCTTCTCTGCTGGTGTCCTCCATTTATTGCAAGACAAATTATACCTTCCCCAGACAGATGTGTTTCCCCTCCCCGCCTTCTCCCTACCTTTTTTAAAAAATCTCTACCTTTCATTTGTCCATTTCCCAGTCATTCCATCTTCTAATATTCTTGCCTTCTCTGTCTCTCCCCCAAATGCCTTTATCACTCTCTTCCCTGTGTGATTCTCTTTCTATCTCCTCCTGGCTGAACTCCTCCGTTGTCAATTGTCTACAGTAATTTCTTTTCATGCACATAGACTACCAGAGGCATCCGGAAAAGATTAGAGCTTCCCCCTCCCTCCCTCCCTCCCTCCCCTCCTCTAATCTGCCATCCCTCCCTTTGACGTCTTCCTCTCCTTCCTCGTATCAGCACACGCCGAGTCTTCCGCTGCATAAACAGCCATCCCAACCACAGCCCGGAACCCCCTGTATCAACAGTCTTCGAATGGGCATATGGTCCCCCTGAGTGATTGATCTCATCAGTAAGCAATCATTTCTAGGGTTTGGGGGATGGGCGTAGGATTGAATGATGAATTTGTATAGGGCTGCAAAAGGTAAGCTGCCAGCTAGGTCTGCTTTAGACTAGGGCCCCTCCTCCGTCTAACTGCAGCATTAGGCTCAGCCACGTTGGAGGCAACCCCTGCCTGCAGCGCAGCCATCTTTCCGCTCCCCTTCCCCCCTCCATGCATTTCAGGCAGCAGCTGATTGCTATATCAGTTGCATTTCTGAAATAAGTCTTTAAGCTGCACATCAATGGTTACTGCTAATCAGAACTTTCCTGTGAACCATCCTTAGCATCTTCCTTAGCAGCTGCTGGTACCTATATCCTAGCAACTGCCTGGCAACCACAGTGCCTCCTTAGCAACCATCCTCCCATAGCAACTTTCATAGTAACCATTGTGAGAGGAGATTAAGTTGAAGCCACCAAAGAGGGGAGGTTCTTTTTTTCTGCCACCCCCCACTCCACCCCTGAAGAGCGATCACATCCTCACCCCTACAATCTCTACATCTGTCCTTCCCTAATTATTTCAAGAGTGCATTTTTCATCTTGATTGTGTGCCTGGCTTCTGAAGCCCCAGACAAAAAGGCCCAGGATGGGAGGGGTGATGGTGGTCATATTGGTGATGGTAGACTTTTTATAGGAGAGTTATAATTGGGAGGCAAAACCTTGGAGTTGTGAGGGATGAAGGAACCCAGATGGGAAGTGGGAAGTTGGAGAATGGAAAAAGTAACAAACAATGTTGGTGCAGAGAGAGAAGAAGAAAGAACAGCAATTTTAAGATGGATTTTGTGGAAAGGAAAATAAAAGAACCTGGCACAATACGGGAACATTTTAATAATAAACACAACATTTCTGTGCAATGCTAAATATTGCCTTAAAATTGCTGGGGCCTGTGGTTTGCAAATATCTACAATAAACTAGAACGGTATGAAAGTTCACAAAAATAAAAAACAAGGCATCAAACCCAAACCCACACTGAGAAATGCATAAGCTCAAATGGAGTCAGAGATTTTGCCTAGATGCCTGCCTTCAATTTCCCAAAAATGACAACATAAATATTTGATAGCTGAACCTCTTTTGGAAAAAAAAATCTATACGCAATCCAAGGCCCCTAACTTGTGGGGTGCCACAAGGGTCGGTCCTCTCTCCCCTATTGTTCAATATTTATGTGAAGCCGCTGGGTGAGATCATCCGTGGCTTTGGGGTGGATTTCCATCAGTACGCTGATGATACTCAGCTGTACATCTCCACCCCAGGCCACCCCAATGATGCCCTTGACGTAATGGCCCGGTGCCTGGAGGCCGTACGGGTCTGGATGGGGAGAAACAGACTCAGGCTCAACCCTTCCAAGACTGAGTGGCTGTGGTTGCCGGCGCCCCGGCATAGTCAGCTGACTCCGTCGCTGACTATAGGGGGCGAAATTTTGGCCCCCTCGGAGAGGGTGCGCAATCTGGGTGTCCTCCTGGATCCACGGCTGACAC
>NW_015386398.1:608253-636863 GCF_001527695.2 Protobothrops mucrosquamatus
GGCCTAAGGGTTATTTTAATTTGGTTTTAAAATAATTTAAAATGAATTTTCGGTTTTAGAGTAATGTTTCATTTTAATTGGCATGTTGAGTTTGGCATTTTTGTATTTGTGTATTTGTTTTTGAATGGTTGTAAGCCGCCCTGAGTCCGCAGGGAGAAGGGCGGGGTAGAAATATAATTAATAATAATAATAATAATAAAAGGAGCTTGTCGTGTTTTACTCTTATCTGCTTCTTTACAAGGAATGACCAAAATATTATTGGTTATTTTTGTAACAAAATGCATAACTTATTTTCAGAATTCTTGTGGGAGGTGAGGTTACAAATCATGAAATAAGATTTGCAACCTCACTAATAAAGTTTGCATCTGTTTTCCTCCTCAGAGGGTTTATTTTCTGTAAGAGAATAGGCCTTGAACAATTTCCCTTTATTATCTAGAAAAGGAGATTTATTTATATATTAGCTTGGCAAATCAGGAAGCTGTGTTTTTTATAGGAACGGATTGTTACATATATTATGTTCCTCATTTTTTTTAAAAAAAACACAACAAACGTAATTTATTTTCCATATTGCGCTTTCAACCTATACTTATGGGCATCTGCTAGGATAGGGGTATAGATTTATATTCCTCCTTCTCTCTAATATTCAGAATAATGTGTAGACCCCATCCAAATGGCATCTGCAAAAAGACATTGCGTTTCATTGTCAAGGACAGAAGGGGAGGGGGGGAGAGAGAGTTGCTTTGCCAAACCACTGAAGGTTTTACATTTAAAAAAAAAAAAAAAGAACCGTTCACGATATCCTTCTATTCTTATTCAAGTTTTTCCTGGTTTGGTAGCAGAATCTATTGCAAGAAAGGAACAGAGAAGAGAAACTACATGACAATGGCAATATATCTATAGGTGACTTTCCAGACGGGTATGTAGGTGGCGGAGAAAGAAGGATCCAATGCCTTTTCTTACGCAAATAAATTCATTTTGGGCTCCCCTGTTTCTCCATTCAACGAGAGAAAAAGAGGGGTTCTGGGTTAAAGAGGCCTGACATCATGCCTCCTCTCAAAAATAATTTCACCGAAAGGAAGCAGTCCGTTGCATTTCTCTTTCTATAAGCGAAAAGGGAAGAGGGGGTCCAGATAACACAGTTAATCAGTTATGCAGCAAGCAGGAGCAGACTGCAGAAAAGGCACATTTCCAAAACACAAATAGAAAGAGCCTAGGTTGCTTTGGAAAGGCAAAAGAGAAAAATCCTACAGAACTAGCCCTTGCAAAGAAGCTACTGCGTTTTCATTTGCTAAGCAGACTCCTAGCTCCACGGCTCCCTTGCCTGGCAGGAGAAGGAAATAGCCAGACTAGGTATTCTGCAGGTCTGAAGAAATCCAAAATGCGCTGTTTGGAAAAAGCAGGACCCAACATGCCTCTTCTTCTGCTGCTGCTGCTTTGCTCCCCGTCTCTTCTACAAGGTAAGCGGGAAGCTTTTTAGCACAAGAGCTGGGGAGGGGGCAGCCGGCAACCCAAACGGAAGGGGCTTATTTCAATTTAACCATCTTTTGTATTAAAGAAAAGGGGGGGGGTTGAAAATCCATCTTCATCACCACCAGCCCTCCCCTTCCCCAGTGCAAATGGCAGGTGGGCATGTTGTAAAGATGGTGTTGTAGGCAAGGGAAGCCTGTTTGAAAATACCCCTTTACATGGAGCAATATATATATATATATATATATATATATGATTTTTTATTTCATTGCTTGGGGATGCACACATTTTTAAACAGCTATGGGGAAATGATGGTTGCAAGAGGATAAAAGAAAGGAATCGGTATTTGATGGTCTGCGATATCTCCTAAGGTGGAAAATGTGGAGGAGGGAAAGAGGGGGGTTGTTCTCTGGGTTGTAGTAAGAAGCAGAATGTAAAAATCTGATGAGGAGCATGATCAATAGCAAGGAGGATGTAATTTAAGGTGCTCTTTGGAAAATGGAGAGGAATTCTATTTAAATAGCTGTAAAATCTGCTAGAGAGACATCTGGAATCATCTTCACTTTACCTTATCCAATATCTTTAAGGAATTATAAAGGTTGGCAGTGATTTTAAGGGAAGTGATTATTTATAAAGGGAGGGTTGTCAGCTTGTTGAAGAAGATTGCAAGTGAAGCAGAAATTTGAGGCTGACCCTTGATGGGAAGTTACAGATATGACTGAAGATTTGATAGGTTTGAAAGCTGACCTGAATTTTTGAGCACCGGGGTCCAAGAAATGGAGTGGGATGAGATGTGAATAAATCGAACTAGGCAAAGAACAATGTTCCCCCACTGAAGGGGGAAAAAAAATCCCTGGGGTTTTGCATGTAATGCTGCCAAGAAAAACAAATGCAATATTTATGCACTGCTAAACCAAAAAAGCAGAGTCCAGGTCAAAATAAGGGTGCTCCAATAAAGGACCACTCAGAAGGATAGCAAGCATAATGGCAAGGACTAAAGAGCCGGGGGGGGGGGCATTATGAAACCATGCAAAAGGGCAAACTGACAGGCAACACATTTCCTGAAGAGGAGGTTGGCACTCCTGCAGCTCTGCAAATTCGGTGAAAGATAAGTTCAAATGTGCTGGATAGGTTAGGGCATGGGTAGGCAACCTTGGCTCTTTTATGACTCGTGGACTTCAACTCCCAGAATTCCTGAGCCAGCTGTGCTGGCTCAGGAATTCTGGGAGTTGAAGTCCACGAGTCATAAAAGAGCCAAGGTTGCCTACCCCTGGGTTAGGGTAAACACTGATGCAACAGGGAGTCACCCTGTCAAAGGCCATTCAGAAGGATGGTGGTAGGGAAGAAGGTCTCAGGAGCCAGAGTTTTGTGGGGCACAAGGATGGAAGGTAGAGGAGGAGGAGGAGGAGGAGGAGGAGGAAGCAGCTAGGCCTAGGAAACCAAGAAGTAGGGATTAGGGGTGTCATTCTTGAGGCAGGAAGATGCATAGATTTTCCACTTAGCTGTGAGGACACACGTTTTTTTCCCTGGATTTCAGTTAAGAGTGTATTCTTCTCCTCCCCCACCCCCACCCCCACCCCCATCACCATCATCCTTCTTGACTTGGGATGGGAGAGGTTGTGATACAGCACCTACACAGTGCTGAACGTGGGAAATGAAATCCCAGCAAGATGTCATCTTACAGAACTTTCTATTAGAAGCTTTGCCCTCTCCAGAGGCATCGCCACTGGGTTTTGACCAGTTGAGCAAACAAAGGTGGGGAAACTCCTTTACCTCAGGACTAGCAAGTCAGGCCTTTCCACTCCTCAGAGCACCAGCCATTTGACTGAGGGAATAGCAAATGCACTGTGCACCCAAGCCTGTGAGGCAGCTGGCCTTCTTAATAGAGAGAGCTCAGAGCAATTAAGGGTTTGTCAGAAGCTGCCCAGATCCCACATGCTGGCAGTTGCCTGCAGCGGCTACAGCTGTCAGTTCTGAACTTGTCATATCCAGACAACCCAAGTGATGTACGGCACTCATCATGTGAGGCCTTTTAGGTCCCTGATCAGATCTGCAGACTTCCCTGCTCTTCCAAGCAGGAATGACCATTTCCAGTCGGCTATTGCCCTTCCATCAGTAGCCTGCCTCCTAGCCATAGGCTTTTGCTAAGCTCCTTGTTCCCTTCTATTTATTCAGCATGAAGCAAAGTTTAATGTATAAATATGAAGCTAAATGACGCAGCTTTCTGCAGCAAAAGAGAAGGGAGGCAACATTCACAAGATCACTTTTACACATGTAGGTCTCCAGTGGGTATCTGAGCTACCCGATTTACCCTCAAGACATCATAGCTACAAATTATTTGCCTCTTTTCACAAGGGAGCTATCCAGTTTGCTGAGGAGACCACATAATTTAGACAAATCATTCCACCTTAATTCACTTTAATCACCAGTTCTGTTAGATTGCCTGAGTCTTAACAAACTTTCTGTTTTGTACTCTTTCACCATCTAATTGCTTATTTAGCTGGCATGGATAAAGAGGAATTTCTCTCTCAATAATAAGTTAGCAAATGGATTTGTCTTTTTTATGATTGTGGAACAGCTCAAGTTACTTTTTGAGGACAACATACAGATCACTTTGGATTATGAGGATATATCTACTATTTTACATTTTTTATTATCCCCAACTATGATTGTCAATAAAAATGTGATTAAACTGCAGTTCAAAGTATTGTACTCTGGGGAGTCATCACTTTTAAACTACATTTAAGTATGTAACTGTTACTGTTTATTTCATTAATTTGGCCAAAGAAACATGGAAAATAAATTGAGGTGATGACGGTGAAGGTATATGCCACATTTTTTAAGGAGCTACTATCACATGTTTAGGATTTGGCCTTAGAGAATTTAAGTTCATAGAATCATGTTTCTGATTCTTATTTCTATGTCAACTATTTGCCTGGGAAAACAGATTATATCTATTTGGAAAAAGAAAAATGTATGTGGCCCAATTCTCCTGTTGTAACAGATGGAGTGCTCTCAATGCAGTTTATAAACTCTATCTTGAAAGAACCCTGCCCTCTAAAACCTTTCCCAGTGTTAGCCATTTTAAGAAGTGTGGTCTTCAATACTCAGAATACCTCAGCCAGCGTTGGGGGTAATCTAAAATAACAGCTGTAAAATAACCGTGGAAGCGTTCATAGCGCAAAAGAGAAGGCCTGAATGTGGTTAGAAGAACTAGCATAGTCAGTGATTAGTATACAAGCATTGCATAGTTTACCTATGTAATTTCATCTTAAGAAATTATACAAAATAAACCAAGAATGCCCAGAAGACGTTTAGCTGCTGTTGAAAGACCTGGCAAGACCACACACAGCATTATAAAGTAGTCCTTGACTTATGACCACAATTGGAGCTTTTGTTACAAGCAAAGCAGTTGTTAAGTGAATCATGCCCAGTTTTATGACCTTTGTTACTGTGGTAACAAATCACCAAGTTGTTAAGTGAGCCACATAGCCGTTGAATGAGTTTGGCTTCCCCCTATTAACTTTGCTTCTCAGAAGTCAGTTGGGAAGATCACAAATGGTGATCATTTGACCACAGGACGTATAACCTTTGTAAATACATGTTGGTTGCCAAGTGCCCAAATTCATGATCCTGTGATCACAGGGATGCTGTGGTGGTCGTAAGTGCGAGCACCAGTCGTCACTTTTTTCAGCTCTGTCACAATTTTGAACGGCCGCTAAATGAATGATAAGTCAAGACTATCTATAAATGGCTAGGCTCAACCATAGGATGGTGGCAACTCTTTTGTTGAAGGCTCCTCTTTTTTCTATCAATGTGCTGCCAAAGGAAGAGGAACCAAGGGGCCAGTGGACAGAGAAGAGCATTCGGTGTACAGGCAGTCCTTGATTTACAACCATTCGTTTAGTGACTGTTCAAAGTTACAACGGAACTGGAAAAAGTGATTTAAGACAGTTTTCACATTTACAACGATTGCAGCATCCCCATGGTCACGTGATCAAAATTTGGACGCTTAGCAACTGCATGTATTTATGACGGTTGCAGTGCCCCACGGTCATGTGGTCACCTTGTGCAACCTTTGGACAAGCAAACTCAATGGGGAAACCAGATTTACTTAGCAACTGTGTTATTAATTTAACAACTGGAGTGATTCACTGAATAACTGTGTCAAGAAAGGTCATAAATGGGGCGAAATTGTTTTGCTTAGCAACTGTCTTGCTTAGCAACAGAAATTTTCGGCTGAATTGTGGTTGTAGGCTGAGGGCTAATTGCAGTTGTGCAGGATTGGACCAATGTGTAAGGAAGGCAGACCAAGATTATAGGCCTGGATGGACATTAGGTTGTAAAGCATAAATAAACAACTAAGATGTAGGCCTGTCTGTTGCTATAGAAACTCCTTAAGTGATTTGTACCTCTCTCTCTCTCTCTCTCTCTCTCTCTCTCTCTCTCTCTCTCTCTCTCTGTGTGTGTGTGTGTGTGTGTGTGTGTGTGTGTGTGTTTATGTATGTGTGATAAGGTGACCAACTTTTTTACAATGAGAAGGACACAAATAAATTGAAGAAAAAATATCGTAAATAAAACATTTTATTAATTGCAACAATACAGAATACACTATAATATGATAAATGCATAATAAAAACATTTGTAACAATAACATTTTATATTGTAATTATGCTTACATGCCTATTAATTATTATTTAAATGAGTACAAAAGAAGCCAAGTGGAAAGAAGGACAATTGGTCACCTTAATCAACCTTTCTCACAAAACTGGTTGTTGTGCTGCCATATCTGGGCCACAAAAACCTACAACATGGGTGTCCAATCTTTTGACTTGCCTGGATCGCATTGAATGAAGAGTTGCCTTGGGCTGCATATATAATATACATAGCATAGCTAATGTATATAAATCACATAAAAATATATAAAGTTTATGATATTTGGGAGCTGCATTAGTAGATGTTCAGAGCTAAATGCGGTCCACAGACTGTGGGTGGGACCCGCCTGACCATTCTTAGCTTTTTGTAGCTCTTTGCTGCCATCTGTGGCTGTCTAGGATTTTGCAGCCCAAAAAAGCCGGTCCCAGGAAAAATGGTGGGAAACAGTGCTATGCATGCTGGTTCGGGAGGGAAAGTGCAACCTTGCTAAATTTAGCAAATTTACAATTTTCTTCTCTGTGGACTTATGAGGCCAATGTGAGAAGAACATGGAGGACAGGCCACTATTAACCCTTTGTCTCCTGCAGGCCTGCCTCTCTGGGAAAATGAGGATGCTACCCTGTCCCCGCTGTTGGAGGCCCTCTCATCAGAAGCCATGGAGGGACCCAAGGAGGAGGAAATGGGGGTGTCAGCAGAGGTGCGGGGGTCCCCGCCCCCCAGTCCCGAAGGCCTTTCTGAATTGCTGCAGGGGACACTGCTGAGAAAGGATTTCTCTGGGGGTGAGGTGGTGGAAGAGCCAATTCCTGGTGAGAAAAAGCAAAGAATTTGGGGAAGGGGAAGGGTTCTGTCTGGGATGGGACTATTTGTAGAGGAGAGGGTGGCTTGGGTTGAAGAGAAAAGGAGGGGCAGGGTGATTCTTGGAGGGGGATTGTGGGCCTATTATAAGGGGAGACGTCATGGTCAATCATAAAGTTTGGCATTGCACTTTTAAAAAGGAGTTAATGGATAGTTCTATATTTGCACATTGGTTTTTCTGCTAGAAAAACAGTTTCGTGGCAGAGAGGACATTTTTTGGGGGGGAGGGAGGGTATGAGAGGGTTGCCGTGTTTTTATCTCCTCTGTTCTGACTTCCCTGCATCCCTTCTTTTTAACTGTCTCCTCCTTGGCCCTAGGAGGACAGTCTTCTACTTTGCCCTCATTCCATCCGCCCATCCAGCATCTAGATGGTGGGATGGTCCTTGAGACCTCCGAGGCCACAGCCACCAGCCCCTCCCCGTTGACCACCGTTGCCCCTCCCACTGGCTTCCTACTCACCACCCCTCCAGCTTCAACAGCGGCCGCTCCACCCCGGTTGCCCCCTCCACCGGACGAGATGGGTTCTGCCAACCGGCCCATCTCGGCCACCACCACAGCCTTCATCCCCGAAGGTGAGGAAGAGACAACCACTACCCTGATTACTACGACGACTATCACGACAGTTCACACCCCTGGTAAGTGATATGAGTGAGATGCAAAGATTTCAGAAGTGGGCACAAAGACAACTTCATCCTGATGCTCTCCCATCCCTTGCCCCAGCACCTGCCCACCCAGCAGTTTGAAAGCATGCAAATGCGAGTAGATAAAAAGGTACCACTTCAGTGGGAAGGTAACAGCATTCCATGCGCCACGGTATATAGTCATATGGGCCAGATGACCACCAAAGTGTCCTTAGACCAGGAGTCCCCAACCTGTGGGCCACAGCTCACTACCGGCCTATTGGCCAGCGAGCCACGTGAGTGGCTGGCTGGTGTGTGTATGTGTGCATGTGAGCGCACAGCACCACTCGTGCGAGCCTCACTATGAGGGTTGCGGTAATTCACAGCCCCACTTGCGTGAACATCGCCACAAACATCACAGGTGCTTGTGGCCCCACTTGCACGAGTAATGGGTGTTGGTGTGCATGCACATGCTCATGCTCATGCATGCATTCACCTGCCCCAAACCATCCCTTCTTTCCCCCCTCCCCCCAGCTAGGGCCGCCAATCCCGAAAAGTTGGAGAACTCTGCTTTTTTAGACAACACTGGTCCTCCTGGCTAAGAAATGGAGATGAGCACCGCCCTCTAGAGTCGGAGACAGCTGGGCAGGGGAAACTATTATCTTTACCTTTATCATTCCCCAGCCAAAAAGCCTGGATGACCCATAATGAGTCATGGTTGAAAAATAGGGACCATCCTGGACTAAACTGACTTCACTCTTCTTTGTCTCCTTGCCTGCCTCCCTCCCCAAGTGCTTTGCAACAACAACATCACCGACATTGAAGGCTATGTTGAATCTCCCGATTACGCTGGTACTACCTTTTATGGAGGCCTGGATTGTACTTACACCATTTCAGTGTATGTGGGCTACGGCATAGAAGTACAGGTGAGAAGTGATGAATTGGTCAACACCGAAGAAGTTAAAAGTATGTCTGAAGTTGGGATTGATCATTCTTTTTCAAAAGTGTTTAGAAATAGACAAGAATTAGCGATAGATGACCATGTTGCAGGTAATCCTTGACTTACAACCATTTGTTTGGTGACCGTTCAAAGTTACAATGGCACTGAAAAAAGTGACTTAGAACTGGTCCTTGCACTTACGACCATTGCAGCATCCCTAAGGTCACATGACCAAAATTTGGGTGCTTGGCCACCAGCAGGTATTTAAAACTATTGTAGTGTCCTGGGGTCATGTGATCACCATTTGCAAGCTTCCCAGTTGACCTCTGACAAGCAGAGTCAATGGGAAAGCTAGATTTGCTTAACAGCCACATGATCCACTTAAGAACTGCCGTGCTTTGCTTAACAACCATAGCAAAAAGGTCATAAAATTGGGTGTGGCTCGCTTAGCAACAGAAATTCTGAACCTAACTGTGGTTGTAAGTCAAGGACTATCTGTAGGCTTTAGTGGCATTTGGCATGCTTTGAAAACAGGAGCACCTCCCTGCTGTTTGGAAAAGCTGTCTGTTTCAAGAATCTTTGCCAGGCTATAAAAAAAGATGCTGCTGCTTTAAGAGTTGCGTTCATTTAGTGAATGGATTCTTTAAAAGCAGCATCCTCTTTTTTGCCCCCTCAGGCTTGCACTGAAGGCTGGAAAAAAAACCCAAGCTGTTTTAAGGAACACCAAAGTGATATTATAGTGATAAGATAACCTTTATTGTTATTTTTTTACTATAGCACACTGGCCCAGGTTAAAAATGAAATTCTGTTGCCTGCTGTCAAAAGAAAGTATATATCTACCCATACACATACATAGTTGTACGAGAATCAAGGGACTTTGGAAACATTTCTGAAGCATGTCCAACCCTGTCCATTAGATGAATATTTGGTTCAAGTCCTGTTTTGGAGATGGGCTTCCACTTGCCTCCTCCGTTCCCCATAGCTTCCTGATAATATTTGCTCTTAATTTTAGATTCTTGAACAATATTAAAAAAATATGTGAAGCATTTAAGCAAGTGTGTCCATCCTCTTATTCTTCTCCCTTCCTTTGTCAACTTCCATGACTTCCAGGTGCAGACTCTGAACTTGTCCAAGGAGGATTCACTAACCGTGGAAGGTCTGGGAGGGGAGAAGCCTGTTGTCTTGGCCAATGAGTCATTGATGGTTGAGGGGCAAGTGATCCGTAGCCCAACCAATCAGGTCCTGATTCATTTCCAGAGCTACCACACCACCACCCCTGGTGTCTTCAGATTCCACTACCAGGGTAAGGCACGACTACCTCCTCGTTTCACCTTCCTTTAAATGACCTTTTCCTACTTAGTCTTCCTCAAAGAGTTGGGATTCCAATTCAAAACCTTCCAGGCTGATTATGGTTGCCTGGACTGCACATTATGGGAAGCATATCCCAAAGGTGCTTTTTCAAGAGGCAACTGGACTTTCTTGGTTTTTCCTTGAAGATGTTTCACTTCTGTCCAAGAAGCTTCTTGGATGAGAAGCCATCTTTAAGGAAAAACATAGAAGGTTCAGTTGCCTCTTGAAAAAGCACCTTTGGGACAACCATGACCTGGATGACTGAGAATCCCCATAGACATGTGGGAAGCATAGTTCCATACCTAAATAAAATAAGGGGGAATTTCTCATCCCATTGAGCAGTGGGACCTTTTCCCAATACCCGAGGACCGAGAAAGCAATGAGATGGAGGATTATAATTATTTTTTCAGGATTGGACTGAGGTTTTGGGCTGTTCTAGCACCTGTGTCACAAAGCCAGACCTGGTAAAAGCTGATTCTCACCTGGGTCATTCAGAACAAAACTGGAATTATGATATCACTATATCTACACTATACATATTTCATGTATTATTAGGATTGATGGGTTTGTCTCAGTGTAGCCCTATCTAATTGCATGCACATTTCTTCAAATCCAGGCTGCTGTACTTATGCATGAAATGGGGAGGGAGGCCTCATCTGAAGAGCAAACGGGACATATAATATAATTTCCAGAAGCTCTTTTCCTTAGATGTGTTCTAATCCCAGAAGCACTGGAAAGAAATCTCTTGAAGATGATGGCAGTGGGTTTAACAAGGCTTTATCTGCCTTACAGCTTGACTAATTTACATAAGAGTGAAAGAAAATCCTTCCTGTAAATCCAAACCAGAAGGAACCATATCTCATTGGGAAAAAAACAAAACAAAAAGAAAACCAATAAACCCAGTGCTTTTTTCTAAAAAAAAAAAAAAGGTGCCAGAACTCACACACGTCATACTACCTGCCTTGCCTACCCTACAAGGTTCCATCCAAAAAAGGTGCTGGAACTCCGTTCTGGGGGTTCTATGAGAAAAAAAAGCCCTGAATAAATCCATTTACAAATTAAGGATATATGCACCCAACGACATTCAGAGCAGATGAGAACTTCTTTGGGTCCATCATATCATAACACAGAAGTTCTCATCTACTCTGAATGTTACATGGTACAAAATTTAGTGTGCACTCTGTGTGTTGAAAAGACTAATTTGAGGCAGCGAGCGTACCGAAAATGAACAAAAACCTATTAACTGTTCTCTAGGTGTACCAATATTTATCAAGTAGTGGCATAATTGAGCATGTTCCTTTAGGAATGCATATCGTTCCTTGAAGGCACTTTTGTTGAGCATAATTACCTGTTATATTTCCCTGACTGTAACCTTCCTATCTCCCAACCCCAGCTTTCCTGCTCAGCTGTGGCTTCCCCAGTAGGCCAGAAAATGGGGATGTCATGGTAACCGATCTCCATCCAGGGGGCTCTGCCACTTTCAAATGTGAGTCAGGTTTCCAGTTGAGGGGTGAAGAGATACTCATTTGCCTCAACGTCAGCCGCCCTCTATGGAGTGGCACCAGCCCTGCGTGTGTGGGTGAGTGAAGAAATAAAATGAACTAGGAAATGCGGCCTTGACAAAAGATTGGAGTGGTAATGGACAAAAGGGAGAGCATTTTAAAGCTTTCTGAGTCCCAGGGGCAGAATGTTCTTTGGAGAATCCTTTCTTCCTTCATTATATGAAAATGTATTTTTTTTTTATTTTTGGCATTTTTTTTTTATCCACTGATAGCAACGGCCCAGTTAATGGGGGCATGAGTGCAACTTCAAAATG
Source organism: Protobothrops mucrosquamatus (assembly GCF_001527695.2). Lineage (NCBI taxonomy): Eukaryota > Metazoa > Chordata > Lepidosauria > Squamata > Viperidae > Protobothrops > Protobothrops mucrosquamatus. The sequence continues at coordinate 619,958 of NW_015386398.1, forward strand.
CCATAATAATTGTCAGAATTATAATTTTTTTTAATGGATGAAGTTTTCCACTAATCAAAAGTATCTGTCTGGCTGATTGTCTCAAATACTGAATTATCATTTGGAAGCTAAGAATCTTTTGGCCCAGCAGGGGACCGATTTAAGAATTTGCTGTTGAAGAAAAGAGAATTATTTTGTTTTCTTTTGCCATTTATAATACTGACAGATGAATTTTGGTTCCTCCACTCTGTGGAGTTAAAGTGTAAAGATTTATACAGTTATGAATGATGCAAGAGCAAGGCAAATAACACTTTTCCCTCTAAATGTTAAAACAGGCAGTTACACAATGAACGGATTGCCAATATGTTCAGAATGAAAATGTTTCTTTGCAGAATGCATAATTTATTGTCACAAGGTGCAGGGATGATAGTAACTCAATAGCTTTATAAAGACATAAAATTAGACAAATTAACATTGGATAAAGCCTCAATAGCTATTTTGTCATTAGAATGGAAGCTTTATATTTAGAGGTATTGCCAGACATTCTGGGCAAACACCCAAGGCTTTACACAATAATATCCTTCTAGTGATTTTCTAAGAGTATCTAACTGGCCTCAGTTTGAAGAATAATGCTGGGCAAAATAGGTCTTTCAATAATGCTCAATTTTTCCTGTAAATTTGAGCTCCTTGAACAATTGCAAATGCTCCATGGAAAGTCTAAATTATAGATCCAGGATCTTTGGGATTTAAATTTAAATTTTCCATATTAGCTACAAAATCCTAGGCAATCCAAGACACCCATGGTCAGGTAAAATGTGACTTTTATATTCTTTGCCAATCACATAAAAATGTATCTTGGCTAGGGATGATAAACATATTTGCAATGTACATGATAAATGTATTTACAAAGAATGAGGACCTTAATGATATTTGGTCTTTTTTTTTTGCCAAGTGGCTTTGAACTCCAAAAGGCAATGTTGAAATAAGGAGCCTGGGAAGTGTCAGGGGTTGGCTTAGCCAGGGATTCAGGATAAAACATAGTTTTATCTGGGTAAAACTACTATTTCTCCTGCCAAAATGAGATCTGAAGGACCTTTCTAAGGATGCATGAAATGATAAGCAGGATTCTGGATTCTAAGAATTCTAGGGGAAAACGGGACTTGTAAAGAACATTTAGCCTTCCTCCCCCTAGCTGCCTGTGGAGGAACAGTTCACAACGCCACTCGTGGACGCATTGTGGCTCCAGAGGCCCCAGGAGGACCACGTGGTCGGAACCTGACCTGCCGCTGGTTGGTGGAAGCACCTGAAGGCCAGAGGCTCCATCTACACTTTGAAAGAGTGGCGCTGGATGAGGATAATGACAAGTGAGAAAATGGAAAAATGGGGATGAGGGGGTGAGAAGATAGAAAATTGACAGGCAGTCAAGCATGCCATGGAAGTGGGAGTGGAGAAGGGAGCAGAGAAGAGAGAAGATGGGGTGGCATCAGCTGAGGACCAGCAGGAAGGATTGAGATACATTTCAGAAAACGTCAAGAACCTTGCCTAGTGCAGGGAGGAGAGATGAGAACAAAATCAGTCTGTAGGACATAGAAGAAACAGGAGGAGAAAGATATTTTTGTTTTCCCACAAAAATATGATGGACTCTCATGAAACACTTGAAGTAGGGAAGTCCAAAGGAATTTAGAACTGTCCTTAGAGAAGGGATGAGTGAACTGTTAAGGAGAAACCTGAACAAGAGATTACAATGGCTTTGCCTTCATTTGGCTGAAGTGAGAAAGTTGGACAGCTTTTCAAGTTTGATGCCAGCCTTTCAAGACTATGACACCGCAGGGATTCCAGGAATGCTATTTTACTGTTAGAGAGTATAATACCCAAATCTTGTATTCTGAAAACTCTTATCTGAATCCGTTAGGTCCACTCATACCTTTCTCAAGGTTTGCTCTAAATTTGTTTACACACAGTATGTCATGTATCCTGAGTTGGAGCGATCTGTTTACCCAAATTCTTTCCCTTTCCCAGGCTGATGATCCGCAGTGGAAGTAGCACTTTCTCCCCTATCATTTATGATTCTGACATGGATGATGTCCCAGAACGGGGATTGCTAAGTGATGCTCAGTCCCTCATTGTTGAATTGGTCAGCGAGGGACCCGCTATGCCCCTCATCCTTAGCCTGCGCTACGAAGGTGAGAATGTAATCTTATTAACCCCTCCCTGCATTTTACTTGCTCAAAAATAGTAGAGGCGAGAAAACAGTGACGTTGTCTTCTCTCTTGGCAGTAGATTCTGACAGTTGCTATTGGTAACTTTGGAATGTCATCAAATCGAACGAGCATGATAATATGCAATACTGTTGTGAGCTAAGTGTTGGAAGCTTATTTTGTAAAACAAAATTCCGCTTTGTCATTCGGGGTTGGATAAATTACTAGGGTGCCATGATGAGGCCGCATGCCACTGACGAGCTAAAACCGTTGTGGTGCTACAGAATGCATGACAGTTCTGGGAACTCATTGGTTTCACTCCAGATTCTGTGAAGAAAAGAGAAGTTTTCTGTGTGGTTAGGACAAAAAAAAATGGGACCGAGACAATAATAATAATAATAATAATGATAAAGTTGGAAGGGACCTTGGAGGTCATCTAGTCCAACCTCCTGCTCAGGCAGGAAACTCTATACCATTTCGGACAAATGGCTGTCCAGTTTCTTCTTAAAAACTTCCAGTGTTGGCGCATTCACCGCTTCTGGAGGCAGGTTGTTCCACTGGTTAATTGTTCTAACTGTCAGGAAGTTTCTCCTTAGTTCTAGGTTGCTTCTCTCTTTGGTTAGTTTCCACCCGTTGCTTCTTGTCCTACCTTCAGGTGCTTTGGAGAATAGCTTGACTCCCTCTTCTTTGTGGCAGCCCCTGAGATATTGGAACACTGCTATCATGTCCCCCCTCGTCCTTCTCTTCTAGACATACCCAATTTCAGCAACCGTTCCTTATATGTTTTAGCCTCCAGCGAAGAAGCAAAGAGTCCACAAGGAAGGATACAAGAGGAAGGGTGGAGAATGGGAAAGACAGGAACTTCAGCAGAAGGTCGGAGGCAACGAACCCAGACAAGAAAGAGGCCACCAGGGAGAAAGGATGGTGGTAGCTTGAGGGAGAAATGAATTTAAGTAGCATTGATTCAGGACTTGAGCACATATCCTACAAGGGTAGACTGAAGGAATTGGGAAGAAGGTTGTAGTTTATTGGAGAGGAGAGCCAGACAGAAAGATGGCTCTGGCAGTAAAAAGGGACTGAACACATGTAGGGAGTGGGTTTTTATACCCTCTGGAACCTTTTGTTTGTGGAGTTGTTCTTGTGGCATGAACTTTGACCTGAATCTGAATGTGCCTTTCTGGTATTCTGATGGTGATGAGTTAATCTTATTATGTCCAAAGATCATATCCTGCTTCCCTGGGGCTGGGGCTGGGGCTGGGGCTGGGGCTGATGAACTTCCTTAACAGTTCCTAACAGCTAAGCTAGCTGGGGAATTCTGGAGGTTGAAGTCCACACATCCTCAGGTTGCCTAGATTGAGAAACACTGGTTTACTGTGATCAGAAGAACCTGTGGGTCAATACCTAGAGCTGGTTTCTCTTCCAATCACATGAATGTTGGAGGCAGAAAGAGGATAAAGTTTGAGAAAGCAACGTTGGCAGGAAAGAAGTGATCAGACATAGAAGGTTGCTGAATGGATACAAAACTTTAGACAACTTTAGATCTGACTTGACTGCATTCTTCTTGTGATTTGACCAAGATGTGGTAATGTTGTAGTTGAACTTGTAATAGTTGTACCAAGTTAACAATAAATGTAGGATTGATTCCATCTTCAAGAAGATATTACTGTAATATTTTACTGCAATGGGAGAGAAATCAGAAGCTATAACCTTTATAAGGGCAGTTTTCTGACCTTTTTGCTCCCCCTGGTGGCAGCTTTTGATGAAGATCGATGTTATGAACCGTTCCTGGCCCATGGAAATTTCAGCACGTCAGACCCTCTGTATCGTACAGGGACCATTGTAGAGTTTGCTTGCAGTGCAGGATACATGCTTGAGCAGGGTCCTTCGGCTATTGAATGCATTGATTCAAGAGACCCCCGCTGGAATGAAAGCGAGCCCACCTGCAAAGGTAATCATTCTTCATCTCAAACTCTCCGCTCAATTTTCTTCTGCAGCCTGATGCATAATGTCTTTTCTTCTTGATTGCTCTTTTGTGTTTCTGCCCTGCTGCCTGAAAGAGTAATGGTATGCGCCGATGGGGCACAACAGGCCTGAGCAAATTAAGATGCTATGTATTGGGTTTTACGAATTCAGGCAGGCGTTTGCACAGCTGAGCAAATTGGGGCAGAAGCAAAAGCCAACATGATTGGAAGGAGAGGAGAGTTGTGACAGAATGTGGATCTCACAAAATCTAAAATAATATGGCCAGAGCCTTCAGTTTCCTTCCTATGGATTCAGCTGCAACCTTTTGAAAGAATTAAGAATGACTTACAAACCAACAGCTAAGTTTGGTGAGGAAAGGAATGTAATGCCCTTTCGTGCCCCCCTCCCAGTACAGCAGAGATGGGACAACTGTGATGCTTCAGATATTGCTGAACCCCAGGGGTGTCAGCAAGAATGACTAAATGTGCTGTGGAGACTTTCAGCATCTACACATTTTGAAAACTGGGTTCCACCTTCTACTTGGTCGAACAGGCAGGACTAAAATATTTCTAAAAATTCCTAGAACGAGAAACAACACTATTTGTCTTTCCAAGGTACCTTTCTGCTAATTCCAGTTCAGGTCTTTTCTTTAATGGCTGGGGAGCACGTGGACACTGAGAGGGCTAGGAGATGTGATTCTCCAGGTAGCGAGTCCTTCTTCCCTCCAGCTATGAGCCACGTGCCTCTAGAAGTCCACGTTCTCTTCTTCAGGAAGCTGAGAAGTTAGGCAACTGGACTAGGTAGAACCTGGCACTAGTAGGCAGCTGGTTCCCCTATCACCCATCATGAGGGCACTTCAATCCAGGAATTCTGGAGTTGGGCACAGGAGCCAACCATTGCTGGGTTTTGATGATGATCATCAAAGGCCCTCCCATGTGATGCTCATTTGATATGGCGCCATTATGCTTCAGCCCAGCAACTCAACTCTTGCTAGTGTGAGGGTGTGAAAGCAGAGCATCCCCTTCCAGTTGCAAGGGTGGACATGGGCCTTCCTCAATCTAATGGAAGGAAAATGGGATCTTCCCAATCTCTAGTCACTACATCAGATTTGATTGGGATAAGAGAATGAAACAACTTTTTGAACCTTGTGTTCAGAAAACATTAACTCCTTCTCCATTGTCTTCATTCTCAAGACATTTAAATACTGTTTTCCTTATGGGGAGTTTAGAAGAGTTAGCCTGAGTTGCCAGGGACTCATCTGTGGAAATGCATTATAAATTATTTGCCATTTCTTTTCTTCATGAGCATATTTGACATTTTATCTAGTCTTAACTGAACTAGAAATATGAACATGGATGAGTCCCAGTGATTTATATGGGATTTGGCAGGAAATACAAATAAATGTTGTAGTGTTTTAACTCTTAAAATTGGCTTAGTTGACTTTCATTTGACTTTCATCATTGAATTTTGTCAGGATGATACATATTTCTGTTTTGTGCACCAAGTGACTGGATTTAGTTTTCAGGCCTTTGCGTTGTGACATCTTTTGAGTTATCTATGCAGACCTGCTACACAGATTTCTTCTTCCTATGTTGTCAAAATAATTCTGCAAGTCCTTGCAGAATTGTATCCCCAACCCTCGTAGGGACTTCTTTTTACATATGTCCCAGTTTTCAGGTTATTCTCTTCCAGTGAAAGAAAATGAAACATTGAATACTGTGAGAGTCCCCTTCTCTGCTGTAGATTGAAGATATCATTTACTCCCTGGTATTTCTTATTCTATCCATGTTGCCTTTTGTGTTTTCTCTGGAGATCCTATTTACTCCCTTAAGTGGAAGGGCCGGTTAGCTTTATTTCTATAATATTTTAATCCTGCTTCTTGGAGCAAGTCGAAGGAACTATCCAGTTTTCAAGATATTGTCTGCCTTTGTACAAAAGAAATGTCATGGTAACTCCAATATTCTCTTCCTTACCCCTGCAGTAACATTTTTCACTGCTAGTTGGTGTCATGACCTAGAATCCAATTTCTCATATTTGATTATTAGGTCATTTTGATGGAATCACAGAAAGAGGGAAAGAGGAGAATCAGAAAGCATTGCAATGCAGAGATGATGAAAGATGGCCGTCACTGTCTTTGCTGGGAGACACATTTTATCTCTCTTGAATTCTAGGGCAGAGCATGGTGTGTGTTTCTGGGAGGGTCGTAAGGTAAAGGGGCTGTTCAATTTGTCTTTCCCTATTGCTTTTTTCACCATCCCAAAAAAATGAGGGGTCCTTGGTGCTCTCTGAGCTTGATTGTTTTCTTGCAAGACGTTTCATTACCCAAACTAGGAAACACCATCAGAGCTCTGATGATGTTACAGTGGTACCTAGATACTCATCGTTAATTGGTTCCAGGAGGCGCGATGAATACCAAAAACAATGAGTACCAAATAAATTTTTCCTGTAAGGAATAAAGTAGTCTGTCACAAGGCAACTGACACCGACAAGTTCTAGCTTGTACGTTGAGTACTAAACAAACGATGAGTCCCAGGACAAAATTTCTGTGCCATAATGCGTTGAGTACCAAATTCGATGAGTTTCAAAGCGGTTGAGTACCAAGGTACCACTGTACCTAGTCTGGGTAGTGAAACATTTGCAAGAAAACAACCAAGCTCAAAGAGCACCAAGGACCCCTCATTTCAACCCCGAAATACAAATATTCTCCTTTATTGGTACCAAAGGAAATTGGTTTAAAACTAGCTTAAATGGGTTGAGTAGCTGCACTGCTTCATTCACGCTATAGTCTTCTCCTGATTATGCATCTTTTCTCTCCAGCATTGTGTGGTGGGGAGCTCTCTGAGCCAACAGGTGTTGTACTTTCTCCTGACTGGCCCCAGTCTTATGGAAAAGGTCAAGACTGCGTATGGGGCATCCGGGTGCAGGAGGAGAAGAGGGTGCTGCTAGACATTGAGATGTAGGTACTTCTGCTACTGTCACCATCAATACCATCCCATTTTCATGAGGGAGGCCTCTCAACTCAACCAAAGCAGTGTGTCCTCATGGTCCCTGAAACCGCCCTGAATCCGCAAGGAGAAGGGCGGGATATAAATTGAATTTAATAATAATAATAATAATAAAAAAAACCCATCATCCATCGTTAGATTTATCGTTGTAATCGTTCATGCCATCGACATATGGAAAGATGTCTGTGTACTTTGAAGATAATCTCCTGTGACAAATAGGATTCCTACTTAGAGGTCATCAACCAGATGATACAGCAAGTTCCTTAGGAAAGCCTAGATAGTGAAGCATTTTAAAACTTCAGTGCAAGAAAGAGGGAGTTACCTTTAATCTAGTATTTCTGCTGCTAGATCTAATTATTTTCTGTTGCATAGAGCTTTCCAAGTTAGGCTAAAATGACAATAGAGGACATGGAACAGAAGGAGGGGAATCATTTCCCTCTCAATGATTCTAAAAATTTAGAGACACAAGAAAGCTTGTCCAAACCAACAAACTGAATTCACATGTGTGTCTGCAGCCACATAATAGCAGAATCATTCTGGGGAGCCATTAAGTCAAGAAATGTACGCTCAATAGTTTGAAAGTTCTCCACAAATGATGGTAACATTAGTATAGTGCAGGGGTAGGCAACCGTGGCTCTTTTATGACTCGTGGACTTCAACTCCCAGAATTCCTGAGCCAGCATGGCTGAGCTTGGAAACCTCTCCCTTTCCCCTCAGCATGGCTGGCTCAGGAATTCTGGGAGTTGAAGTCCACGAGTCATAAAAGAGTCAAGGTTGCCTACCCCTGGTATAGTGATATTTTTTAAAAATCCTGGACATTTTACACATGTGTGTGTGGCTAGGCACTAGATATAATGTATTTATTTGTTATCCCTCAACAGTCTTCAGACTCATTCTAGGTAGTATACTAGACAATTGAGGTAAATTAGTACAGGAACACAAGAACAGAAAGAGGACTAGGAGGCCATTTGTAATCTTTGTTTCAGGCCAAAGTCCTGCTTGAAATGAATGCTCTTAAGTTCCTCCTGACGTCTCAGAGGTTGAGGTAATAGTGGTCATGTGTGTGGGTGCAAGGTTTCCACAATACAGGGTCAGCTACAGAAAAGTCCTACCTTTTGATTCATACCCTTTTTATTAACACGAAAAAGGAGCCTTCAGCAAACTGGTTCTTCCATTTCCATTGTTAAGCAAAGCAGCTCAATTTCACGACCTTTTTGTCATGGTTGTTAAGTAACAACCAACTTAATACTCAGTTAAGGAATCACATGGTTATTAAGCAAGTCTGGCTTCCCCCACTGACTTTGCTTGTCAGAAGCTGGCTGGGAAGGTTATGAATGATGATCATGTGACCCAGGATGCTGCAGCCATCCTAAATACCCGCCAGTTGTCAAGCACCTGAATTTTTATCACGTGACTATCGGGATGCTGTGTGTGTGAGTATACTGGTTGTAAGTCCCTTTTTTCAGTGCCATTGTAGCTTTGAACGGTCACTAAACAAATGATTGTAAGTCAAGGATTACCTGTAGTTACACATATTTGAATTGTTCAGTAACCCTAGCATTAGTGTAATTTTGTTTGGTCTGCTGTATGCTTTTTCCATATCAGAAGTCTGGGTTGCTGTCTTCGGTACCACTTGCAGCTTCTGAGTTGTCTTCCTCTGTTATAGTAATCTGGTCAAGTGACAGGAGGTTGCTGTGGTTAAGGTTTCCTTGTCCAAGTAGGAGCATAAGTGGTACATCAACTGAAGATGTTCAAACAGAGCTTTAAATCCAAGAGGATCTCCAAGGATCTCTTCTATAGAAGGGAGAGAGGGAGCACAGTCCTATCTAGAACAACCAGCAGAATTGATGTTTCCAAGAAGACAAGATGTTTACATACACAGAGCACCTCTTAGTAAGGTTTAGTCTGAGCCTGTTTCTCCTCATGCAGTCCAGTATGGCTGCATACACTCAGATTTCTCCAGTAACACTGGCCCAGCCTGTGATGACTACAGGCTTAATGGTACTTCCCACATAACTACTGACTAGAATTCTCTGTTCAGGTTGGAGGAGAACCACAGCAAAGTAGCACCCAAACCCTCAATCCTTCCAGATGATTGAGAAGATACCATGGCTGTTGATACTTAATGTTAATGAGAAATCTAATAAGTCTAGGAGGGACACTCTCCACCAGGTTTTCAATAAAGTGAGATTATGAAAATGCACTTCCAAAGATACGGTTCGTGAAAATGCTCTTACAAGTTGCACTGAACCTTAATAAAGACTATGCCTGAAAAAAAGATGCTTCTGGTTTAAGGAATCCACTCATTAAAGTTAATACAGCAACTGAAGCAGAGAATCTTGAAGCCTGAAAAGAAAGATGTATATGTGAGGTCAAAATAGCAGGCATCCATGATGGTGAATGTGTATGTATGTGTGAAGAACAAACAGCGAATTACTTCCAAGTAGTTTCTTCATTGTTGTTTACCTACAGACAGAATCTTCCAGACTAAAGCAACTTTCTACATAACTATAGATATACTTTGTGAACTGCTAGAGAAGGTCTGTCTTTGCCCTCTTCCTGCCTACCAGACATTCTAAGCTGCGCTGCCTTTTTGCCCTCTGGGAGGCAGCCCCTCCCTTCTGTGTCAGCCCTGACGTTCCCTCACAGTGTCAGCCCATTCTGACACTGTAATGGAATGTAGTCTGGAGTCCCTCCAGGGACTCCAGATTACACTCCACCACAGTGTCAGAATAGAGGATGAAATAGGCAATTGAAATAACTTTTTTAAAGTATATTGCACGCATGCAATAAAAGCGGGGGAGTGGGGGCTTTGACAAGCCAATTGCACCTACCCTTTTAACATTATTTACATCTGTCCCCCCTCTGGGGATCCCTCTAGATCCAAAGCACTAATTCAGAATCATCTTAGAGTGGACTCAGCTTGACCTCTCTATTAATATTTTCTTTCACTTTGAGGTTGCAATTTTGCTTACTGGTTGAAGAAAAACCATGCTTGTCTTCCCATCCATTTGTGTATCTCTGCACTCACTTGCCCTTTAGTTTGGATGCATGAAATAACAGAAATGGGCTGTGGACTCTTTCACTTTTCTTTTCCTCTTTCAACAGTCCTTTCTCTTTGTCTTCTCCTTCTTCCCAATTTCCCTGCTAGCCTCAACATCCGCAAGTCTGATGTGTTGACTGTTTTCGACGGAGGGGACTTAACCGCGCGGATCCTCGGCCAGTACCTGGGTCCCCATTCACGGTTCAGCATTTACTCTTCAGGCCCAGCAGTCACCCTGCAGTTCCAGTCAGACCCTGGTGACCCCCTTTTCGGTCTCAGCCAGGGGTTCCTGGTGCATTATAAGGGTATGAGAAAAGGCTATGATATGCTTGGGGTAAACTGGGGTGGGTGGGAGAGAGAGAACCTGATGTAAATTGATGCCTGCTGACTCATCTTGTGAAGATGGTTTAAGAAGTTAAACCGTCTTCAAAAAGGTTTCCAGAAGTTGCTCGGTTTGAGAGTGGATGGGAATGTTGTATGATGCATTTATTTCAGATCAGAAACAGAAGAAGGAAAAGGAAAGAGCACAAATGCAGCTGAATAAACCCAAAGTGATATTTTTGCCTAGTTGTAATTTTAGCAGCAGTAGATTGAAGAAGAAAAGGGACAGAAGTTTTGCTTCAATGCCGTTCTGGAGGGCAGTATAAAGTTTAAATACAGAGTATGTTCTTTTTCGGCAGTGTCATAGCAGTATTCTTGTCATCATGCAACTGGGTGTTAGTTGGGGATCATTTAATTTGGATTTCTGAACAGGGCTGCTGGTCCTTACTAACAGTATGATTGTATGAGTTGCTTGTACAGATGAACTCCTGACATAAAGTGGAAAAACAGAAGTGAAATTTAGTGAGGAGAGATAGGACAGTACACTGATGATGTTACGTAGTTTGGTAACGAAATGCCTGCAAGAAAAAAAACCCAAGCTCAGAGAATATCAAAGGCCCCATAGTTCAACCATGAAATACAAATATTCTCTTCTATCAGACAAGACAGTGCCTGGCAGAAGGTAGTCCTTACATCCTCTCCTCTCCTCTCCCCTCCTCCCCTCCCCTCCCTTCCCCTCTCCTCTCCTCTCCTCTCCCCTCCCCTCCCCTCCTCTCTCTCCTCTCTCTCCTCTCCTCTCCTCACAGAGGTTCCTCAAAATGACACTTGTCCTGAGCTGCCAGAGGTGGAATTTGGTTGGCGCACAGCTTCTCATACCGCTGTTATCCGTGGCACAGTCGTAACCTACCAATGTGAGCCAGGCTATGATATTGTGGGATCAGACATTCTCACCTGCCAGTGGGATCTATCATGGAGCAACAGTCCTCCTACTTGTCAGAAGAGTAAGTCTTTCTGATGCTAAAATAGGTGATAAGGATACTCCACATTAGGACTTATCTAAGCATGAAGAAGGCACTGTGAAAGACAATGGGAGGCAGGTGCAAAAGGGGGAGAAGTTTAGTGGGTGTGAGAAGAGGCACACAACTCAGAGGTCGGAGCTGTGGGAAGAGAACATTCAGAGTGACTATACCTTGCTGTCACTTTGACTGGAAGCTTACTTTTACATTTTTCAAGATTATGTTGTTACCCTAACTACCCGTGTTTCCCTGAAAATAAGACCCAGTCATATATTTTTTTTGCCTCCAAAAGAGACATTAGGACTTATTTTCGGGGGATGTCTTATTTTTTTCCACTGTCTCGCCTCATGACAGCGGCACCAACAGCCCCTCCAGCAGGAGCCTGCGTGGTCACTGCCAGCCCACTTCTTCTGCAGCTGCTCACCGCCACTCATGCGCGTTGCCCCCGGTCTCCGTTTCCCTGGCAGGGGTCTTCAGGAGAGGCCTCTGCAGCCCAGAACGGGCTGCTTCACCTCTGTACTCGGCTGCAGAGGCCTTTCCTGAAGGCCTGTGCTGCCAAAATGGAGGTGGGGGCGACGCGTGCAAGCAGTGATGAGCGGCTAAAGAACTGGGCTGGTGGCAGCCACGTGGGCTCCTGATAGACTCAGCTGTTGGTGCCGCCACCACAAGGTGAGGCAGGTGTTGGGGCAGGTGGGAGGCCTGGCTGCGGGGGCCCTAAGGTAAGTAGGTGAGGGGCGCATGGGGCAGCTCCGTCCCGTCCCCCACTTGCCTTGCCTCATCACAAACAACCAGATGGAATGGGCGGGGGGCCAGCCGCACAGGCTCTTAACTAGGGTTTATTTGGGGGGTAGGGCTTATATTAGGTGCACACATAAAAATCAAGCTAGGGTTTATTTTCGGGATAGGTCTTATTTTTGGAGAAACATGGTAGCATTAAACCAACTAGCATTAAAAATGTCTTTCACGAATCCACATGGTTCTCATTTTTTGTGGTTGCCAGCTGTGTAGAGCATATTATGTGAGGGGGTGGGGAATAGACTAAATTCTGTTGGACGAAGAACATTTTGGACATAATATGTCCTGAATTGCCTGCCATATGAGGGCTGGGATGAAGGGTTTTCTTTTAATGGGTTTTGTTATAAAATGGGTTTTTTAAATTTCGTAAGCTATCCAGAGTCACCTATATGCAAGTTGGGTGGGTATATAAATTTATATATAATTAAAATAAGTAAATAAACATTAGCGTGGACCACTCTGATGCACTGTTTTAGACTTTCTAAAAGGAGAGCTTTTGGTCTATCATTTGCAGTTCTAGAGTCTTTGTGTCATTTTAGAAGGAAAGTTGAAATATTCCTGGAGTAGAATGACACTCTCGAATGCCCACATAGCCAGATATGATTCCTGTATTGAGAACCAGAGGGAAATACAGAGGCCTCTGCTCATACTTTAACTACACCTTCTCTTTCCCCAAGTTATAAATTGTGCTGATCCTGGAGAGATTAGCAATGGTAAACGGAGCGTCTCAGACCGACATTTCTCCATTGGCTCTCATGTCCAGTACTTCTGCCATGAAGGCTACGTAGTGGAAGGGAGCAACACGCTCACCTGCTACAACCGGGATACGGGCACCCCTAAATGGAGCGACCGGGTCCCCAAGTGTGTCCGTAAGTAAAAGAGATGGAAGGAAAAGGCACATGGAAGGGAGGGAGCTAGAACTGTGAGGGTCTTTAAAGCAGCAAAGTACAGGAGGGTACATTTTGACAAGAGCTTAGCTGGTCTGTCTGCCTATAGGGAGTCCTTGACTTCTGACTGGTCACTTAACAACTATTCAAAGTTACGGTGAAGCTGTCTTGAGGCAACTTACAACCTGGAGTCGAAGTTCTGAGAGTCCCCTCCCCCACAGTCACGTGATGAAACATTGGGGGCTCAGCAACATGGCCGCATTTACAGCCATATGCAGTATCCTGCAGTCACAGGATTGCATTTTACGATTGTTTTCTCAAAACTGCATTTTACGTCTGGTTTTCGGCAAAACTGCGCCCATTATAAACCATTGGTTCACTTAATGACTGCAGTGCTCACTTAACAACCACGACAAAAAAAGTAGTAAAATTGGGTTGCTTATTTCACTTGTCTGTTTTATGACCATCATCACCATGATGGGTGGGCTCCAATACAGTCATAAGTTGAGGACTATTTGTATGGGATTTGCCACTTTTCTTTGTATGATCCCCTCTAATTAATATATGGCTCACTCAGTTCAGTATATTTTTATGTGTTTAAACAGAAATTATGCCCATTTCTCTAAGGATATCAGAAGCAGGAAATATATCACTGATACCGTAGAACAAGCTTGCCAAAATACTAAACAGCACAAATGCACTTTTAAATTCCTGTATCACATACCTACTTAAAGAAATATCTACACACTAAAGTCATGTATGCCTAATTAATCTTTCCATAATCCTATCAGAATCAGACCAAGTTAAAATGGTCCTTGAGGTTCTTCTGCATGTTGAGATGGATATTCTTAAGGATGGCTGAGTATCCTAATTCACAATAAAAGGTTATGTTGGTCTTAGTCTTGGACACAAAGTCAGGATAGTACATGACCTACTGAGGGATTCAAAAGAAAAATAAGATTCCCACATTATTCTTCTATTGACTATCTTAACATATTTTCTAAAGTGAATGAATAGAATAACAGAATAACAGAGATGAAAGGGACCTTTGAGGTCTTCTAGTCCAACCCCCTGCTCAGGCAGGAAACCCTATACCATTTCAGACAAATGGCTGTCCAATCTCTTCTTAAAAACTTCCAGTGTTGGAGCATTCACCGCTTCTGGAGGCAGGTTGTTCCACAGGTTAATTGTTCTAACTGTCAGGAAGTTTCTCCTTAGTTCTAGGTTGCTTCTCTCCTTGCTTAGTTTCTATCCGTTGCTTCTTGTCCTGCCTTCAGGCGCTTTGGAGAATAGCTTGACCTCCCTCTTCTTTGTAGCAGACCCTTAGATATTGAAACACCGCTATCATCCTTAGTCCTTCTTTTCATTAAACTAGACATACCCAATTCCAGCAACCGTTCTTTATATATTTTAGCCTCCAGTCCCCTAATCATCTTTGTTGCTCTTCTCTGCACTCTTTCTAGAGTCTCAACGTCTTTAGAATGAAGCTCATTGTCTTCTGGATATCTTTACTTACACCAGGGGTGGGCAATTAATTTTAGCCAGGGACCACATGAGAAACTGGGACTGTTGTGGATGGCTGATCCATTAGACTGAACTTAATTCTGCTCAATATTAATTTTATTGCTTTATAAAAAGTAGTAAATTATAGTTTTGATTAGTTGCTACTGGTAGGAATGCATGTCTTATTTCCATGTTATTTCTAACTTCTGATTGACCTCACGGGGGTCAGGTAGGGACAGCCAAAGGGCCAGACATGGCCTGGGAACCATAAAATGCCCAGGTCTGACTTATAATGTCTCCTCTATGAATGGTAGGCAATCTGTGGCCTCAGGGCCAAATGCACTCCCTGAAAGTCTTCGTTACCCCATTTCCTTTTTCCAGTGAAATATGAGCCTTGTCTGAACCCCGGAGTTCCAGAGAATGGGTATCAAACTCTTTACAAGCATCACTACCAAGCAGGGGAATCCCTGCGCTTCTTCTGCTATGAGGGCTTTGAGCTTATAGGGGAAGTGACGATCACCTGTATACCAGGACATCCATCCCAATGGACCAGCCAGCCACCCCTCTGCAAAGGTACAGGTCCCTTTCCTCGTCGCATGTGGCTTTCACTCACTATTTTGTGACCCTCTGTTTTGTTTGCCTGGCATTTTTTTTAAATAGTCCCTTGGTCTCTTTCTCCCCACCAGTGGCCTATGAGGAGTTATTGGATGACCGGAAACTGGAAGGTGAGTGGGAAGAAGTTTGGGAAGGGATTCTGGGAGGGTGACAAACATTATCTTCCTTCCTTCCTTCCTTCCTTCCNTTAAATAGTCCCTTGATCTCTTTCTCCCCACCAGTGGCCTATGAGGAGTTATTGGATGACCGGAAACTGGAAGGTGAGTGGGAAGAAGTTTGGGAAGGGATTCTGGGAGGGTGACAAACATTATCTTCCTTCCTTCCTTCCTTCCTTCCTTCCTTCCTTCCTTCCTTCCTTCCTTCCTTCCTTCCTTCCTTTCTTCCTTTCTTCCTTCCTTCCTTCCTTTCTTCCTTCCTTCCTTCCTTCCTTCCTTCCTGTCTTCCTTCCTTCCTTCCTTCCTTCCTTCCTGTCTTCCTTCCTTCCTTCCTTCCTTCCTTCCTTCCTTCCTTCCTTCCTTCCTTCCTTCCTCTCTTCTGCTCAAACAGCAGGTGGAAGTTGTAGCTAAGGGGATTAAGTGTGCCAGACCCTATCCCAGACCTCAATAACGTATGTCTTATGTCCATTTGATAGGACTACTGCAATGTGCTCTAAATGGGACTGTCTTTGGAGACAATCCAGAAGCTGTAGCAGCAGCAAGATTTTTGCCAACACAACCATACCAATATAGAATTACATTTATAGTACAGTGGCTGCATTGGTTGCCAATAGACTTCCAAGCTCAATTCAAAGTGCTGGTCATTACATTTGATGCGCTAAATGGTGCATCACTAAAATATTTCAATTGCTAGAAGGTAATCTGCCCATCTCATCCCCTCGTTCAGAGAAGGCTGCAAACCTTCCCCTCTCGAGGACCGTGGGTGAGACGTCTGGTTCTCTCTGTAGTAATTTCCACCCTGTGGAATATTCTTTCCCAAAAAATACATGTAGCTTCCACCTTGCTGCAGTTCTAGAAACAGGTTAAGTCTGTTTTATTTTAATGACCTTTCAAACTCAGCTGATTGACTGTGGGCACCTATCTTTCAAAGTTCTCTTTGCTTTTTGTAACTGTTTGGGATCTTTGACAATGTTCAATTTACTTATTGTTATACTTTTGGGGTTTTTTGGTTCATTTGGGATTGGGGTGGGCTATAAATTCTGAAAAATAAAATAAAATAAAAAGTTCGGGGTGGAGCGTTTGATACATACATCTCATACATTCCATTTTTTTCTTTCCTCTTGTAGTCACCCAGACCACGGATCCTTCCCACCAGATGGAAGGTGGCAACATTGCCCTGGCAATCTTCCTCCCCGTTATTCTTGTCATCCTGCTGATTGGAGGCATCTACATCTACTACACTAAGTGAGTGATATCAAACTAATTTATGTTTGCTTTGCTTAGTGGGCATCGAAGTGCCATTAGACTCTGTGGGTTGATTCCAGTTAAGTTGCATTTTATTTTATTTTATTTTATTTTATTTTATTTTATTTTATTTTATTTTATTTTATTATTTTATTTTATTTTATTTTATTTTATTTTATTTT
>NW_015386398.1:636875-671647 GCF_001527695.2 Protobothrops mucrosquamatus
GGAGGCATTCTGCAGCTCCTGAAAATCACTTTAACCAATTTTCCCTGGTTCAGCAAAGGCAACAAGTAATAAAACAAGCAACAGGTACCGGTAATAAAATAGCCCAAATTGTCCTTTCCAGCGCAGATGAAAAGAACCAGGGAAAGGGAAATCGCGTCTGCCTCTTTGACCAACGGGAGGAGAAGTGGTAGGAAAAGCGCGGCATTTCGGCTTGGGCACATAGCCTTGCCCGCAGGCGCGGCCAAGGACACACAAGCAGCTCTGCACAATTGCCCGGGGAGGGGGGAGGCTCTGGCAGAGAGTTTGGCGGAGAGCCAAGCGGCGTCACCTCCGGGGCCTCGGAAGCCGTGCAGAGGATCCGCGCACCTCGGAGCCGCCGGCCGTCCTCTCGCGCCCGCCAACCTGGAGCCCTCCATCCTCATCCCGGCACCTCTTGCCCTCTCCCAGCCGCCCCCCCGGGACCTGCCCGCCCCTCCAGCCTCCTAAGTGCCATCGCAGCGGTGGAGTCGTGGGAGCCCCTTTCCACGCCGCGCTGCCCTTCACCGCCAAACCCTTCCCTGACTCATCGCACGCGAGACGGGCACAGCCGGAGCTCCAGCTCCCGCTCGGAAGGTGCTCAGCCCGGCCGGCTGGCCTCCGATGCACATGTGGGCATTGCCAGAGCCTCGCTCTCTTCCCCGCCGCCTGGCCACTTCCGAGGCCCGGCGAGCTGGGAAGGAGTGCTCCTGCCCGCCAGCCCCAGGGCCACGCCGGGCGCCTGAGGGCCGAGGCGGCCTCCGACGGCAAGGGAGGCGGGCCGGGTGGCACGGGGAAGGCTCCGGCTCGGCATGGAGGGCGGCCGGGAGCGGAGTGCGGCCAGACAATCAGGAGGTGTGGGGACCGGCTTGGCGCCGCAGCTCAGCTCAGCCAGCAGCGGCGGAGCAGCCCAGCGCCAGTGCCAGCAGCGGCCCAGACCTGGCTCGGCTTGGCCCGGCCGCCCACGCAGTTGAGACGGCCCAGGGTGGCGTCGGGGGCACGCGCAATGGTGCTGCGGCGGCAGGAACAGGCACTGTCGGAGAAGGGCGCCCTGGAGGTGGAGGAGGAGGAGGAGGGCAGTGGCGGCGGCCGGATAGAGGAATGGTTTCTCGGTTCCTAAGACTATCGGAAATATGTGTTTTCCGATGGTCTTAGGCGGCCCCTGTGAAAGTGTCGTTCGACCCCCAAAAGGGTCGCGACCCACAGGTTGAGAACAGCTGCTGTAGCTGGTATAAAATGCAGCAGCAAGATTTTTGCCAACACAACCATACCAATATAGAATTACATTTATAGTACAGTGGCTGCACTGGTTGCCAATAGACTTCCAAGCTCAATTCAAAGTGCTGGTCATTACATTTGATGCTCTAAATGGTGCATCACTAAAATTGATGCACCATTTAGAGCATCAAATGTAATTGCTAGAAGGTAATCTGCCCATCTCATCCCCTCGTTCAGAGAAGGCTGCAAACCTTCCATGGGTGAGATGTCTGGTTCTCTCTGTAGTAATTCCCACCCTGTGGAATATTCTTTCCCAAGAAATACATGTAGCTTCCACCTTGCTGCAGTTCTAGAAACAGATTAAGTCTGTTTTATTTTAATGACCTTTCAAACTCAGCTGATTGACTATGGGCACCTATCTTTCATAGTTCTCTTTGCTTTTTGTGACTGATTGGGATCTTTGACAATGTTCTAATTTACTTATTGTTATACTTTTTGGGATTTTTTGGTTCATTTGGGATTGGGGTGGGCTATAAATTCTGAAAAATAAAAGAAAAAGTTTGGGATGGAGCGTTTGATACATACATCTCATACATTCCATTTTTTTCTTTCCTCTTCTAGTCACCCAGACCACGGATCCTTCCCACCAGATGGAAGGTGGCAACATTGCCCTGGCAATCTTCCTCCCCATTATTCTTGTCATCTTGCTGATTGGAGGCATCTACATCTACTACACTAAGTGAGTGATATCAAACTAATTTATGTTTGCTTTGCTCAGTGGGCATCGACGTGCCATTAGATTCTGTGGGTTGATTCCAGTTAAGTTGCATTTTATTTTATTATTTTATTTTATTTTATTTTATTTTATTTTATTATTATTTTATTTTATTTTATTTTATTTTATTTTATTATTTTATTTTATTATTATTTTATTTTATTTTATTATTATTTTATTTTATTTTATTTTATTTTATTTTATTTTATTTTATTTTATTTTATTTTATTTTATTTTATTTTATTTTATTTTATTTTATTATTTTATTTTATTTTATTTTATTTTATTTTATTTTATTTTATTATTTTATATCTCTATTATTTAGCCCATCTCCCCTACAATGTGGCTCTAGAAGGCAGAGATATTGTTTAATTGCAAATAGAGACGAATTGGAATTTAATCCCATTTGGAAATTTTTGACCTGAAAACCCTGCACACAGTTCAAATTCTCAGGTGCAAGGAGACAGTTATAATAATTTGTCTTCTTAGTGATGTTGGAAATGCATTTTGCACGGAAAGGCAGCTTTTTCATTATAATTTTATTCAGGCTTTCCAAGATTAAACTGTAGCATAAAAATGTGTTCCAGTCATGAACTTGAGTTCCAGTCATGAACTTGATATGAATACCTCACTGCTTTTAATTAAAACAACTTGGGCGCAAATAATGCCTTCCCAACATACATTTAAAAGAGAGGAAAATGACTCAATACTGCAATTGTATAATCAATTCAAAACCAAGATCATTGGTATATCAAGTTATAATAAAAACTCCCCATATATGGCCAGAAGGAGCTTTGATTCTGCAAATCAGCAAGTTTAAGTTTTACTACTTTTTAGAATAGGGGTCCCCAAACCCCAGGCTGCAGCCCACTGCCAGATCTTGAGTCATTTGGAACCAGGCCGTGGAACTCTCCAAACACACGCTGGTCCATAAAGCCAAAAAGGTTGGGGAACCCTCTTCTAGAAAGTATTAACCACTGTCCATACCTGCCATTAAGCGTAGCTAGAGTAACCTACTGAATGTTTATCAGTTGTTTCTTTGAATGGCCCTGGTCTCAGGTATAAAATGAAGTCAACATATGAACAAAAATGCAATTGACGATTAATTTTGTTGTGGCTAGTATTTACTAAATATGTAAAGCAAAATGTTGACGCTGTAATTGTATTTTGTATTTTACTGCATCCAAAAAAAGTTGGAAGTCAACTTTTCCCCCCTTTTATCTCGCATTCCTTTCTTTTCTTTACCTTCCTCCATTCCCTCATTACCTTTTCTTCTCTTTGTATTTTATATTATAATAAACTTGAATAAAAAATTTAAAAAAATTAAAATGTGATTGAAATGTTGGATGGGCACAGAACATAGGAAGCTGCTTGATAGCTAATCAGACACAACTGGTTGATCTAATTCTTTCAGAGAAGGTCTTCGCATCCGAAGATGCTGATGACCAAATCTGAGCCATCCAAATGCAAAGTATATAATCTCCTCCACTGGATTATTTCTGTAACAGACAGTACGTGGAGTAATGCCATTAAAATGGATCTGATTTTCCAAACTGGTAGGCTGATTATTTCAATCCACTCTCTTCTCCTTCTTCTTCTTCTTTTACTTTCCTGCAGATTCCAAGGAAAAACTCTCTTTGGCTTCTCCTTTTCCAGCTCTCACAGCTACAGCCCTATCACTGTGGAATCTGATTTCAACAATCCTCTCTACGAGGCTGGGGTGAGCTGCAGACGCTCAGCCAAGCCATTGTTCTAGAGTGCCAATTTTTTAAAAGAGGGTTGACTTATTCCAGTTCCTCATTTCCTCCTGTCTCACTGCTGTTTTCAACCTATTGCAATCCTACTGCAATTCTGTACAGATTTTTCCCAGATTTTGGGCTGTAAATTTAAGGTCAGCCATTATACATTGGAAGGGATATAGCCTCTCCCACCCATACTGCCATCAAGTGGTCATCTGGCATTTTGCAACCTGGATGAGTTCATTATAGATTTTCTGCTGTTTCCCTTGGCCACATTTCTGCTGGTTTGGGGCAAGGTGTACAATTTTGCTCATTTCAGCACCGTTCTGAGTACAAGTAGTCCTCGACTTACAACAATTCATTTAGTAACCGTTCAAAGCTACAATGACACTGAAAAATGTGACTTATGACCAGTTTTCACAATCTTTCCAGCATCCCCATGATCATGTGATCAAAATTCAGATTTTTGGCAACTGACTCAAATTTATGACATTGGCTGAATCCCAAGGTCACGTGATCCCCTTTTGCAACCCGACAAGCAAAGTCCATGGGGAAGCCAGATTCACTTCAGAACTGGGTTACTAACTTATCAACTGCAGTGATTCACTTAGCGACTGTGGCAAGAAAAGTCATAAAATGGGGCAAAATTCACTCTTGCTTAACAACAGAAATTTTGGGTTCAGTTGTCATAAGTCGAGGACTACCTGTACTCCCTCCAGTAGCTCCACATGCTGCCAGCTGTGGTCAACAAAGGCTCCCTTTAGAGTTGGGAGAAAAGGAGACCACACTAAGATGAATTTTGTTTATTTACTTAACCATGATTTACTGAATTTATCCTCTTTGGTGGGTTGGCACATGGGACCATAAACAGACCAATCATGCCACAGTGCATGAAGATGATCTTCTGATGTTTGGGTAATTCAAAGTCAACTAGGTGAAAGAAAAGAGCTGGTGAGATTCTGTTCCTGGAATAAAGTGATTTCCCCCCCCCCCCCTCTTTCTGCTTAACAGGACACCAGAGAATACGAAGTTTCCATTTAGAAGACGTTACGAGATCTGCCATTCTTCTCCCAAACCCAGCTAGGTCTGAGGAGCAGCGACTGAGAATGATTCCTGATTTGGAGGGAATAGTGGAAGGTGGTTTTTGGGAAGGGGCTAAGGGAAAATGGAGGGGAGAGAAGGAGTTTATCCTTCCTACCCCACAAATTCAGCTTTATCTCTTCTTCTCCATGTTGCTGCCTGACTGTCCACTCTCAGCTTTGGACCACTCCCTTCTCCCGTGTAAATACCCTCTTCAATGTGCCAAATGTGTTTCTCACACACACACACACATTCACAGAATTATTATTATTCTGCTTTATCTGTTCATTTTATTTCTCTATTTATTTATTATGTTATACTTTTCCTCTTCCTTCATTTTAATGACCATTTCCCAAGTGGTTGAAAAAGGAGGAGAGGGTTCATCCCTTCTTCCATACTTTATCCCTCACTCTGTTTTTAAGGAAGTGGGCCTGAGTTCTAAAAGGTGCTGCCATTGAAAAAAAAAAGTATCTCTGTAAACAAGGTTGTATAGTAGGATCACTAAACCCCAATACATGTGGCTTACCACTAGGAGACATATTTAATCCTAAAATCAGTGGCAAATGGATGAGGGCAACAGAAAAAGCCAAATACTGAGAGACATTAGAAAATATATCGATCCCTAATTCTTAATGTGGAAGCAAGTCTCATGTTGTTCAGAAGAATTTACTTTCATAAAACTGGGAATACATTAGATAACCATGGAAATATAAGCAGGGTCATAGAACCATTGATTTTAGCTGTTCAGATTATACACCATTGGAGTTTTGCAAGTTCTGGGTGCTGCAACATGCCCAATCAGAAAGGAACCAGGCTTCAATTTTAACGGATTTGTGGGATATAATAGACACATTGGATGTAATAGACACACTTTCTCCTCTATATTACAGAACACCAATACCTCCAGAAATAGATTGTCAGGTGTTATAGGGGTTGTTGAAATAACCTACAATGACAAAATAATGTAATTGTTTTACCAGATTTAGCTATATTTTCCTTTTTTGTACCATTAATTTCTTTGGCTTACTGCTTCTTACGCCTGTTCTATGCTTTGCCTAATGTTATTTACCCCCAAAATGGAACAGTGTGATGGGCATATAAGTATGTATGTATATATGTTTGCACAACCCAGGACTAGGGTTGACACCCAGATAAGCACACACAGGGGTGCTGCCTATGAAGGGCTTTCTACTTATATTTTAGTTGTTCTTCCTCTAATTTTCTAATATTTAATCCCACCTCTCTGAAAGCAAAAATAATAATAATAATAGTAAAAGAAAGCCAACATAATGCAGGTCTTGAAAAGAGAGGCTTGGTAGAACTTCAATGAGCAAGCTTGGTTTTTTTGTAGACTGGAAGACATGGACAACCCACCGTCAATAAATTCATTACTTATTTGTTTGTTAGGCAGTTTATCCCTTCCTTTCTGCTTGGCACAGCTTCCATAGCACTTCTTCCTCTGATTTTTCCTTAGAAAAACTTTGTGAAGTTGATTCAGTTGGGATAAAAATGAGAGAAGGGGAGTCAACTTCATCCAGTCAACTTCTATGACTGCAGGTGGACTTGAATCTGATCTCCATGATCTTTGTCCAATCCTTTTACCATTAGACCACATTAGCCCTTTATTTACCATATATTTTAGCAGTACAGAATGGCTGTGCGGAATCACTTTATTTTTACATTTGAGACACAAATAATTAAGAGTTGTCTCTAGTTCTACACAAAACTAGAAGACATCCTAGTACAGATAATACATTTTGTTCAGCCATTGTGACTACTAAAAATTAATTTTAACAGTCCCCAAATATTTGGAGGAATAATTGGTAAACTCTTTTGATTCGAGTTCCTCTGGACCTATTTCCCATGAAATTCATATGGCTGTTTAGATATGGAGCAAAGCCTTTTAATAATAAAACACTGGTCCCTAATGATTAGGATCCATATAACTTTTAAAAGATAAAAGTTGCATCTGATAATTTTATGTTGCTTTCAAAGTTAACATTATTAATTTTACATATGCTTATAAGGACCATATTTATTACTTTATAATTGTACTCTGCAGCCCTTTTAAAATAAAGAAAGTGTATATTTTTCCCATTTGTCTAATGTACTGACCCAAATGATATAATAGCTGGAGGTTTTGCAGCCTCTGATTCATCCCAGTATCCTCTGAATGATAAAAAAAAAATAGTAGTATAATTATGTCTAGAAAAGATCAATTTTCCTACTTCACAGAATCCAAACAAGAAAATAACATGCCCACTTAGTATTAGACAATTGCTTTAAGGATTAAATATTATTTCAGGATATAAATGGTTTATTGACAGTCTCTCTCGAATTAACACCACAGAAAGCCACTGACTGCCTTGAATTTTCTTCAGGATGCTGAAGTTTTGTGTGGCTCTTTCTTTTAAGTATGACAACAAGAAAGACCCTTAGTGCCAAAATGTATGAAAATAACACTTTTAAAGCTGTTCAAGAGACCTCATCTCTTGAAGAGACCCTCTTTTAGGACATGAGAGCATCTGAATGGAATCGCAATACTCATCTCCCATACGGTAAGGTCTGTAGGAGATGAGAATATCGTATCTAAAGCCACCCAATTACTGCCAGTACGGAGCTGGGCATAAAAATAGTACTTTCCAGTCTTTCTCCTATCCCAAATAGTGAAACTGACTTGTTATATCAACTCTTTCCTGGTGGCCAGTCTTGTATTTTGGAAGAAGGTGAAAAGTATTATTTACTCCAGTTTTGTAGATAACTTATCCTTCCTCTTTATCATGCTAGGAGGACAGTCCTGACGCATCCCCCCAAATGACAGTGCAATTTCTGGGGAATGCTCTCCTTTGCATCCTTACCATTTATAATTTTATTTTTTATTTGTTGGCCTTTGGTTACTTCCCCCCCCACTCCTTCTCATTTGCTTTTATTTTGGAGCAATAAATAAAGTGCACCATTTGTAAAAGCTGTGGTGTCTTTACTTCTGTTACAGTCCAACAGGAAGTGGGTGTAGTCTTTGTGTGGCAATGGGTAAGGTTGGCCATCCAGTTTAGCAAAGAAATGTTTAGAGGTAACACACATGAAACGGTACTTTCACATCTGCTTTGGTGTGTGTGTGTGCTTTGTGTTTTGTGTTTTGAAACAGAGTTAAGGGGAGAGGCCAGTGGTTAATTGAGTGTTGCAAAAGGTCCAAAAACAAAAGAATATTAACACAGAAACCCAGTGGTTTCTCAGTACTTTTTAATACACTTATCGTTCCGATTCTTCTTTCAGGTAACTAGAAATTGCGTCAAGCAGCCCATAGGCAAAAATAAATACATTTACAAAGCAACCTGTCCCTTTAGCAGAATTTAAGATGCATTGAGCTAGCAGCCATTTATGGAAAGGAACCTAATCAGCTGCTAATTATTGTGGATTAAAAATGAGAACAGGTGCTTTGTTTGAAATGTTAGCAACACATACTGGCAATGGGTGGTTCTATAACCACTATGCCACTTGTCTATTTCTGGCTCCTACACCTATCTTCTGGGCCTTCATTTCCACATCATTATTTGTACATCATCTGTGGCATCCTAGGTGCTCTCTGAGCTTGGTTGTTTGCTTGCAGATGCTTCATTACCCAACTAAGAAACATCAGTGCTAATGAGTGAGGGTTTGCTCCCTGTTTATACCCTTACTAATACTGATGGTGTTATCTAGTAGGGTAAAGAAATGTCTGCAAGAAAAATAACAAAACTAAGCACCAAGGATGTCACAGTTCAGCCCATAGAATATTCTATGTACATGATTTGTTAGCTTAACCTTCATAGCCCGTGTTCTAGAAAATCATTGGTAAGCCTAGTGACAAACTTGCAGCATCAATAGTTGAGAATGTATTTTTAACTCCATCACAAGCACTTTAATTCAGATTTAAAAAACAAATGGTTTTGTAGGAAAGTTGTCATCTATTAAGTTAAAATAAAGCCACCTTCGTTGAGATCAAATTCTGGTGATGACACAGATATGTCTACATACAGGTAGTTCCCTTTACAGTTCAGAAGTTATTGCTACTGCCTGGTTGAGGAATAGTTCTGGTTTGGCAATTTCCCACTTTAACCGTCAGCTGCTGTGTTCCCTTCGTGTGTTCCAGTCAAACTTGAGGGCTGGTTTCCCTCCTTATAGAACAGGGTTGGGGAACCATGGCCCTTTTATGACTTGGGGACTTCAACTCCCAGAATGGGAGTTGGCTGGCTCAGGAATTCTGGGAGTTGAAGTCCACAAGTAAAATAAGGGCCATGATTCCCCACTCCTGTTATAGAAGATCTCTTATCTATTGAAACCAGAAGCCTATATCAAATAAAACTTTGTTCTGTTAAACATTTGCTTGTACAATAAGAATAAGGTAATCCTTGACATACAACAATTTTGTTTAGTGACCAAAGTTACAATGGCAGTGGCATACAAGCACCCACACTTAACAACTATTGCAGCATCTCCACAGTCATGGGATCAAATTCAACCACTTGGTAATTAGTGTTTCTTTACAACGGTTGCAATGTCCCGGGGTCATGTGATCATGTGACCTTCCCAGCTGCCTTTTGATCAGCCAAGTCAATGGGGCAAGTTGGATTTACTTAACAGCTATATGATTCATTTAACAGCTGTAATGATTCACTTAACAACTGTGGCAAAAAAGATAACTCACTTAACAACCATCTTGCTTAGCAATGGAAATTCTGGTTCAAGTTGTGATCACAAGCTGAGGACTACCTGTACTGAAACAAAAAGCATATTAAATGAAGATTTTGCATAAACTTTGGAGAGGTTGTATCTTGTGGTAATACCAAGAATAAGTCCCTCTGTATCTTATGAATTAATTAGCTTCATATCCATTTCCTTTCCTGATAATATAAGATTATAAAATCCATTCTATAGCAGGAAACTCACAGGTTCGTCGCAGGGTTCAACCGCAGAGGAGAAAGATGTAGTCATTATGTTCATTTTGATTATTGTATCACAGCAAACCACGATTTACCAAAGTTAAAATAAAACATGACTTAGCATAATGTATGAACCCGGACGGTATACTGTGTTGTATCTTAACAGATGTGCAAAATTACACATCTTGGCGACAGGTCCAGTTTCTCTTGTAGTGAAAAAAATCATGTTTTTAGCAGAAATTACCTCATTTGTAAAACTTTTTAAAGTTGTGGGAAGCCTCACTCCCCCTCCTAGAGAATGAAATATTCTGGGGAATATTAAAAGAAGCAGGATGTTATATTTCCCTTGTAGGAGAAGACGAGAGACATGTTCTTAAAGGCAGAAAATAGTCTCAATCTTCCTGCTATATCAGGAGTCCCCAACCCCCGGTCCGTGGACCAGTGCCAGGCAGTGGCATGCCAGCAACCGGTCCGCACAAACAAGCAAAGCCCCATCCGTGGGATGTAGGCAGCACACAAAACCACGCACCCTCCGGTCCGCGGAAAAACCTCTGTCCATGGAACTGGTCCCTGGTGCCCAAAAGTTTGGGGACCTCTGTGCTATAGGAAAAACAGCCTCAAGCAGAAGCCTTAAGTCTTTAGGAATGGAGATTTTGTAATCCATTCAGAAAGACTGGGCCACCGTATTCATAAACAAAACGCCTTCAGCCACAGCTCCCACAGAAGGCTGGAGTTGATGGAATTAAAAAAAAACAAAGACTCCTAAAAATCTACATTTCCCATCTAACTCCAAGGACAGGGCATGACCTCCCAGCCACAATGGGAGTCAGGCAACAATTAGAATACTAAAATGGCACACTCAAGCACAGGTCAAAGTACATTTCACAACAAACAGGCATCTCAAACCACAAAGACCCAAAGAAGGTATAAAAACCCACCTTCTCTCAACTCCATTTTGTCAGCCACCCCAGAAACATGCTGCTGTCACTTTAGTTTCTGGCTATCAAATAAACAGAGATCTCCTTTCCAAAATGCAGCCTGCCTTCAGTTCATTTCTATAGCGTCCTTCTCCCGGCTTGGAACAGGACCTGATTTTTCTTCCAGCAAAGTGCATATTTTTTACAGTCTATAGCGGGGACAGCCACACTTATGTTGTTTTGATTGCAACCATAAGATACATCAGAGTCTACAGCAGGGAGAGCTGCAGTCTCGGTGTTATCTTTGAAAAGGCGAGACTAACAATACAACAAGGCCACAACGTACCAAGATTAGAACTCTGTGGCACCATATTGGCCGTAAAGCTCACCAACTTGACAACGAAGACGTTGTGCCTTGAACTACAGTTCACCACCTTCTACGCAGAGAGCAAGGTGATGTCACGCTACATCTGCAAACAAAGCAGACACTTCTACGTCTATGTAGGCAATAGAATAGAAAAGATTGAAACGTCTTTAAGCCCTGAACAATGGCAACATGTGCCAACAGATAAGAACCTTGTGAACCAAGTTAAGTGGCCCAACCTTGCCACACAGTTAACAGAATTGATCTGGCTAAAAGGTCCTGAGCTCTTGGCTTGTCCAAACAGCCTGATGCCACAGAGACCAAAACGCTATATGCTTCTAGCTCCAGATCAACATGCCAACGTTCAACTTCAGGCACCCAGTAAATCTCTCAGACAGGATGAGAAAATGATCGCCCAGACCACCTGCTTGTCCTCAATGGGCAAAGAGACAGAGAAACCACCTTCTAGCCAATTCCTAGAACCAACCAGCTTCAAACCCTCCTCTAAGCGGAGACACCTGAGATTAGTATTGATCGTCTTGATCACTTGTCTTAGCATTCCAAGAACTAGCTTTGTAAGAGCCTGCAAGGACTTACAGACTATTGAAGGTATTTGTCATGACCCAGTGATAGACAAATGCCTGAAGGCCAAAAATTACCCTCCCCATGCATCTCACATGGGCGAAGCGTGGGAGCGCATGATTGGTGCACCCCGCAAAATCATGGACTCTATGTTGATAAAGACATCCACGCCCACACATGCAGTCCTCACTACCCTGATGACAACAGTAGCAGCCATCTTCAAAGCTCCACCTGTGGTTCCAGACCCTTCGGTTCCTGAGTATCCTGAGTCTTCTGCTCCTATTTTTCCTGAGTTTCCAGCTTCTTCTGTTCCTGAGCATCTTGTGAAGCCAGGTTCCTTTGTTCCTGAGAAATTTTGGGTTCCAGTTTTTCTGTTCCAGATTTGGTTCCAGTTTCTCCTACAGGAAGACGACCTTGTCTTGCTGAGAGACAAGGACGCATACCAGAACTATTGGCCCATGGGACTTGCGTACCGGGCCCCACCTAGTTTTGATGGACTAATTCGCCAAGTTGAGGTCCAGATCGTGAAGCCACGTGAGTCAGATCGTGACTCAAAGACTCTTGCACCAGGCTGATCACCGATTTGGTCCCGTTGCTGACGAAGATCAAACTAGAAGATTGAACCTCAAACTATGTATTTGTGTTTATGCATTGTTTGATGTAACACTTGTTTATTTCTGTTATAATTGTGCATGTTTTATATTTACCTTATAGTTATGCATGTTTTGATGCTATGTTTTGCCTATTTAATCACTAGTTAGTTAGCCATGAGAATTGCATGCTTAATGCTACGTTTTTTTGCTTATTTCAGTTAGTTAGTAGTGAAAATTTATATTTCCAAGCGGGGGGTGTTCTGGACCCATCAGTTAGATCAGGGCTTTTCAACCTTTTCACCCATTGTACCACTTTTAGGATATGGCAATATCCGAGTACCACCAGTCACCCAGCAAGTTGTCAAAAACTTGATGACACCCCCCCCAAAAAGGAAAAAAGTAATAAAGTGCAGGTAGTCCTCGACTTACAACAGTTCGCTTAGTGACTGTTTGAAGTTACAATGGCACTGAAAAAAGTGCCCCCCAAGCCACAGTCGAGCAAGACACCTGCCTGCCCACCTGGCTGCGCTCTTCCTCCTGTCCGAGGTTTTTATTGTTGTGAGCATTTCTGTTGAGGATTGACAGCGGGAGTGGGGGGTGTTTGGTTTTTATTCCCCCCGTCTGCTGGGTGGTTGCAGCAGGTTTTGGTCACTTCACATGACTCTGGGACACTTTGACCGTCATAAATATGAATCAGTTGCCAAGCATCTGAATGTAAATCACAAGACCCTGGAGATACTGCAACATTCCAGCTGATCGGCGCTTCTTCTGGGCTCAACAGAAGTGCCAGGATCAGCGCTGAGCTCCAGCTGGAGCCTGGTGCTGATCCTGGCGCTTCCACTGAGCCCTGACAGTCCCGAACAAGCGCTGATCCTGGCGCTTCCACTGAGCCCTGACAGCCCTGCAGCTCCAGCCATCTCTTGCTCAGGCCTGTGCGGTGCTGCCACCGGTTCAGCTCATTCCCCTCCCCCGCTACTTTTCTAAGATGGTTGAGTACCACCTGCCAGGTGCCAGTGTACCACAGGTGGTACCCGTACCACTGGTTGAAAAGCCCTGAGTTAGATAGATCTGCATATTAGAATGTTTGGCATTTATTGGGTTAAGCGCTGTCTCCTTAAGGGATGGCTTATGGGTAATATAGTTTCAGCTATTCAGTTAATATGTTAACAGGTCAGTTAACTGGCTACGGGTCAGTTTGGAATGTTCTTTATCTGAGATAAGCATGGGGCCACTGCAGGACTCAGATGGTCCCATTCCACGTTAGATGTTGGTATGAAGGAAGTATTGATTTTTTACCTATAAGGATGAACAGATGTACAATATCCAGAAGAAACAAACATAACTGCAAGTATTTCTTTCTGAATAAATGTCTGTTTTACAATCATCTTTATTTAGTTATCTGTATGATCTGGAATTGCAAAGCATTTTAGTTCTGGATCAGAACATCAGTGTTTCTCAACCTTGGCAGCTTGAAGATGTGTGGACTTCAACTGCCAGAATTCCCCAGCCAGCATGCTGAGAAATACTGTTGTAGGTCATCAGAAAAATCTCCAGAACCGTATTAAGGGAAGATCTTAATGGAATACATTTTGAGCCCCCTAGATCAGTGGTCTCGACCTATGGCACGCGTGCCAGAGGCGGCACTCAGAGCCCTCTCTGTGTGCACGAACGCCATGCCCCAGAGATGGCAACTGTCCCTCTTCAACCAGCCGCCTGCTAACTTGCCGAGGTCCCACATGGCCTGATGCATCCCAGCACCCATGCGCTCACTGGCCTCTGTGTGCGGGGGCCGATGGCGTCAGGCAGCAGTCGCCCCGGCCCCTGCCTCGCCTTGCCCTGAGACAATGGCACCCCCGCCCTGCCTCGCCTTGCCTCGTCTCACCCCGCAGGACAAGCCTTCTGCCCACCGCCCCACCTGCCAGAGACCCCCTGGATCTCCCCCAACCCTGCTCCCACATGCATCCCTCCCTATGAGCAACATTGAGGTGATCATGCCCACCTTGGCCACACCCACCCATTCTGCCATGACCACCAGTCATGCCCACCCAGTGGGCCACACCCACCTGGCACTCAGTGACAAATAAGTGGGTTTTGGGTTGCAGTTTGGGCACTCGGTCTCTAAAAGGTTCACCATCACTGCCCTAGATCTTTTCATCAGGCAAAATGTTGTTAAAAATAAGTTTCCAACAACTGACTTCATGCGTTTATTTTTAAGGGAGATTCCCCACTCTTCTTCATTCCTGTGGATGCAACCCTGACACATCACACTACAAAAAGTTGTCTGGCTATATTCACACATGGCAATAAACTGTTATGTGATTTGTCTTGAAGTAGTTGAGCATCTTGTGTATCTATGCAAATGTGGTTTATTGATTAAACAAAAATTCATGCTATCCAAATATATTCTATTCCATCATCATCTTAGCAAGCCAGCCCCCTCCCACTTTTTGATTATCCTACCCTTGTGAGTCCTCAGTTTAATACCTTTTTATTTTATTCTTTGAAATACAATACTGGTACTGTATCATTGCATTAAATAATTATAGTAATTCTTTGTCCCTACAGCGAATCAATTTACTCAGTCTTACACGAGCAACATTTTAAAGCAGTGGTTCTCAACCTGTGGGTCGGGACCCCATTTGGGGCCGATCGACCATTTCACGGGGGTCGCCAAGCAAGGCTGTCCGCCATTTTTTTTGTCCACCATTTTTTTCCCCTTTTCCGGCGGGTGCCTTACCTCCCTTGGGCTGGGCCAGCTGGTGGTCGGCCTGCTCCGTCTCTGCCGCTTGCCAGCTACGCCTCGGCCGGCGCAGGGGGCGGAACCACGCATGCGCGGCGCTCCCGGGCAGGGAAAGTCCTCGACTTACGACCGGTTGGGTAGTCCTCGACTTATGACCGGTTTAGTCCTCGACTTACGACCGGTTGGGGGTCGCGGCATTAAAAAGGTTGAGAACCACTGATTTTAAAGCCTTCTCATGGCAGCATTTTACATATTATTTGCAAGGAGGCAGTTTATCCCAGTAAATACAGCAGCGATCTTTAATATTTTAAGGGGAGGGGACCTATGATCTGTAAAATACAGTAAAATTTCTTCATGTAAGAAGTGGGAGGAAAGAGGTGCTGTGCTGAGTTATGCTTACCGTAATAAGCAAAAGAAAAACCCATCTTAATTATTAACATATGACTTTGTATTCATGGAAACTCACCAGGCAAATTTTAAGATTTTTGAAAGGAAAACAAAAATGCAGGCAAGCTATTCTGACTCCAGTTCTACCATACAGTATTTCTATATGTCGATAGAGCTGCAATTAGAATAGCTCAATTGCAGCTGCTTTTGCAGTTCAGAGTATTTACACAGTAATTACAAAGTTTGCTCAGAGAAGGTGGAGCTTAGAGACAGAAACCTAGCAGAACTTAAACAAGAAATCTACACAAGAACTAGTTCACAAACTGAGGTCCAGCCTCCTGTTTCCTGTAAAGACAGCACAACATTTGCCTCTTCCAAGCCCTCAAGCAAGGTACAGTAAGCTATCTGGAACTGCTTCTAAACCTGGAGGTTCCATTAAACTGTCATTTTTTTCTTCCATGAAAAATGAATTTATGGTTTATGATAAAATAAACTTTAGGGCTTAGAACAACTGAATTCCCCTCCTCAGCCTTTGCTGCTTTAAACTCTGTATATACAGTTAAGTATGTTTTTAAAAATGGGCAATTCTCACAATAAGTTTCCTGTAGATAAGTGTTTCTCAACTGTGGCAATTTAAGATGGGCGAACTTCAACTCCCAGAATTCCAGAGCCTGCTCTAGGTCCTATCTTTATTTGTAGAACAGTGGTTAAGGGAGTGTTTTTTTTAATCTTGGCAGGTTGAGGATGTGTGAACTTCAGCTCCCAGAATTTCCCAGCCACCTTACTTCCTATTGTAGTTTATAATCCTGTGATTTCCCTTCCAAGGATTAGTTATTATTTAGAAATAACATCCACATTCATCCAGAATCAACTTTCATTTCGAGGCCTACATTCTAAACCTGTTAGCTTTTCACTCCCATTGCATATGAGCTAGGTATTATGGGAGCTGAAATCCAACTCAGTCAGAAGACATTGAGTTGGGAAGGGCCTCTTGGATAGTGTTGGTGTTAGATTGGTTCACCATCCTTCAGGGCAGTGTTTTTCAACTTGACAACTTGAAGATGTGTAGATTTAAACTCCCAGAATTCCCCAGCCAAGGATTCTGGGAGTTGAAGTCCATACATCTTCAAGTTGCCAACGCTGAAAAACACTGCTCCAAGGATTGCCTTTAGGATGACTCATAACTGTTACTTGCACCTTCCTGGTGTGAGATATGTGGGATCAAAAAGGGAGGGCTGGGTGAGGTGATCACTGCCAGCAGGGCAGGGGGGCAAAAGAGAAACTTTTGGGGGGAGTGAGGTGCCCCCAAAGAAGATTGCACAGAAACTACATTCAGGGGAGGGGCAGAATCGTGGTTTCCTTACTTTGGGGGATTCGCACAACGTGCTGGCCTAAAACGAGGTTGGCCATGCAAAGCTAAGGATCAATTAAACGTTGTCCATCCTGCCAGCGGGTGTTTGCGCAGGAGAGCTGCAGCAGGACTGCGGTCTGGGAAAAGCCCCGGTACAGGCTAGGCTACCCTATGTCGTACAAAACAGAAAATCAATTGCAGAGGGCAGGATGTGGGTGTCACCCCCCCCCCCCCCNTTTTTTTTTTTTTTTTTTTTGCATCCGGGGGAGGCGGAGAATCTGGGCCGGAAGCCGAGGAGGGAGGGGGAAATCCGTGGGCTTTTTTCAGTCCCGCCTGCGCGGTCACCTCCGCTGCCGCCGCCGCCGCCTCCGCGAGCTCTCGCTTGTGTCACGGGTGCTGACGACAGCAGCCTCCTCCGCAGCCCGTCGCCATGGCAACCTTTTGTTGCCTCCAACGCTCGAGTGGTCCAGCCGAGGAGGGGGGCAGCAGGGGCGGTATATAGGCAAGGCTCGGGTGGGGGGGAGTCAAGGAAGGAAATTCCAGTTCCCCACCCAGAAAAGAGGAAGGCTGGAGAATCCTGCGGGAAGGAGAGGAGCTGGGCCAGAAGGACGGAAGAGAAGAGATTTATTATATTGATTAAATTGTACAGACGCCGCTTATAAAGAGTGGGCTATTTGGAAGGAGGAGAGGAGGAAGAAAAGGCAAGCGCATCTTGGAACGGAGAAACCCTCAGCCTTCTTCCCCGAGGGAGAAAGCAGATTTCTTGACAGAGGAGAGTTGGGGGGAAAACTGTCCTGAAAGTCTCCGTTGAAAAACAGCACTGACTGGTAATGTTTCTCATCTTTCTCCAGCAAAACTGGGCATCAAGGATTAACTGGAGTTGGCATTGCTGTTTTTGTAAATTCAGAAATAATTGTTTCTAAGGTGGGGCCTTGGGGAGGAGAAGAGGACACGAGGAGGGATGAGGAATTGAATATTTGGGAGTGGGAGGTCCTTTGAGACCGAAGAACATCCAGTGAAGGAATTGGGGTGTGTGTGTGTGAGAGAGAGTGAGCTGCCCTCAAATGCAGAGAAAGACTAAGAAGAAGGATGCATGCCATCATATTTATATATGTTTATATTTATATAAATGGATATCACATAAATTTAATAAATATGTTGCGGTTAGCTTGTTTTAAAATTGTGAGTCAACTAAAGTAGCTACCATGCCTTTGCAAGACTTGTGGACCATGTACTGTACAAAATATGAGCAAAGAATTGCTCAGTTGCTATTAGGGACCATGACAGTAGCACAACTCAGCTAAATCTTGAGTGGATGAGTTCTGAAGGAAGGAGAATTGTAGATGAAGCATTATTTAAGGGCTATTAAAGAGAGCTCAGAACTGAAGCCAGATACAAAGATCAGTGCCTTTTGAGAGGGATGGAAGGGAAGTGGAGTTGTGACTGGGCAAAAGTCAAAATGGAGTTGGAATGACTACTCAAAAAGTTGTGATAAAGGAGATGGATTTTGGCAAGCTTCTATGGAGGTGAGGTTGTGTTCTCAAACTGGCATCTAGAGCACAGAGCTGAAAGAGATGGGCAGTTGACATTGGGCAAGCTTAAATGTATTTTGTTTTATTTCTTATAATGTTTATCATTTGCCCAACATCGCAGGGATAGCTATATGTAGGGGAAATCATGTATAACTCAGGAGTTAAAATCAAGTATGTAGATACAAATGAATACGGTCTGCATCTTTTAAAGTTTGAAAACTAGATGATTCAGCATCATAGGTGTGTCTGTGGGGAAGAAAGTTTGAAACTAAAATGTTTTATGGGAAATGGAAGATGAAGGAATATAGCTGGCAGCTGAAATCAGAATACTCAGAGTGTCTGCAGACAGGACTTTTAATAGCTGAAACTAGGAGGCAAAACTAGATAGGGAAAACTATGTAAGTCATACTGGAAGTGGAATTTTAAAAGCAGCATATTTATTAGATCACCCTTATTCTACCCGAAATGCAAGCATACCTGAAATGAAAAGGGGAGTCTATTTTTTGGTCAGAATTTGGGCTGTGGGGTTAGGGTGCAAGGTATAAGTTTCAAGGTGAATGGGAGGACAAATTGGCTTGCTGCATTATATCCTATATTATATTCTTATATAAAGCTCAGGGTTGAAATGAGGGGTCCTTGGTGCTTTCTGAGCCTGCCTGTTTTCTTGCAGACGTTTCATTACCCTAACTAGGTGCTAGTCCTGATCATGTTACCTAGTTGGGGTAATGAAACGTCTGCAAGAAAACAGGCAAGCTCAGCACCAAGGGCTCCTCATAAAGAATTCTAAGTAGCACCATATTGTTAAACATGCAAGATTTTGGGACATTCAGGGGCATCATCCATGTCCTACCAGCACACCAGATTGCAGTAGAAATCCTGATCTTCCTTTTAGGAAAGGGAGGGCTTTTTGCTTTTGTTTTTACTTTAGATCCTTAGTTGACAATTGGGGCAGGAAAGCAAAATCTATAGGGAACAGTTAAAAGCAAACTGGGCTTTTCTCCTAGTAAAAGGTGAGAACAGCTGGTGCCAAAACTGCCTCTCTCTCTTTGCACCAATCTTGGGGGAGTATGAGTCACAATTTAGCCTCAGAACTTTCCCCACCCTGATTTTTGAGCCCAGGGCTGTGATGGTGAAAGTGGGAGGGGTGACAGAGGTGGCTGAGAAATGCGCATTAACAGTCCAGGCTGGGGAGAATCCTAGGGATAGGAGAGAGTCCACTGCCCCTTTAAGAGGCTGTCTTCTCCCTCCCCCATTCCTCCATTTTCCCATCATCTCCATCATCCCCCCTCCCCGCGCATTATTCCTGCAGCATCATAGTTTCCAGTTCCTTCCTCCCCCTCCCCTCCCCTTCCCTCCCTGTCTAGTCTAAGAAGCAGGGGTCCCCTCTGGATGTCAACAGAAAGAGCTCCAGGGGAATGACTGAGGTAGGATATGGGGAACTATTTGGCTTTGTGGAGAAGTTGAACTTGCGGATGATTGGGTTGACCACCCTTATTTCAGGCCTTCTTGTACTTATTCCTGTCTGTTCCTTCTTCCTCTGCCAGTTTTGTTCTGCTTCATCATATCATTTGCTGACTGCAGCTGATTCATCCATTGATTTTGTTGGCTCCAAAATCTATTTCTAACTCTCTCCCCTACCTCATTCTGTATCCCTGCAGGTCCCATGCTCCTCTCTTGCTAGAAGCAACAGCAAAACAATTTGTTAGAATAAAAAAGAGAGTTAAAGTTTTGCATTTGTGGGGCAGGTCAAGTTTAAGGCATGAGAAATATTAACCTTTAACTGTTAAATTGTACCAATTCTTAATACTTTGCTTCTTTTCTCTCTCTCTCTCTCCTCCCCCCCCTTAGTTGTTATGTATGCTGAACCATCCACCATGAATTTCCGGAACCATGGGTTCTTTCGCCGTTCTCCGCCCACTTCGGTGGCGAAGCCATCTCCTGCTGCTGGGAACACATTGTCGGTCTTGGGAGGCATTGCTCAAATCTCTCCTTGTCTCTATCTCTGCTCTGGCAATGCTGCATCAAATAGACACATGGTGTATTCCCGGGCGGTGAGCTGCATAGTAAACGCTACCATGGAAATCCCCAACGCCAACTGGCCAGACATTGACTATGTGAAAGTGCCTGTTCCGGACCTTCCCCATGCTCCACTCTCCTTGTACTTTGACTCCGTGGCTGATAGGATACACCAGACAGGGAAGAAGAATGGAAGAACTCTAGTTCACTGCGTGGCAGGTGTCAGCAGGTCTGCCTCCCTCTGTATTGCTTACCTAATGAAATATCATCGGTTGAGCCTCCTGGATGCTCACGAGTGGGTGAAGAGCAGGCGACCGGTTGTAAGGCCCAATGTAGGCTTCTGGAGACAGCTCATTGAATATGAACGCAAGTTGTTTGGCAAGAACACCGTCAAGATGGTGCCATCCCCCATTGGGTTGATCCCAGATGTCTATGAAAAGGAGACCCGTGGGCTGGTCCCCTTGTGGAATTTGAGATAAAGGCTATAATTGAAATGGGCTGTGGGCCACATTGACTTAGAATGAAAAAGTTCCACCAAGTTAGGATGTTAAACAGGACTGTTCAATGTGGTGGATCTTAATAAGAAATTCTGTTATGGTAGTCTTTTTCTAAGACCAGTAGATCATGGAAGACACGAGTTGCTTGAACTTTTCAGTGTGATAGACAATGCTGTTTGTTACCACCCTGTCAAACATTGATAAGAACCTGTATTTTGCTTACAGTCTGAGATGAGAAATGGTTAAACAGAAACGTACAGGCAGTAAAGATTACTGTACTATCTGATGCAGAGACTCCAATTATAAATTAATCTTTGCATAGTAAGGAGAAATATCTTTCCCTTTTCCTCCCCTTTCTGCGTCAAGTTTCAGAAATCCTTTCTTGATTTGAATAAGCACAATATACTTTCCTTTCTGGAAAGTTAAGCCCTAAGGAGATGTGAATTAAAATGATGATTCATCAAAAGATTTATGCCCATAAACTCTAAACAGCAGAAGTCAAGAAACTGAGGATGGCACAACTATCAACAATAGGCATAAGCTAACTCTACAAGAGAATGTTATTTCATATATATATTCACTAAGCAGGTTGCAACTTGGACACGATATTCCATATATCACTATTTTAGGATGCTCTAATAGAGGACTATTTAAACTCTTGTGGGGAAGATAGGAATTTTTGACTATTGGCTCAGGTTACACTCAAACAGGGTAGATATGTAATTGAAAAGGGGTTAAAGAATAAAATACGCTAATCAAGTCTTTTTTGTACCCCTTGTTAAGATTCAACAATATGTAGCAGGGAAACTTTCTCAACACACTGCACCTTAAAAAAGGGAGAAAAAGAGTACATCTTGAAAGTTAACACATTCACAGTCGGGCGAGAAAGCTACACAGTGAACAAGTAGTAGAGTCACAGTGAACAAGTAGTAGAGTCACAATTTGGTGTGAGCAAGCAGTCCTGTAGTTTTGATTATGTGATTTGCAGTATTTTATAACAAAGAGGATTCCTAAGTGAAGCTTTTCTAATACAAAGGCATAAAATTGGAAGATGTATCCATTGTTGGGCGAACATCAAGTGAGGTCTAAGTGTATCACGGTGTTTCTCAACCTTGGCAGGTTTTAGATATGTTGACTTCAATTCCCAGAATTCCCCAGCCACCATGGCTGGCTGGGGAATTCTGGGAGTTGGAAGTTCACACATCTTAAACTTCCAAGGTTGAAAAACACTAATGTAGTAGAAGATATCAAATAAGAGGTGAGGTATCCAAACCGGTCAGCATATCAAAATGGTTTAATGATTGAAGCAAGGTTTTGGACAATATTTCCATAATAATTATAGGAAGGTATAATAAAAATGGAGAAAGAATGAATCTGATTCCCTTTAAATATGTTGAAATGGTAACTCCCAACGTTTGTAGCCAGTGTGGCCTTGATCAGGAGTTGTCATTCCAGTATACCAAAAGGGAGAACTATGCTTAAAGAAAGCTGTCTTAAAAGAACTCTATTAGGGACAAATTCTGGAGCAAAACATCAGCCTAAATCAGGGGTCTTCAAACTTGGTCCTTTTATGACTTGTGGACTTCAACTCCCAGAATTCCTCAGCCAGGCATGCTGGCTGAGGAATTCTGGGAGTTGAAGTCCACAAGTCATAAAAGGGCCAAGTTTGAAGACCCCTGGCCGAAATGGAAGAGGCCCAGATGTGTTTTTCATAAATATCACATAAGCATAGTCTATAACCAACAAGTGAGTCTATGCTTATGAAAGCAATGGCTTAGCAGCATTTCATAACTGTATTTCTCTATCCAGAACAAAGAATATAGTTGATTCCCATCTTAAGATTGTTTGATTGTATTGACTTTTACTAACTGGGCTTTTCACAAAACAGTAACTTAAAAGTTTTATATCCATATATGCAGCTGGTAGATTAGTATATTATCTGTGAAAAAGATAAGTTTATTGCAAAATTCTTCTATGGTACGAATTGAATGGGTGAATTATGTAACCTTCCTGTTCTTATAGAAAAATATAATTGGAGTATTTTTAGGCATTCCCAGAAGAATCCAGAACTAAGCTATTGGCCAGCAGTGTGTGGATTTCTAGGAGTTGAAGTCTACACTTTAACTGAGATTGAAAAACATTGGTATTTAGGTCATCTAACCAAGCAATTCAGAAATCTATTAAATTTATGTAGCTAGAAAATAATCATTTCCCACATTTATAACATAGAAACTGAAAGTTGTCTTTCTTATAGATCTTATTTTTAATGGATATATAACAATTTGGATATGTCATATTTTGGCATTTTACATGGGGACAGGGTTATGATAATACAGGGATGACTTTTGTGAGGAAGAAAACTCAGACGGATTATTTTAATTTTTCGTTTGTACATTGGTCTTCCTGCATCGTAATTATTAGTGCCTCTAAATTTGTCTAGTGAAGGACAGTTGCATATAAATGCACACAGTTTCACATAAATCTAACATTTTCATTTTTCCCCATGAATATTTTTAGTTGTTCGAGCAGTGGTATTAACAGAAGGGTTTGGGACTGAAAGCCATGATTGATCCATCTCTCTATCAGAAGGAAACATAAATCTCCTCAAATCTCAATCTCTCTCCCTCTCTTTCTCTCTCTCATAGTATCTGCTTTATTTTATCAGGGTTCAGAGGTTAAATAGGGTCAGATCTTTGTAATATTTGGATAGAAACCATTAGTCATGTCTTAGACCTGTCTAGGAAGTCACAAGATAAGCTCAGCTCGAAGGAGGCTACCTTTTTACCTCCCAAAATGCTCGTATTTGAATGGGTGATTAATTATAAAACCCTTTTAAGACTGAACATTAGTAAATCTAAGAACTGTGCAGGTGTTCAGAGCACAGCTTCCTTGCAAAGTATTTTTTGAGTTGGATCCACAAGCAGAACTTCAAGAGACTCCAAGGAAGAATTTGCTCCAGTTTTCCACACAAGCTGGTCTTCTTTTCAAATGGTGTGTGTGTGTGTAAATAATAAGTTATCTAAGGCAGTGCTTCCCAGCCTTAGCCCCTTGAAGAAGTATGGACTTCATTTTGGGAGTTGAAGTCCGCACATCTTCAAGTTGCCATGGTTGAGAAACATTGATCTAAGGCAGGGGTAGTCAACCTTGGCTCTTTTATGACTCATGGACTTCAACTCCCAGAATTCCTGAGCCAGCTTAGCTGGCTCAGGAATTCTGGGAATTGAAGTCCACGAGTCATAAAAGAGCCAAGGTTGACTACCCCTGATCTAAGGTCTCTGTATACATTGTACATAGAAAAGAGCTATGTCTATATAAAAAATTCTGATGTCTTTTGACTTCAGTGACAAAAATAATAATAAAAAGTGAACAAATATCTTCTTGCAGCATTAGCTATGTCTATATAAAAAATTCTGATGTCTTTTGACTTCAGTGACAAAAATAATAATAAAAAGTGAACAAATAGCTTCTTGCAGCATTATTGTCAGTTTTATGGTGGGTGTATATATATATATATATATATATATATATATACAGGATATATAGACAGACATAGAGAATGGGTACAGC
The DNA here is from genome assembly GCF_001527695.2 of Protobothrops mucrosquamatus. Taxonomy (NCBI): domain Eukaryota; kingdom Metazoa; phylum Chordata; class Lepidosauria; order Squamata; family Viperidae; genus Protobothrops; species Protobothrops mucrosquamatus. The sequence continues at coordinate 661,168 of NW_015386398.1, forward strand.
TCAGGGCAGATAACCTGTTTGTGCAGAAAGTTCCAGATTTAATCCTTGATAGCTTCAGTTCTCTCTTCCTGTGATTGTCAGAATATATTCCCTCTTGATGGATAGATTTACAATTATTCGTTTGTGACCGAGGTTACAACAGCACTGAAAAAAGTGATTTACGACCCACTCCTCACACCTATGACTTGCAGCATCCCTATAGACAGATCAGAATTTGGTTGCTTGGTAACTGGCATAGATTTACAACGGTTGGAGTGTCCCAGGGTTATGTGATTGCCATTTGCAACCTTCCCAGGTGGCTTCTGATTGGCAAAGTTAATCGGGGAAGCCAGATTTGCTTAACAATTGCAGCGATTCACTTAACCACCATGGCAAAAAATGGTTGTAAAATTAGGTGCAACTCACCTTGCTTAGCAATGGAAATTCTGGTCCCGACTGTGGTCATAAGCCAAGGACTACTGTACATGCTATCTTTCAGGCCTAATTGAGACTGGCAAGAATTGACACATTCCTCTCTCTAAATATTGAGACTGTAAAATAGAATCTGAATTAGCAAGATCTAAGTAGTCCCGGCCAGACCCCTGTAGAGATGTAACATGCATGGAAATACCTAACAAAGTGGGAGCCACTCCCCTGTACACCAACTTTTTCAAAGTTGGGACCATTAAGACGTGTGGACTTCAACTCCCAGAATTCCCCAGCCAGTATGCTAATCCCATAAGACCCATAACTAGGAGATCCCCACCCAGTTCCCTCTGATCATGCTTATTGATGCTATAATGCAACTACATAATACGGAAATCGACTACTGTGGAATCGTGCAATAAGAAAATGGTGCTACTGTTTCATTAAACTTAGCAACGGAGTCTTATTTAAAATAAACTATAGCAAGGCAGCCATTCCAGAGAGAGATATTTGCTTGTTACACAGGAAATGATGCTGAATTAATCAGCAAACAGAATATAGACTAACAAGAGTTGGAAGGGATCTTAAAGGTCTTCTAGCCCTTTGTGGTGACAAACCTATGGCACGGGTGCTAGAGGCGGCACTCAGAGCCCTCTCTGTGGGCACGCGCACCATCGCCCCAGTCCTAGGCCTTCATCTGGGTTTTATAAAACCTTTTCACTTTAGGCCTCCGCTGCCGTGTGCAAAAAAAAAAAAAAAAAAAGGTTCAATCAATCAGTCAATTTCAACTCGCAGGAAAAAAAAAGATCTTGCAAAGTTGGAATTGATTGAACTTTTTAGTCCCACCCAGTCTGCCGTTACCACGGCAGCCACACCCACCCAATGGGCCATGCCCACCCAATGGGCCACACCCAGCCAATGGGCCACACCCACCCGGCACCCGACGATGCATAAGTGGGTTTTGGGTTGCAGTTTGGGCACTCGGTCTCTAAAAGGTTCGCCATCACTGTTCTAGCCCAACCCTCTGCTCGAGCAGGAGATCCTATACCATTCCAGACAAATGGATGTCCAATTTCTTTTTGAAAACCTCCACTGATGGAGCATCCACAACTTCTGAAGGTAAGCTGTTCCACTGATTAATTGTTCTCACTGACAAGAAATTTCTCCTTAGTTCCAGGTTGAATTTGTCTTTGATAAGTTTCCATCAGTTAGTTCTTGTCCTGCCCCAGGTGCTTTGGAGAAGAGGTCGGCCCCTTCTTTGTGACAGCCCCTCAAGAACTGAAAGACAGCCATCATGTCACACCTAGTCCTTCTCTTTGTTAGATAAGATATACTTATTTCCCTTAACCATTCATCGTTTGTTTAGCCTCTAGTCCCCTAATCATTTTTGTTGCTTTTCTCTGACACTTCTGTGAAAGAAAAACCTTGAAGTTGGCATAGGCAGAAGGGTGTTGGTGAAAATATCGATTCTTTTCAGTTAAAGTACAAAACCTGTTTTATTTCACAAATATAATTTTTATTTTATTTTCATAGTGACATGTAGTGATACTGACTCATAGAGCACATAATAAGCATGCAAAATCTAGTGTAGAACAAGATTTAATCTTCAGAAAACTCCCTACCCCAAAACAGGAGGAATGCCTCATAAATGTATATAAGGAAATAATACTCTCAATTTTTACATGAAATGAAAATAAAACAAGTCCCAATTCATACCGTAGCTTTGTATATTCCTGCTGAGGAACGTCTACGCTTGTGGGAAGAGATCACAATGTAGATAGTTCAAAAATGAGGGAATGCTCACAGTGACAAAACTTGGGGATATTAAAGAAAAAAAAACTGATTTCTTTCTGTGCCCATCCTCAGAAAATTTGCTTTCAACTGAAGTACTTCTGATCTTCCTTTGCCCAGGGAAAGTGCAATAATAATAATAATAATAATAATAAATGATAATGTATCAGGAATTTATTTTCTTTGCATCCTGAGCAGAAGGGAGCATAAAAGCTCCCTTTAAGCATAAAAGAGGTTCCTTCATGGCTGTTTGGTGAGTTAAACCCTTTTTCCAAAAGATCAGTGTAATCAATGTATGTCAGCCTCTCTTCCACCACAGAATCAACTGCTTTCCCTTTCTGAACTGATTACTCCTTGAAGATGGGACCAATCTGTGACGGGATGGCCATCAATTGGCTTCTTCGGAGAACTGGGTATGTATTGGGGCTTACTGTAAAGGCTCCAGACGTTACGACGCTTTGGACGGCCTGCATGGAGAGAAGAGAAGGGGAACGTTTTCCAGATGCGCTAGGCCGGCACCTCTATTGCAGCGGTCCCCAACTTTTGGGGCACCAGGGGCTGCTTCAGTGGAGAGAGGCTTTTCTGAGGATCTGTATGTGTGTGTGTGGTTTTGTGTGCTGCCTGCATCCCAGGTTTCTAGCATGCCACAGCCTGGTGCCCGTTCACGGCCTGGGGGTTGAGGACTGCTGCTCTGTTGCACGGAGTCTGGTGGGTGTCTCTGGATTAGACTCACTCACTCTCCACCAGGCCTTGAAAGAGAGATTGACGTTCTTCTAAGCAGTTTCCTTTATTGTTCCTCACCTCTAAGAGAGGAATCTTGCCAAACTAAAAAAGGCTATTAGCCCCATGAAGCATATACAGGTAATCATCAATTTACAGCCATTTATTTAGTGACCGTTTAAAGTTACTACGGCACTGAAGAAAGTGACTTAGGACCAGCTTTCAGGCTTAGAGCCGTTTCAGCATCCCCACGGGCCACGTAATCAAAATTCGGACACGTGGCAACCGGCGTGTATTTGTGACGGTTGCCCTATCCCAGGGTCGTGACCACCATTCCCAGCCAGCTTCCAAAAAGCAAAATGAAAGGGGGGGGGGGAGGCCGGATCCGCTTAAAGATCGCACGATTCACGCGATGATTCACTTTACCACAATGGGAAAAAAGATTGTAAAATCAGGCACAACTCACTTAATGCCTGAATAAGGGAAATTTTGGGCACAATTGTGGCTCTAAGTCCAGAACTATCCATACTCTGGGAACTATTAGGGAGCAGTATTCTTCACCCTCTTCCCCCCTCCCCCGAACTATATAATACCCCCCCCTTTTGTTCCGTCTTTTGCACTCGTTCCCTCCTGCGCATCTGGGCTACAGTCTCTCACACTCTCCCAATGTGAAGAGTCTCAATCCAAAGTCCACTCAGCAGAATCAGCATTCCTCCCAGGTAGCAGAATGAGGCGGTGGCCTGGATCCTGAGGGGCGGTAACAAGGCCCCAGGGGAAGAAAGCTATAGGCTGTCTCCCTTTAAGCTTGTCTGCTGCTTTCTGACATGTAGTCCTCAAATTATGACCACAACAGAGCCCAAAATTTCTGTTAATAAGCAAGACAGTTGTTAAGTGAGTTTTGTCCCATTTTACGACCTTTCTTGTCACAGTGGTTTAAGTGAATCACTGCAGTTGTCAAGTTAGTAACACAGTTGTTAAGTGAATCTGGCCTCCCCATGGACTTTGCTTTGTCTAAAAGTCACAAAAGGGTGATCACATGACCCTGGGATGCTGCAATCATCAAAAAAACATGCCAGTTGCCAAGGTCTGAATTTTGATCATGTAACCACAGGGGTGGCGCAACGGTCGTAACTGTGAAAAATAGTCATAAGTCACTTTTTTTTAGTGTCATTGGGACTTCGACCGGTCACTAAACGAATGGTTGTAAGTCAAGGACTATTGATAGTGGGAGATGCTGCTTATTATTAGTGTTAAAGAAAAACTCAATGGTCAGTCCAGTCAGCCTTTAGTCAGCCAATGGAGTGGCACCAATAAGTTCTTCCCCATCGCTTATCTTAGTGCTTTACCTTATTGCACTTATACCCTCCAGTCCTCTTCCGTTTTGACCCTCTTTTTCCACCACACCCAGTAGATAGTCCTTGATTTAAAACTATCCATTTAGTGAATGTTCAAAGTTACAACGGCACTGAAAGAATTGACTTACGACTGGTCCTCGCACTTACAAACACTGTAGCATCCCCACAATTGCAGCATCTCAGGGTCACATGATCACCATTTGCAACCTTCCCGGTTGGCTTCTGACAAACAAAATCAATGGGCACTTAGCGATATGATTCACTTAAAACAACTGCAATGATTCGCTCAACATCTGAGGCAAAAAAGGTTGTAAAATCAGGTGCAACTCACCAACGATCAGCTTGCTTAGCAATGGAAGCTCTGATCCCTAATTGTAGCCATAAATTAAGGACTACCTGTACATAGTTCCCTCTAAAAAAAACATCCTTAAACTTCTCATGCTCTTTTGATTTCCTCTCCAGTTTCACAACTTCTGAAGCAATTCATTCCACTGGTTAATTGTTCTAACTGTTAGGAAATTTCTCCTTAGTTCTAAGTTGCTTCGCTCTTTGATTAGTTTCCATCCATTTCCATCCTGCCTCCAGGTGCTTTGGAGAATAGCTTGACTCCCTCTTCTATGTGGCAGCCCCTGAGACATTGGAACACTGCTATTTTGTCCCCACTCGTCCTTCTCTTCATTAAACTAGACATACCCAATTCCATCAACTGTTCCTTGTAAGTTTTAGCCTCCAGCCCCCTAATTATCTTTGTTGCTCTTCTCTGCACTCTTTCTAGAGTCATTCCTCTGAGAAAGGTTTAATAAAAGGGGACCTTTTAGAAACAGGGTCTCAATAACATTAGCATAATTAAGCAAAAATGGGATGATTTGCACCTTTGGAGTTAAGAAATTAAAAAAAAGAACAAAACAAGCGCCTTGATCTCTGCATAAAAACAGAACCCAATCAATGTATTTGGATTGTGAATGGAATTGTACTGGTCACCATTTCTCTGGGCTGCCATTTTATGGGAGGGGTCTTCCCAAAGTTTGTTCCCGAAAGTTTCCAGCATCCTAATGAAGCACCTGGATTTTTATATTAGCCAGTTCCTCCCCTCCACAGCCACCTTACCTTCTGAAGCAATAATATTGTTGATATCAAGAGAAGCCATTTCGGCTTCATCTTCCCGCTTCTTTTTTATTGCTTTGCACTTGGCTAGAGATGGAGTTCCTGAGGAAAGAAAACAGAAAATAAGAGTCAATAAACGTGGATATGCAATATTCTGAAATGGCTGCCATTCTGGGACCCAAAATTGAAAGCCCAAAGAAACAGGAGAGCTGCTAACAGAAGTCCAAGAGTTTTAAAGACTGCTAAGTAGGCAAAAAATGCAATAGTTGTTCACTGACACAGAGCAGTAAGAAAAGAAGGTTACAAAATGGCCCAGTCACAAACATCCCCTCTCCTGATAAATGGGGAAACTCTAGTTTGCGTAGCAGATGTAAGGCTAGAAACTGGGAGACTGTGAGTTCTAGTCCCACCTTAGGCACAGAGACAGCTGGGCTACCTTGCACCAGTCATTCTCTCTCAGCTTTAGGAAGGAGGCAATGGCAAACCACTTTGGAAAATTTTCCAAGAAAACTGCAGGCAGTCACCAGGAGTCAACAGTGACTCAAAGGTGTGCATGCAGACACACATATACACACAAATTATAGAGCCAGTTTGGTCTAATGGTTAAGGCACTGGGCTAGAAAGCAGGAGACTGTGAGTTCAAGGCCCGCCTTAGCCATGAAAGCCAGTTGGGTGACCTTAGGCCAGTCACTCTCTTTCAGTCCAACCCACCCCAAAGGACTGTTGTTGTGGGGAAAATAGGAAGAGGATGGTATGCTGGATATTTTTGCCGCCTTCAGTTATTTGTAAAATTAATAAAGGCAGAATACAAATAAATAAAATAAATATAAGCAAAGAGGCCTGAAACAGTCCTCAAGCCCTGGGAAACAAGATACATATTGTTCATTTAGTGACCCTTCAAACTTACAACGGCACTGAAAAAAGTGACTTCTGACCGTTTTTCACACTTACAACCTTGGTCATATGATCAAAATTCAGATGCTTGGCAACTGGTTCATATTTACGATGGTTGCAGTGTCCTGGGGTCTCGTAATCAGCTTTTATGACCTTCTGGCAAGCAAAGTCAATGGGGCAAGCCAGATTAATTTAACAACCACGTTACTAACTTGCAATGATTAACTGAACAACTGTGGCAAGAAAAGTCGTAAAATGGGGCAAAACACACTTAACAAATGTTTACTTAGCAACATGAATTTGGGCTCAATTGTGGTCGTAACTTGAGGACTACCTGGAAGAAGCTTAAGCAAGCTCCTTGGGCAAGCACCAAGATACAAGGGGTAAGGAGGTAAAGCACAACTGGGCTTGCTAGATTCTGCTAGCTTAGCCTACCTCAATAAAGTACAATTTATTTATTTATTTATTTATTTATTTATTTGTTTGTTTGTTTGTTTGTTTGTTTGTTTGTTTATTTATTTATTATTTATTGGATTTATACCCCGCCCTTCTCCTTGCGGACTCAGGGCGGCTGACAGCCTGATAAAAAACAAATACAAAAATACCCCAGTATTATCATTAAAAACATAGTTAAAATGAAATATTAGATTTGGCCTTGTTAATTTAAAATTGTTTTTTAAAACCCCGCTAAAAATTCTACTCTTTCTGCAGAGTCTGTTTCCTGATCGGGTCTACCATGATGGGCTGACATCAATCTTGCAAGCCTCCAAATCTGGATGGTCCTTGACTTATGACTGGTTGCTTAGTGAGTGTTTGAAGTTATGACAGACCCCCCAAAGAGATACAACCCGGATTCGACATTCCAACAACTTTCCCTCAGTCACATGATTGTATTTTGGGTGTTCAGCAACCCATGTTTATGGTGGTTTGCAGCATCTCATGGTCATGCAGCCATGATTTACAGCAAAAACACCCCCCAATTGTGGATAATAGGTTCACTTAATGATTGCAGTTTTGCTTAACAACCGCTATAAAAAAGATAATAAAATAGGGCACAGTCACTATGTTATTAAACGATGACCACTTATTAGCCAGCATGACTTATGATTACAATTTCAGGCTGAATTTTGGTCATAAGTCATGTGGCCCAGTGGTTAGAATGCAGTAACGTGCAGGCTACTTCTGCTGACTCCCGGCTGCCAGCAGACTCAACCTTCCATCCTTCCGAGGTCAGTAAGATGGGGCCAATAGGCTGACTCTGTAAAACCGCTTAGAGAGAGCTGTAAAGCACTGTGAAGCGGTATATTAGTCTTATGTGCTATTGCTATTGTTATAAGTCGAGGACTATCTGTAAACTCCTGATTCTCTAGACCTTGCCCTATAGAGATTAGATACTGGCTCCCTGATGGAGAAGAGGTAGAACACAAGGTCTGCTTCCATAGGTTCCCATGTTCAATCCCCAGCATTCCTTTATTGTTGTTGTTAGTTGCGAAGTCGTGTCCGACCCAACATTCCTCCAGGCCTTCCTGTCCTCTACCATCTTCTGGAGTCCCTTTAAGTTCACACCTACTGCTGCAGTGACTCCATCCAGCCCCCTCATTCTCTGTCGTCCCCTTCTTCTATTGCCCTCAATCTTTCCCAGCATTAGGCTCTTCTCCAGTGAGTCCTTCCTTCTCATTAGGTGGCCAAAGTACTTGAGTTTCAACTTCAGGATCTGGCCTTCTAAAGAGCAGTCAGGGTTGATCCCCTCTAGGACTGACTGGTTTGATCGCCTTGCAGTCCAGGGGAAAAACTGTCTGACAGACTGGCCAGCCACTGCACCTGAAATGTTTAAGAACTAAGAATCCGTGTTTTAAAACTGTGGAGAGCAGCTCAGGAAATACCTCGTGAAATCAGCAAGCTATGAATACAGACATGGCTATCTGCAGTTCAGGTAGTCCTCGACTTACAACAGTTCATTTCGGGACTGAAAAATGTGACTTACGACCGTTTTTCAGAGTTACGACCCTAGTAGCATTCCTATAATCACGTGATCAAAATTCAAGTGCGTGGCAACTGACTCATAGTTACGACCATTGCTGTGTCCCGAGGTCATGTGATCACCTTTTGCAACCTTCTGACAAGCAGAGTCAATGGGGAAGCTAGATTCGCTTAACCGGGTTACTCACTTATCAACTGCAGTGATTCACTTAACAACTCTGGCAAGAAAAATCGTAAAATGGGGCAAAACTCACTTAACAACAGAAATTTTTGGGCTCAATTGTGATGGTAAGACGAGGACTACCTGCATAGGGTGTTTTCCATAAAACTCCCTAATATTAGCAGTTAATTTATTGATCCTGAAAATAAGTCGTGGTAGTCCTCAATTTAGGACAAGTGAGACCAGGTGCTAAGCAAGACAGTTAAATGAATTAGACCCAATTTTATTATTTTTCTTGCCATGTTGTTAAGTGAATCATATGGCCATTAAGTGAATCCAGCTACCTTATTTTGCTTGTTGGAGGCTGGCTGGGAAGGCTGCAAATGGCAATTACATGGTCCCAGAGTGCTACAACTGTCATAAATACATACCACTTGGTAAGCAGGTGAAATTTGATCATGTGATTGTGGGGATGCTGCATCAGTTGTTAAGTGTGAGAACCACATTTTCAGTCCCGTTGTAACTTCGAATACTTGCTAAATGATTGTTAAGTTGAGGACTACCTGTACTGAAAATCGGTCGGGGCGCTCTAATACGTAATTTGAAAAAATTACATTTGGATTCAGATCCAAATTACCTTAGCAGAAATATAATTTCTTTGCTAACAGCTCAGTCTATTTTGTTAGCCAGCCAGGAGGGTTTCCATCTATGCATTTATGGCTTAGTGTGCCATGGCAACTCAGTGAGCTGTAACCTGTTCCACAAGCCAACATTAAAAGAAACAATAGCTTAGCCATATGTGATTTTAGTACGTTTTCTTAGACAGCTCCCCAGAAAGAGATTCACATAGCTCAATCTAATAATATCTGTTGAATTACATTATTTATTTTATCCCACCTTTATTATTTTTATAAATAATTCAAGGCAGCAAACATACCTAATACTCCTTCATCCTCCTATTGTATTTCCCCCCACCACAACCCTGGGAGGTGAGTTGGCTGAGAGTCAGTGACTGGCTAAAAGTCACCCAGCTGGCTTTCATGCCTAAGGCGGCACTAGAACCCATTGTCTCCTAGTGATTGGCCCAAGTCACCCAGCTGGCTTTCATGCCTAAGATAGGACTAGTACTCACCATTTTCTGGTGATTGGCCAAAGCCACTCAACCGGCTTTTATCCCTAAGGCGGGACTAGAACCCACTGTGTCCTGGTGATTGGTCCAAAGTCACCCAGCTGGCTTTCATGCCTAAGGTGGGACTAGAACTCATCATCTCCCAGTTTCTAACCTGGTGCCTGGCTCTGCCTTACATCACCTGCCACTGACCTTTCATGCCAAGACCTTTCAGCTGTTCTTTGAGAACCTCTATCTGAGCTTTGTCAGAGTGGCAATCTGCCAGGAGCTTTTTGTAATTCCGCCACGCACCACATTCCCGGATGAAGTGTTTTAGACGCTGGATGGTGGGAAGATCTTTGTTCTTTCCAGAATGCTTATCCTACAACAGATGAGGAGATGGGTTAACAATATAGCTCACACTAAGCTTTCCATGAACAATCATGAACAGATCAGAGAAAGGCAACCTTTATTTTTTTAAATCAGTACTGAAGTGTTTCACAATCTTGGCAGCTTTAAGATGGATGGACTTCAACTCCCAGAATTCCCCAGCCAGCCATGCTAGTTGGGGAATTCTAGGAGCGGGTCCACCCATTTTAAAATTGCCAAGGTTGGCCCCTTCGGACTTGGAGATGCCCTAAACGACGATCTTTAGAGGCCCGTTTGGACTTGGTGGCCTCCTCGGTGGCTGCGGCGGCCTGGTTAAGAACTTTGGAGGCAGCTTCGACGGCCCCTTCAGGCGGCCCCTCCAACGATGGCTTTCAGCCTTCCCGGCGGTTTGGGGCCTTCCCGGCGGTTTGGGGCCTTCGGAGGGCTCTTCGGGCAGCCTCGACGGCCCCCCGGTGGTGGCAGCCCTGGTGGCCGCGACGGCCGAGCGGCTTGTTTGGCCTATCCGAGGGCCTGCTGACCGTTCCGACTACAACCTGGAGGCCTTTTTGGAGACCCCTGGTGGTTTCAGGGTCT
>NW_015386398.1:674580-742014 GCF_001527695.2 Protobothrops mucrosquamatus
AGCAAGCGGACCTGACCTAGGGTGGATTTTACATTGGGTTTTAAATATTCGGAAGACGCAACATTAAAATTCGGTTTAATTCGGTTTTAAGGGGGGGATTGTATATATGTTCTGGTTTTAAATATGTTGTGCGCCGCCCTGAGTCCCTGTCGGGAGAAGGGCGGCATATAAATTAAATTAAATAAATAAATAAAATAAAAATAAATAAAATAAAATACTGCTGTACAGGTAGTCCTTGACTCACAATGATTCATATTGTGACTGAAGTTAGAAAGGTCCTGAAAAAAGTGACTTATAATCATGTTTCACACTTATGACCATTGCACATTGTCATGTGATCAAAATTCGGGTGCTTGGCTTGCTATTGGACAATAATCCACACTTCGTTAGAAAAAATGTTAAAGAAACACATAGACTATAAACCTGAATATTTTTTTTACTAGGCATAATGCCAGAAAAACTTGATAAGCAAAGTACATATTTGATTCTACACATGATAACAGCGGTAAGAATTATATTTGCACAATATTGGAAGAATGAAGAAATACCACCAGAAGAAGAAATAATTAAAAAAATATTAGACTGTGCGGAAATGGACAGTCTTACTATAAGGTTGAAAGAAAAAGAAGAAACAGAATATTTTTAAACTTGGGACCTATTTTATCAATGGTTAAAGAAAAGATTTAGGGATTAGGAATTTAATTTGCATTAGTGAATAAGATACTCAGACAACACATTTTTGTTGAATAATTATTATTGAATTCTGTTAAAAAAAGAATAAAAAAAGAATTGAGGCCTTTGAACTATGGTGCTGGAGAAGACTCCTGCGAGTCCCTTGGACTGCAAGGCGATCAAACCGGTCAGTCCTAGAGGGGATCAACCCCGACTGCTCTTTAGAAGGCCAGATCCTGAAGTTGAAACTCAAGTACTTTGGCCACCTAATGAGAAGGAAGGACTCACTGGAGAAGGGCCTAATGCTGGGAAAGATTGAGGGCAATAGAAGAAGGGGACGACAAAGAATGAGGTGGCTGGATGGAGTCACTAAAGCAGTAGGCGTGAGTTTAAATGGACTCCAGAAGATGGTAGAAGACAGGAAGACCTGGAGGAACATTGTCCATGGGGTCGCGATGGGTCGGACACGACTTTGCAACTAACAGCAACAAATATATATAAAAAATTTGGGTTCTTGGCAACTGGCATGTATTTATGACAGTTGCAGTGGGGTCATGTGATCACCTTTTACGATCTTCTGACAGGCAAAGTCAGTGGGGAAGCCTGTAGATGTGCTGTGACTACAATACCCAGAATTCCCTACCAGAAAGCAGCCATTCAGCAAACTTCCTTAGAATTCTGGAAGTGGAGATCCGATACATTTCACAGGGCCCAGGTTGAGGAGGGCTGTGCCAAGTTTGGTATGGGAATTCTCCCCCCCTCTCCCCCCAGGAATAAGGACCAGTTTGCGTAACTTGGCTAAGCGGCTGTCAGAATGTGGGTGAATGGCTTGAAGAGAAATGGCCCAGCTAACAGGGCCTTTAGATGGCCCAGCCTTCTGGTACTCTGAGCTGTGTTGCAGAGCAAACTGGAGCAAAGAATGGGACACTGATGAGAAACTTCAACAAATAAGAAGAGTCCCTCATGTTCTCAGCAGCCAAGCCAATTTGACTCAGCAGTGTGGACTGTGCTGTCTGAAATGTGTGGAATTGCTACACAATACAAAGTTGTGCCACCACAAACCTTGCGGTAAAGCTAGTCCTCGACTTATGAACACAATTGACCTTAACATTTTGGTGGCTGAGACATTTGTTAAAGTGAGTTTTCCCCATTTTACCTTTGTTTGCCACAGTTGTTAAGTGAACCACTGCAGTTGCTAAGTTGGTAACAGTTGTTAAGTGGATCTGGTTTCCCCACTGGCTTTGCTTGTCAGGTGACAAAAGGGGATCACGTGACCTTGGGACACAGCAATGGCCATAAGTATGAGCCAGTTGCCAAGCATCTGGGGTTTTGGTAATGTGACCACGGGGATGCTGCAATGATCATAAGTATGAAAAATGGTTATAAGCCATTAACTTCGGTCACTAAATGAACAGCTGTAAGTAGAGGACTACCTGTATAGATAATCTTTGACTTAAAACCACTATTGGATCCAGAATTTCCATTGCTAAACAAGGCATTTGTTAACTAAATTGTGCCCTATTTTACGTCCTTTTTGCTTCAGTTGTTACGTGAACTACACGGTTAAGTGAAGGCGACTTCCCCCCACTGACCTTGCTCAGGGGTCCTCAAACTTGGCCACTTTAAGACTTGTGGACTTCAACTCTCAGAATTCCCCAGCCAGCATGGGTGGGTGGGGAATTCTGGGAGTTGAAGTCCACAAGTCTTAAAGTGGCCAGGTTTGAGGACCCCTGACCTTGCTTGTCAAAAATCCCCTCGGAAGGTTGCAAACGGCAATCAGATGACCCCAGGATGTTGCAAAAATTGTAAATACATGCTGGTTGCCAAGTGCTCCAATTTTGTTCACACGACTGTGGGGATGCTGAGACAGTTGTAAGTGTGAGGACTGGTCGCAAGTCACTTTTTTCAGTGCCGCTGCAATTTCAAATGGTTACTAGATGAACAGCTGTAAGTCAGGGACTACCTGTAAGAAAACACACATTTCTGAAGCCCCTGGGCGGATGTCCCTTACCTTTCCAGGATGGTGAGAAGTAGAGGGCTCATCCTCTTCTGAGCCGGAGCCCTCTTCCTTGCTGGATTCTTCCCCCTCTTTCTCCTTGGCAGCACTCTTCCTTTTGAGCTTTTTCGTTCTTTTCTGCTGCGGGTTTTGAGTGGTTTTCTTTTCTACAAACTCACTTACTAAATTCTCAGAACGAAGCACGGAGATTGTTTTACCGATGCTCTTTTTCTGTGACTTTGGCGCTCCTCTCTTCTTCAACTTCTCCTCCCCTTGACTTGAGTCACACTCAGAAACGGGCTTGCTCTTTTTTTCCAGTTTCCCCCTCGGATCTCCATTGTTGCTTTCATCTGACTCACTTTCTGACGAGAGACTTATTAGAGCTGCCTTCCCAGGCTGGCCTTGATTCATCTCGCTTTGTGATTCCCCTTCACTGCTAGTGGGATCCTGCGCCCGCTTTGTCTCCTCTTTGGAGCTTTTATGCTTATTTGACTCACTTTCAGATTCTTCACTTGTGGACTCCTGAATCCTTTGCGTCATCTTCTTCTCTTCCTCCGGTTTCTTCCCGCTCGAGTCTTTCCTCTGCATGTTCTTCCTCCCCTCTCTCTCTTTAGGCTGCATCTCGGGTTTGGAGTGATCCTGGCTCTCAATTTCTCTCCAGGCCCTCGCTGTTTTTACCTTCCTTACTGGACCTTGATCTCCAGAATCCTCAGAACTGCTCCCAGAATCCTCTAGAACTCTACTCTTCCTTCTGCATTTGCTGCCTGCCATCTTCTTCTGCAAATCACTTTTATCAGAATCACTTCCTGAGGCATCCTCTCTCTCGTTCCCCTTCGAACCCCTCTGGGTTCCCAGCCCTATCCTCCCCTGGGCTCTGTTTGTACTAAAGGACATCTTCTTTTCATTCCATTCTCTTTTTTTCCCTGAGATCTCTTCTACCTCAGATAGATCAGTTCCTCCCTCTGATTGGTTCTTTTCCTCTCTTTGTTTATTCATTATCCTGTTTTCTGCTTTTTCTGTGGGGTCAGTAGCTTTAGACTCCTTGTCCACCTTTTTCAAGCTGTTTCCTTTTGTGACCTTCCTGGGTATTTTGACCTCTTCTTCAAGGTCGCTCTGTCCCATGTCGGGGGCCTCCTCAGAGTCACTCACCACCCTTTTCTGCAAGCCCCTGTTCCCCTGGCCCTTGGCTGATTTGCTGCCTCGTCCTCTCTTCCCTCTTGCCTCCTGAAGGGATGGCTTTCTTTTGCTCTTTGTAATTTCCTCATCGGTTTCAGAGTGAGCATTGTGATCTCCAGCTCTGGAGTCTCCTTGGTCAGAAGAATCCAAGACGTTCCTGAGAAGTTGACTCCTGTGGCACGGCCTCTTCTTGGAATCAATCTCAGAATCCTTTTCATCAGAACTGATTTCTGAGAGACAAAATGAAAAAGTGACAAACAGAATCAGATTGGGGAAGGACAACTGTTACTCTAAAGTAGGAGAGCCCAACCAGAAGTCCTGAATCTCCAAGAGATCCCAAAGCCTTGGATGCCGCATCTGGAGAGCCCCCAAAGTTGCCATTTTAATGCGACAGAAAGGAATATTGAGAACATGGGGAATAAATCCCCCCCCTCAATTGTCTCAATTTTGAGCGCTAGTTTGGTCTAGTGCAGAGGTGGGGAACTATGGCCTCTTTATGATTTGTGGACTTCAACTCCCAGGGCTCAGAAATTCTGGGAGTTGATGTCCACAAGTCATAAAAGGGCCATAGTTCCCCACCCCGGTCTAGTGGTTAAGGCAGTAGACTAGAAAGCAGAGATCATGAGTTCAAATCCTGAGTTAGCCACGAAAGCAGGTTGGGTGACTTTGGGCCAATCACCAGAAGACTGAGAGTTCTAGTCCCACCTTAATCATAAAAGCTGGGTGACTCTGGGCCAGTCACTCTCTCTCAGCCCAGTTCATCTGTTATTGTGGGGAGACTAGGAAGAGGAAGATGTATTAATATGTTTGCTGTCCTGAGTTATTTGTAAAAATAATAAAGGCAGGATACCAATAAATAAATAATATAATAAAAACACCCTCCTTTTTATCCTAGGTTTGCCCACTTCTGGGGTTCACTCCTTGGAATTCCAGCCAAGGCTGAAAAAAAGTTGCACATCCTTATGAATTTGTTGGGTTATTTGTGGCAAATAATCCAATTGTTGGTAGGCAGGCAGGCAGGCAAAGATCTTCAATTTCAGAAGCCCAGCTCCAAATTAAATATATAGCCTATACAATGCTGCTTTCTCATCATTATGATTGGTCACTTATTTACCTACCTATGACCACTATAGCCTAGTTTTCATTAGGCGCTCTGTTTCTCCCTTTAATTTTTTCCAAACCATTTCTGTTTCACTTTTAAAATGGCAAAGCACGTACAAAATACTTCTAAGAACAAAGAGGAAATGGAAAAGCAGGAGGTTAAAAAAAAAAGAGTACGATGGAATCAATACAAGAATAGATGGAATCAATACAAGAATAACAACAGGGATAACAGAAAAGCAAAGACAATAATTTAAGAGAAGGGCGGAAGAAAGCAATGGATTTGATCTGGCCCCAGCAACCACTCCAACATTCAGTCACCAGCTCTTCCCAATCAAGGGTTTTGGAGTATATTGAAGTGACTCCCAGAATGCAATGCTCAGCCAGCAGGGGTAGGATACCTGTCCCCTCCAGATTTTTTTTAAATTCCGGAAAGCATAATCAAAATCCAAGGCTTTCAGGATTGTTGGGCCAACATAATTGGAGGAAAACAGGTGTCCCATCTCTGGATTCAATGCAGCCTGACATTTGCTGAATGGAAGCCTGAATAGAGGCTCATTTGTAGCAGATGGAGAAAGATGATAAACAGCAAATGGATGGTACTATATTGATTTAAAATGCAAATGAGGATGGTTTTATATCACAGCCTCACAGCAGTGATTCAGAACAGGCATGTCAAACTGCTGGCCCATGGGCTGGATGCGTCACGCCGAAACCGCGCCCACCCCATTGCTGGCAATGGGGGAAAAGTCACATGACATCGCGAGTTTGACATGCCTGATATAGAAGATCAGCATTGCAGGACGAATTTTAGTTCGCCTGCATCTCTCTGGATTAGGCAGAAATACTCTGCCTAAAGAACAAAACAAAACAAAAACAGTCTTACAGCACTTTTTCCCCACAGGATCTTTATGAAGCTAGAAAAAACCTTGCCTCCTATTATTCACGGTAGGTTTATACTAAAGTTGTGGGAATTGTTTAAATTGTTTATTACTTTGTAGTACAAAAAGTCTTAACAGCTATTATTATCCTGATTTATATGTACTGTACTTAATCATAAACACAGACTAACTATTACTACCGTTATTACTAAGCAAATTTAACATGTATATATATATATGCAGCCATTATGTTTTAAAGTTCCCGGTGAATTATTGTATGTACTACAAATCCACAAAAGTTTTTTTTTTCCATATCCTGGTCCTTTTAAGCATGCCTTCTAAAGAACATATGCTTTTGATAAAAATCCCAAGAAATTATAAATCAGCCCTTTCTCATAGAAAAATGTACCTGTCACGATCTGTCATCAAAGTACTATTATGGAGAGATCCTCAAAGGAGATCAACTCTCACTAGGGAGGACAATTTTCAGGGAAAGTTATGAAAAACCAATTGCTGCTTTACTAAAACAGTTTTGTTTTTCTTCCATTTATAATGGATTTTTAAAAGTAAATTGAGGGTTATTCTAGTTAAGCGTAGAACATTAATGCCATGCTATTGTCTATAGCAGTGATGGCGAACCTTTTAGAGACCGAGTGCCCAAACTGCAACCCAAAACCCACTTATGCATCGTCGGGTGCCGGGTGGGTGTGGCCCATTGGCTGGGTGTGGCCCATTGGGTGGGCATGGCTGCGGTGGTAACAGCAGACTGGGTGAGACTAAAAAGTTCAGTCAATCAATTCCAACTTTGCAAGATTTTTTTCCCCCGCGAGAAGTTGAAATTGACTGATTGAATCTTTTTTTTTTTTTGCACACGGCGGTGGAGGCCTAAAGCAAAAAGGTTTTATAAAACCCAGCTGACGGCCTAGGACTGGGGCGACGGCACGCGTGCCCCCAGAGAGGGCTCTGAGTGCCGCCTCTGGCACCCATGCCATAGGTTCACCACCACTGGTCTATAGGAAACATGATAAGTTAAGAAATTTCAGATTGTTTGTGGATGGATGCGGAAATCCCAATTTAGATATAAATGGCATAAAGAAATTAAAGCATACCGTTCTTTCACCCTGAACTGTGCTCTTCAGAAAGCAGCAATTTCATTGCAAAAATGACCTATTAATTTTGAATACTCAGAAAGCCAGTATACTGCAGATTCTGATTATGCCTTTATAATGGGCAGACCCAAATCCTCTCCCAGTCCAACCCACAGGGGTTTTATTGTGGGGATAAAATTAGAGAAGGTCTCCATTTATGGCAGCTGGGCTGTTAAGAGCTCAAGCAGACTATAAATGCAATGAGTAAATAATAATAAAAAATCCAATAGCACTACACAGTAGTCAATAAGTCTTTACAAAAGTATGTACGGCTGGAATGGGATGGCCCTGGTCTATTGCCCCTTACCAGCAGCCAGAATTTTGCATACTGGTGGTAACGCAGTAAGTATCATAGAGTCCACACGGCTAATAATCTGGTTCTCTATGAATCTATTTCTCCATTAAAATCATCTGAATTGGCAGTCATCACCATCTCTGATAGTAGCAAATTAACTATTCAATCAAGTTCTTTTATTAGTCCTAGATTCCCCTTGATTGAATTTTAGTGATAACCTGAGCTCTAGGTGAGAGAGAGAAAAAAATATCTACATGTTCCACACCATGCATGCTACCATATATCTCTGGTGTTTCTCTTCATTTCCCTTCAGTGTAAGAGGTCAAAGCCTCAAAACTGTGGTGGTCCTTCCTCATGGGGAAGTCCCTGCAGCCTGTAATCCTTTCTGTATCTTTTCATTATATCATATACCACGGTAGATTTCTTCACAGCTGCAGAAAACGATAGGAAAGCCATTTTTCACGAACATTTACCAAAATTTGACAATAACTTTAAAGCCCAGTTTATATTTAGCTTCTACCAGTTCAGAAAATATTGGTATACTGGATAGTACGTGCTAAGCACCAACACATAAAAATACAATTACCTAATATATTTTCAATCTTTTGCCTTTTATGCTCCTGTTCATTTTTAATTTTTTTCTCTGAACTATGAGAGGTATGAGAGGGTCTCTTGCGGTCTCCCGATTTGAAGGAATCCTGGGCTTCAGTCCTTAAATCTACATTGCTTGGGGGTTGATCAACCTGTGATGCATAACATTAAAAAAAAGTTATAAACATATATGGATCCATTTCATTATTTACCAACGTATAACACGTATGTTTTCTCCTCTCCTAAAATTAGCACCTTCATCCGGACCAGTTCTTCCTCCACCAGTTGTTTTAGCTGCTCCGTCTGCAATTTAGATAACTTTTCCAGCCCAACATGGTCAAGATACTTCTTCCGAATAGTGGCATAAGTGAGCATGCTGCAACAGACCATGATAACATTAGACAGCATCTGCTAAGCAACCACACAATATTTGTTTATATAATATGTATTAAGAACAAGGATGGGGAATCTGTAATCCTCCAGAAATTGACTTTTCCAGCTGCCCATAATATTAGATAGGGAGAGATGGAGTTCTGAATATCTATAGGTCACAAGCTGGGTCTCACCCAAATTTCTATCGATAGGCATATTCACCCAAATACTTATCTATAGGCCACAATATGGGCCCCACCCAAATTTGTCCTCTAAAGTTCAGGATTTTTTAAACTATAATCTTTCACATTTGTTCTTCTATTTAAGCTTACTCTTCAGAGATGCAATTCTTTGATTCTCCCTTTGTAAATTACCCAGGAAACACATGCTGACTGAGGACTGTACAATTCTGGAACCAATGTTGCCATCTAGGGATCACAATTTCCCCCCAGATTATGCTGAGAACATCTTCCAATCTAAATCTTTTTTCTACCAACATGCAGGTGGGTTTTTAATTTTTCGTCATCCTTAAGGTGATACTCATCTTCAGCACTTGTTGCCAAAAGGTTTGTTTTTATTTAATCTGTATCATTTTATTATTATTTTTACAAATAGCTCAAGGTGGCGAATATATCCAACACAAGTTCCTCCTCCCATTTTCCCAACAACAACCCTGTGAGGTTCTTGTGGAAAACGAAAGAACTCTTATGAATTCCAGAAGGGTTTAGCAGAGAAGTTTATTTGCGCAAGGTTCAGAAACATATTAGAGATAGGCAATTCTGAACGAGGAGGGCGGGATTAGACTTCAGTTTTTATACTACCCTCCTTTCAGAAACAAAGGGACTACACATGATAATACACTGTGATACATTAGGAGCGTTTCTCACAGGCATACAATGGAAGGTTTTGCTACATACAAAGTATCCATGTGCAAAGCGCATTTGGTTGCCACATATTACTTACACAGAACTTTCCCAGTGAATTTTCCCAGTGATTATGCATTACCTCATTATTCTAGCAATTATGCAGACACATCATTATTGCAGTTATGCAGACAAATCATTATTCTAATAATTGTTCCATTTTACTACATTATTCCCCCCTTTGGAAGTTGTGAGGTGGGTTGGGGAGAGGAAAAAGTGACCGGTTCAAAGTCACCCAGCTAGCTTTCACGCCTAAGGCAGAATTTGAACTCGGGATCTCCTGCTTTCTAGCCTGGTGCCTTAATTACTAGACTAACTATGATGTTGGAGTCAAGACCTGAAAAATCGTCCCGAGCTCCAACCGCTACTTCTGCTTCTGCCACTCTGCATCCTCCAGCCATACGGGACGCTACACCACCCATAATTCTCAGCAGGCAAGGATGGGACTGCGGGCTAGCCTGCCGGGGCAAACGATTCTGGAGGTATTGCATTCTGCAAAGAAGCCATCAATCTCGGCTAAGCACGCTTCAGTTCTCTCCCTCACGGAGTATGAGCCGCACCTGAAATCAGGGCTTCTCTGGAAAAGCCTGGAGACAAATTCCCGCATCTTTTGCGGCTGCCCAGTAGCTCCTCCTGCCATCCTTTCCCGCCAAATAGCACCTCCGAGCCAACGTAACCCTTCCCTCTGCAAACCCTCATTGCAATTATAGTCCCAACCGTGCGTAAAGAGGCGTAGCCGGCAACGGCAATAAACGGAACGCGCATGACCGAGCTCTTTACCCCACGGCCTCATGGGAAATCATCTATGAGCCAATGATGATGGAGGGCCTGCCCTGCAGACTTGTTGGGAAGTGTAGTTTTTCCTCTGGGAAACGCTGCAGAGTCCTCCTACTCGGTGGGTCTTTCTGAAGCTCTCCCCCTTGCGCAATCGTTTCTGCAAATAAAAATTGAAGTTAAAGAAAAGAAAGAGGTGATTGGCTGAACTTTCGTTGATTTCCGTGGTTTATTACTTGATAAACCACGGTAGAATCTGTAATCCAAGTAGAATGAGCTGGATTTTACCCCAAACGTCATTGTAGCAATCAAGTGCTTTATTAATTTCCTATCTGGAGAATGGATTCCAAAGGAAAATGAAAAATGTCTGTTTTTTGTTGACCTCTCAGCGGCCTATGATAGTGTCTGGAGAGGACTTCTCAAACTAATCAGTTATACCTTGTAACACCATTACCTTGATTGACAACATGCTATCATGTTAAATAACAGGTTATTTCAAGTTTTTACAGAATACAATAGATGCAGATAAGTTGAATAATGAACTACCACCAAGAATCAATGCTATCCCCTGCTCTTTTTAATTTGTACATCCATGACCTGCCTGAAACTGTTTCTCCAAAATTTATTTATGCCGATGATATCAATCTCACAGTCCAAAAAAACCAACTTCAGTGATGCAGAAGAATCCTCTCTCAAGATTTTCAGAAGCTGGATGAGTACTTCAAAAAAATGGCTCCTCCAAATGGTTGATGTCCAACTCTTCCAGACAATGCATATCATCTCTGGCATGTTGCATCCCACTTTTGTGCATTGGTTACCAGTACTCAGCAACATCATACCACTCCACATTGAAGACAACAAGTTCCCATTTGGCTGTGGTCAAGGATGCTGAACAATAAGGTCCTCTCTATTCACCAGAACAATGCACAGCCCATCAGAAAATTGATATCCCAAAAGCCAGCTTGGAAAACAGCTATTCAGTTTACATTTACCCAGTTTAACTCCGAGAATGCCTAGAGCAGGGGTGTTAAACTGCCAGCCCGCGGGCCAGATGCATCATGAAGAAACTGCGCCCACCCCATTGCCAGTGAAGGAAGTAAAAGTTATTCTTTTAATAATTGTAGAAATAATTGTAGAAATGTAATGTCATTATATGAAACTGTCTCTTTAGTACAAATGGTAATCAGCAAAGATAATTAATTATGACCAAATATTTACTGTTTCCTGCCTAAAAGTCCGGACACAGGAACTTTCCTGCCTAAAAGTCCGGACACAGGAACTTACACTTTGAGTAGAAATCCTACTATCAAAGAGGGGGATTTTGACCTTAGGTGAAAATTACAAATAAACAAGATAACAGCAGATGGGTGGAAGAGGTAAGGATGACTAAGTACAACTTCAAAGGACATTATAAAGATGAAAGAGCTTCTTAGATGTGGCATGCATTGAGGAGCTATAAGATGCAGAGTTTGAAACCAGCCCAGGGTGCTCCTGGAAATCCAATCCATTGGGAAGGATCCAGGAGGCCCGTTTGCAAACGCTTCTCTTCTCTTCTCTCTTCTCTTCTCTTCTCTTCTCTTCTCTTCTCTTCTCTTCTCTTCTCTTCTCTTCTCTTCTCTTCTCTTCTCTTCTCTTTTTATGTTATTCTCCAATAAACCTTTGTTTTGTTAACCAGACTTGTCTTCGGATTGTGAGTATCAAAATTTGTGGTTTTTACATCTCACAATCTTGGTGGAGAATGCGGGCATTTAAGAGCTTCTAAGGGACACTGTTCTCAGTAAAATCAGGAGCGCGCCTGTTGATTTCAACTGCCTGGAATTATCTGAGATCTAGTTTCCCTTTGCAGGCTCCGAGCCAAACTAAATTGACAATTCTGGTTTACAAAAATCAAAGAACAGGAAAAAAGGAAGAAAATCAGCAACTGAAGCCCAGACCAGGTAACCCAGTGCACTGGCCCAAGTAAGACACTTTTGCCCTGAAGTAGGGAACCATGCAATTGTACCTGGGTGGTCAGGAGAGCGATTGTGGGAGGATTTCTGCGATAATGGCTGTGTGAGTGTGATGGACTGTGTTCTGGGAACACTGGTAAGTCCAGAGGAGTGCAGACCTGAAAGGTTGAGGTCCCTTACTCCCGTGAGGGGAAAGGCCAGCCTGAAGGGAAGCAAACTGGTGTTAAGAGTTTTGAGTGGCCTTGAGTGGCCGTCAAATCAAGAACCTCAGGGAACCATAATCAGGTAAACTCTCAAGAAGATGGGTTGTTGTTGTAAGTCGTTGTTGTAAACATAAAGAAAAAAATAACTGTAAAATTGAGTAGCTTCATTTTCTTGCCTATTAATTCTGCTCTCTCCCTTTTGCAAATGTTATTCAGAAGTGTGTTAATGCCTTTTCAAACTCTATCTGCAGACACAACCCCCTTCCCCCCCCCCCGCTTTTTTTTTCTGGCTGTGTTGCTTTGAGAGGGAGAGAGAGTGAAAGGAGAAGGGGGGGTTGATCTTTTTCACCTTTTCTCTGCTTAGAATTCAGGTTTGAGAAAGGTGGTGTGGAAATTTAATGGAAATTTGTTTCCATCTGAATAGAATTTGATTTAATTGGACTTTGACTAACTTTATATTAAAAGCAATACTAGAGTTTGATAAAAAAAAACTTATTTCAGTAACTCAGAATATCTTACTAAACTTGTTTATTTTTTGTGAAGTTAAAACAAAGAAGTTGAGAAAAAATTGGGATTATAACTTACGTTGTTTTGATTACAGATTTGTATGCAAAACTGTTAGAAAAAGAGCTTGTGTTAACAAATGCAAACATAGTTTGGTGAGCTCTCCTTTGTTGGCTCTTCGCTAGGTAATTTATTTATAAACAAGGACAAAGGTTGGAGGAGGTTTTGACCCAGAAGGGGGGGGGAAAGAGGCAGCCAGTGGCATTTTTGTCTAAAAATTGACATTTGGGGACGTTTTGGTGGTTAGCATTTCTTATCAAATGTGGACAAATTTTAATCAGGAAGCCTAAAGGAGGTATACACTTGTTCATAGCAAAGGAGTTGGGAAAAGAAAAGAAAAGGACAAGAAAAAGAGAGACATAATGAAGATACGATAGTAGATGGGGAAGGAGGGATTACCAAGAATTGAATTAAAAGATAAAATAATTAGAAAATATGTACTCGAACTGTCTAGATGTTTTTCTCTCCTGCGACAGAAAGGCATTCTTGCCCAAACTCCCCCCTTGGACTTTGCAGTACAAAACAGGACATGTTGATGAAAGCCTGGAGAGAGGAAAAACTAACTCCAACCTTGGAAGGACCTTACATCGTCTTGTTCTGTAGCTTTCTTCTAGCCTGGCTTTGTATTATCTTGACTGTATCTCCAAATTTCCATTCGTAAGAATGCATGGTTGGCCAATAACATTCCTAAACTGTGCCCAAAGATTACAGTAAATCACTGAAAGCAATAAGGGAAGCAAAGAGATGGGGCAAAAATAGTGTAGAAAAGGCGTTCATCCATAACCAAAGCGAGACAGAAAGAGATTTTACCAGGCTAAGCTCAGTTCTACTACTGTTTCTTAACAAACGTGGGTAGGATAGAAAATAAAGTAAGAACGCTGAACATTAAGAAAAGCTTCACCACGACCCGTTAGTTCTTTTCCTCACAATGCATATTGGGAAATGTAGTTCCGAGCTCTCCACGTGCCCGCTTTCCGAAGCATGCCGGGAAATGTAGTTTTTCCACTCCAGCTTTGTATCGCGGTTCCTGTCCCACGTTACTTCCCCAGGCGGGCATGAACGGAGCAGGAGAGCCCGATCCGGGCGGTGGGGGCTACAAGAGACGTTATAGAGCCTTAAAGAGGAGGCTCAAATTCCTGATTTATGTAAGCGGCAGGGAATTTCGGGGGAGGAGGGGGAATTGGTGCAGGCAGAAAGAAAGGGGATGGGTTGGAGGAGCAAATAATTTAAGAAAACCTTGGCATGGTGGGGGCGAGACTAATAAGGGGAGTTTTACAAGAAAGAATAAATGATAAAAATCATAGTGACCGCATGCCTCCGAAACATTTAAAGAGATCCTGTCATTTGAGGCGGGAAGGCAGCACGTGTGGATATTGAATAGATTTAGGTGTGATTACAGGTAAGATGAGGATGATCAGAGAGACAAGACCTTCTAGGACGGTGGATGTTATAAAAAGATTGTTATTTTGCCCATGTGATCCATAAGAAGGCAGTGGTGCATGACATGTTTAACGTGAATATAGGGTTTGGCGTTTCTCAACCATGGCAACTTAAGGATATGTGAACTTCAATTCCCAGAATTCCCCAGGTTGAGAAGCACTGCTCCAGAAGCTCAGGTTCTAACTGACCTAATTTGTTTTGTTGGGAGCAGCTCAGAAATAATTTGCCCTTGCCTTATTCTGGGAGTTATCTGTCTCCATACAGCCTTAGTGGTCACCCATTCAGCAATTAGTCAGATCCAACTAACTTTAGTTTTTACAGGCCAGCGTGTAATATACACATCTACAATTTGTGACTGACTACTTTGCTGAACATCCTGGTAAACTAGTACTGTTTGTTCAGGTTTCACATGTTAGGTGAACCCAGCAATTGTGTTATATTCACACCTTAAAAATTGCTAAATTGAGAAACACTGAACTAACAGGTTACAGAATTTGAGGAGAGGGTTAGTTCCACAGGATGCCCATTTGGGTCATAGACCCTGCCTTCCAAACCACTATGATTGGGTTCACATAATATGCTAAGGCAAAATTAAGCAAACAACTTAGTGCAAGAAGAACCTTGTCTGTCAAATTAGCAGTAGTATAAAAGGGATGATAATACTAATCTGTCTTGCAGGGATTAGCCCTGCAAGGGCCCCCCCCCCCAACTTTGGGGAGAATTTGTCTCCATTTAATTCAGCCAGTTAATATTATCACATTAAAGAGCTATTTTCTTAAAACAGAATTCTGCCTATAGGGGAATAATTCACAAAACAATACTGTAAAAAGCTAACATGAATAATTATATTGATGATGTAGATAGTCCTCAATTTATGAGTGGTTGCTTAGTGACTGAAGTTATGACAGGTGTTCCCAGAGCTACTTATACACTAATTCTAGTTTGTTGGGGGTTGTCACATGAGAGCATGTCGGGCAGTTGGCCCACATTTATGACCATTTGCAGCACCTGTGGTTATATGACCATGTTTTATTATATTTTTGCCCGGACCGCCATTTACTTCCAGTTTTTGGCAAAAAATGGCCTATAACAAACAATGGATTTGCTTAACGCTTGCTGCAAAAAAGGTCGCAAAAACAAGATGTTCATGTGGATGACCACATTATGACTCACAACCATAATGGGCAGGCTTCGTTATGGTCGTAAGTTGAGGACTACCTGTAATGAACAAGGGAGCCAATACAGCAATACAAAATCTAACCAAGAACTGAAACTTAAACAAGTAGCCTCAAAGGTGCTTTTTTCATCAGAAGGCAACTGGACTATTTTTTCTTTGAGGAAAATGTTTCACTTCCCATCCAAGAAGTTTCATCAGTTCTGATGGTGTGTGTGTGTGTGTGTGTGTGGAGCGCAATTTGCTGCTATGTGGTGGCTCAGAAAAGCTGCATTTTTTGCTGTGCCTATTTGCATGATTTTTATGGAGAGGGAGGATCAACCCCCAAAGAGGTAAAATGAATCAGGGGTGGCCACTGTCTGGGGTGACATCTGGCACTCGCTTAATCTTTTCAGATCCCAGATGTGTGTGGAAAAGTGAAATAAAAGATATTGAAATGCTGGTTGTATATTAAACATGTATTGATCCCCATTATTTGATATGAGGGAATGATGAATTTTCTCCTATAAAGTACTATTTTGTGACCCAGTGAGTTGCTACTTTTTACAGTTAAGGCAGCAAGGTTGAAAGGAATATAGGTTGTCCTTGACTCAACAATCACAACTGGGCCCAAAATTTCTGTTGCTAAGCAAGACAGTTGTTAAATGTGTTTTGCCTCATTTTAGGTCCTTGCTTGGTACAGTTGTTGAGTGAATCCTGTGCAGTTGTTATGTATGTAACAAGGTTGTTAAGTGAATCTGGCTTCCCCATTGACTCTACTTGTCAGAACGTCACAAAAGGGGGTCATGTGACCCTGGGACATTGCGACCGTCATGAATATGAGCCAGTTGCCAAGTATCTGAATTTTGATCACGTTACCAGGGGGTTGCTACAACAGTTGTAAATGTGAAAAACGGTCATCCGTCACTTTTTTTCACTTTTTTTGAATGATCATTAAACATATGGTTGTAAGTTGAGAACTACCTGTAGTAGATTCTGCCTGACATTAATTATATTATGCTTCTATTTATTAGAAGTCTGACAAGATGTGTTAAAGTTCCTACTCTATTTTCTTAAACATTTTAAAGTGTTATGTTACAAAGATTCAGAGATTTTAATGGCATTGTTTAAAGATTATAGATTTAAATTTTAAGCCTGTAATGGGATCAGATATAAATAATGTCTCATTTTAAAATACGTATATGTTGTTATTCCTCTTAGGATACTTAAAATGGTCTGGATATTTATTTAATAAACTACAGTATTTTCTTGCTCACGCTTAGCCTTTTTAAATCAATTCTCAGGAACAGGAATGCTTCCAAGAAGAGCTGAGAAAAGCACAAAGAAAACTCTTGAAAGTTTCACGGGATAAAAGGTAAGCTGATCTGATAAGGAAGGATAGAAGGTATGTGAAATGAAGCAAACCAAATTGCCAAGAGATCAATCAGAATCAGAATGTGGAGATGGAAAGACAGAATTAACACTCTTTCCCACTTATTGAAGTCTTCGATGGCTGGGTGGCAGCTTAATAATTTGAGTCAGAGTTTAGAAGTAGTTGGTGCAGTACAGGGGTGTCCAACCTTGGCCACTTCAAGACCCATGGATTTCAACTCCCAGAATTCCCCAGCTAGCAACAGGTTTTAAAGTTGCCAAGATTGGACACCCTTGGTGCAGTGGTTGGATTCAGCCGGTTCGCACCATTTCGGCAGAACTGGTAGCTAATTTTTTGTTGCCCAGGCCCAGAATGGACTTCCGGAAGCGGCATCCATACAGAGAACTGGTTGTTCACATATTTGAATCCCACCACTGCCTTGGTGTAGTAGTTAAAACCACTAGACTAGAAACTGGAAGGTTAGGAGTTCTAGTCCTGCTTTAGGACACAAAGACAGCTGGGTGACCTTGGACCAGTCACTCAAGTGGAAGTGGCAAACCATGTCTGAAAGATGCTGCCAAAAAACCCCTGCATGGAATGGTCCAGGTAGCTATTGGGAGTCAAAACAGGCTTAAACACACAAAATGAAGCAACAAAATCCCAGTTGAAGTGACAATGTGTCTTTGAGATATATGCAACTACCTAGTCTGGGCTTGGAAACCAAGTAAGATCAAACCTGTTAATATTTGCAATGGAGACTGTAAGGTCTTAGTAGCAAGCCAAGGGCCTGCAGCCAGATTGGTCCATTACAGCAGGGGTCCCCAACCCCCGGTCTGTAGACCAGTACCGGGCCACAGTATGCCAGCAACCGGTCTGCACAAACAAGGAAAGCCACAGGATGCAGGCAGCGCACAAAAGCACGCCCCTTCTAGTTCGTGGAAAAATCTCTCTCCATGTAATCGGTCTCTGGTGCCCAAAAGGTTGGGGACCTCTGCATTAGTATTACTGGACAGAGCTGCTTTCTCTGTTGAGAGTTGAATGGCTCTGAGTTAGTTGCAATGCCTAGATTTGAATCTTGGACCTGCCATATAGAGTGTATAAGTTGAAATTTACCGACTGCAATTGCTGTTTTTCTTCACATTCATGGCTTTGCTAGTGCAGGTAATCCTCGACTTACAATCATTTGTTTAACAACTGTCAAAGTTATAATGGCACTGAAAGAGTGGCTGGCAGCTGGTCCTTGCACTTATGACTGCTGCAGCATCCCTACGGTCACATTATCAAAATGTAGCTGTTTGGCAACCAGCATGTATTTATGATGGCTGCAGCCTCCCTGGGTCACATGACCGTCATCTATGGATTTTGCTTCAGTGGAGGAAACTGGATTCACTTAACCACCCACAATTCATTTCGCAAGTGCAGTGATTTGCTTAACAACTGTGGTAAAAGCATTGTAAAATCAGGTGTGAATCATTTAACAACCACCTTGTTTGCAATGGAAATTCTGCTCCCAGTTTTAGTTGTAAGTCGAGGACTTTCTGTATCTGTCAATAATCTCTCTTATCAAGAGCTGTAGCTATGAACCTCGGCCTCTGAGCCACCAGTTCCAGATTTTCCTGAGACTGCCAGAGAATACAGGTAGTCCTTCACTTACGACCATAATAGAGCCCAAAATTTATGTTGTTAAATTAGACATTTGTTAAGTGAATTTTGCCCCACAGTTGTTAAGTGAATCACTGCAGTTGTTAAGTTAGTAGCACGATTATTAAGAGAATTCTGGTTTCCCCGTTGACTTTGCTTGTCAGAAGGTCACAAAAGGGAATCACATGACCCTGGGGACACTGCAACCATCATAACTATGAGTCAGTTGCCAAGCGTCCAAATTTTGATCACGTGACCACAGGGAGGCTGCATTGGTTGTAAGTGTGAAAAACAGTCATAAGTCACTTTTTTCAGTGCCATTGTAACTTTGAAGGTCACTAAACGAACTGTTGTAAGTCGAGGATTACCTACACACATAGTGTTTGACTTACAACCACAATTGGGGCCAGAATTTCTGTTGAACAGTCATTAAACTAATGGTTGTAAGTCAATAACTTATTTGTACCAGGCCGCAGCATAGGCTGGGAAGTCAAAAAAGACTTTGAACTAAACCTGACAAAGCACTTTCATTGTTGCTAAAAAAAACCAAAAAACCAGGAATTGAGCCCGACTTGGGGAAGTTTTTACTTTGTACCAGATTTTCAAGGTTATTTAGTTTTTGGCCCTTTAATTTGTCTTCAGAATCAGAGCTGAATTCTAGATACAAGAAATGCAAAAGAAAAAAAAAGGAAGTGCTCAGAGTACAGGTAGTCCTTGATTAACGACCACAAATGAGCACAAAAATTTCTGCTGTTAAGTGAGACATTGGTTAAGTGAGTTTTGCACCATTTTACAACTTTTCTTGCCACAGTTGTTAATCTGAATCAATGCAGTTGATGTGTTAGTAACCCGGTTGTTAAGTGAATCTGGCTTCCCCTTCGACTTTGCTAGTCAAAAAGTCGCATAATGTGATCACATGACCCTGGGACACAGCAAAGGTCTTAAATACGTACCAGTTGCCAAGCGTCTGAATTTTGATCACACGATCAGGGGGATGCTGCAAAGGTTGTAACTGTGAAAATTGGTCATAAGTCATATTTTTCAGTGCCGTTGTAACTTCGAATGGTCATTAAATGAACTGTCGTAAGTCGAGGACTACCTGCATGCACAGAGGTCTTTTTCTTCCCAAGAAATAATTGCAGCTCAATTCTGGATGCCTGTCCTGGAATAGAGGATGGCCCAGGATAATGGCAGATCTTTGGAGCCAGCTTAAAGCCTCGGTTTCTTCCTAACAATTAAGGATCAGATTGGGTCATTGCTTTTTCCTACCTGTTTCCTCCTTCTAGTTTCCTGCTTGATCGCCTGCTCCAGTATGAGAACGTGGATGAAGATTCCTCAGGTAAAGTGTGCCTCACAACCTCCGTTTGATGGCTCTGGGAGACAGGGGGGGATTTCCCCCCACTTTCTTTATATAGGGGCTTAATATTAATTTGGCTGTTGTGGATATAACTTCATCTAGTCAAGTAGGAAAAGAATAAAACAATGACATGGCAGGATAAAAGATTTCACATCAAATAAATAAATCTTAACTGAATCTGACATTCTTACAATCAGTTGTTGCTGTCCTTTAAACATAAATGTGGTCCATATTTCACAGAAAGTACCAAGGCACATTTTACCTGCTAATAGATATTATGGAATCAAACCAGGGCAAATCCACAGGGGTAGATTTTCCGATTCTGGCCTAAGATGGCATTGTTTAATAGTTAAATAATGTAGAAAATATCCTTGAATACCAGATAGTCCTCAACTTAATGACCACAATTTTGCCCAAAATTTCTGTTGCTAAGCGAGACAGTTGTTAAGTGAGTTTTGCCCTATTCTATGACTTTCTTGACACAGTTGTTAAGTGAATCTGGTTTCCTCACTGACTTCGCTTATCAGAAGGAAGCAAAAGGTGATCACGTGACCCCAGGACACTGCAACTATTATAAATATGACTCAGTTGCCAAATGTCTCAATTTTGATCACATGATCATGGGGATGCTACAATGGTGGTAAGTGTGAAAAATGGTCATGTCACTTTTTTCAGTGTTGTAACTTTGAACAGTCACTAAATGAACTGTTGTGAGTTGCGGTCTGCCTGCATAGCTATTATGTCTGCTTGGCATTTAAAAATTGTCTCAAGGTGTACTAGACTCGTTGGTGCAACAAACAGTTGTGTTTTTAATAATAATAATAATAATAACAATAACAACAACAACAACAATAATAATAAAGTTGGAAGGGACCTTGTAGGTCATCTAGTCGAACCCCCTGCTCAGGCAGGAAACCCTATACCATTTCAGACAAATGGCTGTCCAGTCTCTTCTTAAAAACTTCCAGTGTTGGAGCATTCACCACTTCTGGAGGCAGGTTGTTCCACTGGTTAATTGTTCTCACTGTCAGGAAATTTCTCCTTAGTTCTAGGTTGCTTCTCTCCTTGATCAGTTTCCATCCGTTGCTTCTTGTCCTGCCTTCGGGCACTTTGGAGAATAGCTTGACTCCCTCTTCTTTGTGGCAACTCCTGAGATATTGGAACACTGCAATCATGTCCCCCCTCGTTCTTCTCTTCATTAGACTAGAATAGACATACCCAATTCCAGCAACCGTTCTTGGCAAATAGTGCAAGTGTATATAGGTAGTCCTCACTTAACAACACAACTGTGTTCAGAAACTCAGTCGTTAAATGACATAGTCGTAATCAAAAAACCACATGACTGTGCTGCTTAGTGATGGCAGTTTTAGCAGTCCTGGTTGCTGTCATTATGTGAGGACTACACAGGTTGTTAAATAAGGGCCTCACGTGATGAGACTTCACCTCCTGGCTTCCACATTGACTTTGATTGTGAGAAGCTGGCAGAAAAGGCTGCAAATCATGCTCAAGTGACTGGGGATGCTGCAATATTGTAATTGTGAATGCAGTGGTTGTAAATACAAGGACCAGTCATAAGTACTTCATGTCGTGTTGTCGTGTATGTTTTGAATGGTTGCTGAACAAGTGGTCATTAAATGAGGACCCCTTGTGTAAGCAAGCATACAAATAGTTATCCATGGTTGTGGTTTAATCCTGACCTTTCTCTAACCTGATCCTTCCCTAAAATATGGACTACAACAGTGTTTCTCAACATTCAATTCTTGGAGTTGAAGTCCACTCCTCTTAAAGTTGTTAAGGTTGAGAAACCCTGGACTACAACTTCCAAAATTACTAGCCCTATTAACTAGGGCAGGGGTAGGCAACCTTGACTCTTTTAGGACTAGTGGACTTCAACTCCCAGAATTCCTGAGCCAGCATGACTCAGCTTGGAAACCTCTCCCTTACTTACTCCTCAGCATGGCTGGCTCAGGAATTCTGGGAGTTGAAGTCCACGAGTCATAAAAGAGCCAAGTTTGCCTACCCCTGGCCTAGTTAATAGTTTAAGGTGTTTCCCCTGAACTAGGGAAAACTAAATTCCAGCCGAGGAGAGTACATTGAAGCTGCTATCTCTCCTCACGGAGAAGGAAATGTATTTATGTACAGATACACAAACCATTCTGTTGTTAATCTTTCTTGCTTGTTTTCCCCTCCTTTGAGCCAGTGTGAGTGGTCCCTCTTTTCCAGTTCTTCTGCACAGAGCGTCTTTTTCTATTGGCCCTTGTAAAAATTAAAATTTAATTGCTATATTCCTTGAGGATCCAGCTGCTGATTACTTGTTAATATTTGATTCCTCCAGGAAATGTTATTCTTAAGCACTTTTATTTCTCTATTATATTTTATATTTGGCTGACATTGGCTTTTTATTTTAATATCCAATCGCCGGGGGAGTTTTTAGCTGCCCAGTGAAGCCTCCCTATTATACTAATTTATCTACTTTTTTTTTTTGCTGCTCAGTCCCATTGGTGATTTTGACTAGATTGGATAAATGACCCATGACATTCTTTATTTGAAAGCTGTCTCTGTAAAGATGAATGGTTAGAAATTGAATGTTGAAGTTGTTTTGGAGACGTCTTCATTTTGTTGCAAATGGGTTTGTTGCGGTGTCTCTGATAACCTCAGTTAAGAGAGTAAGCTGCTGGCAAAAAGTGAGATATAAATAAATTGGATGAGTGACTTGTTCCAAAACACAGTTTGACTGTTTAGAATTATGCAGATTGGAAGTGTAAATAAATGCAGATTTTGGTACCTGAGAATTCAGGCAGTATCACGGTTTACCTTAGGAGGTGTATAGTTCAGTAAATATGGTTGATAAGTGTTTGCTTCACATGAAATGTTAATACCACTTCACAATGCTTTGGTAAGGCCACACTTGGAATACTGCATCCAGTTTGGTCGCCACGATGTAAAAAAGATGTTGAGACTCTAGAAAGAGTACAGAGAAGAGCAACAAAGATGATTAGGGGGCTGGAGGATAAAACATATGAAGAACGGTTGTTGGAATTGGGTATGTTTAATATAATAAAAAGAAGGACTAAGGGTGATATGATAGCCATGTTCCAATATCTCAGGGGTTGCCACAAAGAAGAGGTGGTCAAGCTCTTCTCCAAAGCACCTGAGGGCAGGGCAAGAAGCAACGGATGGAAACTGATCAAAAAGAGAAGCAACCTAGAACTAAAGAGGAATTTCCTGATGGTTAAAACAATTAATCAGTGGAACAACCTGCCTCCAGAAGTTGTGAAAGCTCCAACACTGGAAGTTTTTAAGAAAAGAGTGGACAATAATTTATCTGAAATGGTATAGGGTTTCCTGCCTGAGCAGGGGATTGGACTAGAACAGGGCTTTTCAACCAGTGATACGGGTACCACCTGTGGTACATTGGCACCTGGCAGGTGGTACGTGACCATCCTAGAAAAGTAGCAGGGGAGGGGAATGAGCTGAATTGATGGCAGCACCGCACAAGCCTGAGCGAGATATGGCTGGAGCTGCAGGGCTGTCAGGGCTCAGTGGAAGCGCCAGGATCAGCACTTCTTCGGGACTGTCAGGGCTCAGCGGAAGCGCCAGGATCAGCGCCAGGCTCCAGCTGGAGCTCGGCGCTGATCCTGGCGCTTCTGCTGAGCCCAGAAGAGGCGCCGATAAGCTGGAATATTGCAGCATCTCCAGGGTCTTGTGATTTACATCCAGATGCTTGGCAACTGATTCATATTTATGACAGTCACAGTGTCCCAGGGTCATGTGAAGTGACCAAAATCTGCTGCAACCACCCAGCAGACGGGGGGAATAAAAACCAAGCACCACCCACCCCACCCCCACTGCCAATCTTCAACAGAAATCTCACAATGAAAACTTCGGACAGAAGGAAGAGCGCCGCCGGGCGGGCAGGCAGGTGTCTTGCTCGGCTGTGGCTTGGGGGGCACTTTTTTCAGTGCCTTGTAACTTCGAACAGTCACTAAGTGAACTGTTGTAAATCGAGGACTACCTGTACTTTATCACTTTTTTCCTTTTTTGGGGGGGGGGTCAAGTTTTTGACACCTTGCTAGGCGACTGGTGGTACTCGGATATTGCCATGTCCTAAAAATGGTACAATGGGTGAAAGGGTTGAAAAGCCCTGGACTAGATGGCCCACAAGGTCCCTTCCAACTCTGTTATTCTGTTATTCTGGATAGTTTGCAGAGCCAAGCTAAGAAAAGGTGGATTTCTATGCAAAGGAAGCTATATTTAGTGTTTGAAAATGGAGTCAATACAATACAGTTAGTCCTCGACTTACAACCATTCATTTAGTGACCATTCAAAGTTACAACAGCACTGAAAAACGTGACTTACAATTAGTCCTTACTCTTAAAACTGACACAGCATTCCTTGTGGTCACCCAATCATAATTTGCTTGGCATCTGGCATGTATTTGCAATAGTTGCAGTGTGCTGGGGTTGTGTGATCACCATTTAAGACCTTCCCAGCCGGCATCCAGCAAGCAAAGTCAATAAGGAAAGTCAGATTTGCTTAAAAACCACCTGATCCATTTAACAACAGCAGTGATTCTCTTAACAACTGTGGCAAAAGTCATAAAATTGGGTGCAACTCATTGAACAACTGCTTTGCTTAATAGTGGTAATTCTGGCATCATTTGTGGGTCGTAAGTCAAGGACTACCTGTATTTTGACCTTGAATCCAGAAAATTTGAGGAATTCTCTCTCAGTCATGAAAATCGCCGGGGAGCCTAACCTGGACCAGATCACCTAACCAACCTCACCGGGAAACAATGCAAATGCACACGGCCACCACTATATGAGTTCTATAATCTCTGGCAGAAGTGGGTGGAGTGACTTTGTCTGGTTTTATTTTTCCGGAATCAGATTCGGAAGCAACAGCCTCCTCGGATAACAGTGATGGAGAGATGCCGAAAGGGACGGAGTCTCAATCCCTCAAAAGGTGAGTATGTGATAGGCTTCAGGATGGTGATAAATGACTATTTGAGGCTAAAGGGGCTGTTCTCTTTAGCAGAGAAAAGGAGGTAGAATTTTTAGACATTTTTAACACACATCCAGAGTGACTTTCTTTATGCAGTGTTGGGGTGGTGGGGTGAAGTAGATGGTCTTGTGAGATTCAGACTAGGCCTACAGGATAGAGCTGGCTGGGGAATCCTGAGAGTTGAAGTCCACCCATCTTCAAGTTGCCAAGATTGAGAAAAACTGGGCTAGAAACAATAAGATAGGTAGGATAACCTTTATTGTCACTTTTCTGTGTACACAGTGGCACACATTAAAATGAAATTCCATACATACACACATACACACACATGCACACACATATAGTATACATATGTATATGTGTGTATGTACATATACATAGACACAAATGTATACATACATATATAAATCACAGTCTATTTTGAATACATAGCGGAAAAAAGAACCGGTCATGGAGAGGATGTGTATCATCCCTGACAATACTGCAGACCCTGGTCAAGCAGCACTTATACACCATATCCTGGATAGAAGGAACTGAAGTACCAATAATCTTTTCTGCCGTCCTCACCACTCTCTGCACCGCCTTCCTATCTGAAGCAGTAATACTTCAAAACCACACAGTAATGCAATATGACAGGATGCTTTTATTTGCCCCTTTATAGAGAGTGGTAAGGAAAGAGGAAGGAAGATGTGTTCTTCTCGTATGACGCAGAAAATGCAGGTGCTGCTGTGCCCGCTTCACCAGTGTCTCATAGTTGAGTGGCCAAGCTAACCTATTCGTTTGCTGCACACCTAGAAATGTGATACTACCAACCACCTCCACAGCTGAATGATTAATACACAAAGGTGTATGGCTGTGCCTGCCTTTTTTGAAGATGTTCATCGTAGTAGGTGCATGGCTTTGCACAGTCGTGGAGTTGACCTCTTTTGCAAATCAAGGGGCCTTTTTTGCCCACTGTCTTATTGAAAAAATACCTTTTACCGCAGGGGTGT
Organism: Protobothrops mucrosquamatus; assembly: GCF_001527695.2. Taxonomy (NCBI): domain Eukaryota; kingdom Metazoa; phylum Chordata; class Lepidosauria; order Squamata; family Viperidae; genus Protobothrops; species Protobothrops mucrosquamatus. The sequence continues at coordinate 700,185 of NW_015386398.1, forward strand.
CAAACTGCCGGCCCGTGGGCTGGATGCATCATAGCGAAACTGCGCCCACCCCATTGCCGGCAATGGAAAAAAAGTTGCGATACATCTGGACATGTCATGTGACATTGCGAGTTTGACACCCTTGTTTTAGCACAATGGGTGGTTCCCATGTATACAAGACAGGCTGATTCTATGGAGCACATTTTTGGCAGCTGTTCATCCATGACATCTCTTTCTGCTCACAGAAAACAAAGCCCCCAGCTTGGCAGTGCCTCATCACCATCCTCCTCAGGTCTTTCTCTGCAGCCAACATCTGGTTTTGGGCTTCCAGCTTCAGGGACATCATCGCCCTACTTAGCCTCAGTGAGTAATTCTGTCTCCATCTGGGTAATAAGGCTGAGTAGATAGTTGTCCAAAGTGGGCCCTGAAGCTGGGAAAAGACTTAACAGAGATTGATGGTTCCCCAGCCTGATTTCCTTCAAGTGTGTTGGATCAGATCTCTTCTTGCTTTGACTCTGCTAGTTTGAAATGTTGAAAGTTGTAATCTATTATAGATAGTCCTCAACTTACAACCAAAATTGAGCCCCATTGCTAAGCACTACAAAATTTATGTTGCTAAGCGAGACAGTTGTTAAGCGGGTTTTGCCCCATTTTACGACCTTTCTTGCCACAGTTGTTCAGTGAATCACTGCAGTTATTAAGTCAGTAACACAGTTGTTAAGTGAATCTGGCTTCCCTATTGATTTTGCTTGTCAGAAGGTCACAAAAGTTGATCATATAACCCCGGGATGCTGCAACCGTCATAAATATGAACCAGTTGTCAAGCATCTAAATATAAATCACGTGACTGTGAGGATGCTGCAACAGTCAGAAGTGTGAAAAACAGGCATGTCACTTTTTTCAGTGCTGTTGTAACTTTGAATGGTCATTAAACAAAAGGTGATAAGTCAAGGACTGCCTGTACAAGTCAGATAGTAAAGAGAATTCTCAGCCCTTATTGTTTTCCTCAGTTTTCCTAGACCAGGGTTAGGCAACCATGGCTTTTTTATGACTCGTGGACTTCAACTCCCAGAATTCCTGAGCCAGCCATGCTGAGGGGAAAGGGACAGGTTTCCAAGCTGAGCCATGGTGGCTCAGGAATTCTGGGAGTTGAAGTCCACGAGTCATAAAAGAGCCAAAGTTGCCCACCCCTGTCCTAGACCTAGACTAAGGTACCACATTTGAAATAAAGGGAGTTTTTCGTGAGTGCAATGCTCAACATGGTTGTGTTGGAGTGGGACTGCTGACTGTTGCTAAATACCCCAAACCCCAACACTACAAATCTAATAGTTCTGTTCCATAATATACGCCCCCAAAGGGCACCTTAATATCAAGAAAAGATTTACTGAATGCTTGAGTTTGCCCAGTGTGCTTCCTTCCCTTAGTTATTTCATTAACTCATGTTTTGATTTGCACAAATCATTGAAATGGAAAAAAACCAAAGTGGGTTGAGCATACATAGCACTCTAAGCCAGAAGCCCACTTCCCACAACCACGGTTAGCATGTTTTACAACTGCCGGTGCTGGGACTCTACGTTCTACTTGTCCTGCTAACCCAGGGGTAGGCAACCTTGGCTCTTTTATGACTCGTGGACTTCAACTCCCAGAATTCCTGAGCCAGCCATGCTGAGGGGAAAGGAAGAGGTTTCCAAGCTGAGGCATGCTGGCTCAGGAATTCTGGGAGTTGAAGTCCACAAGTCATAAAAGAGCCAAGGTTGCCTACCCCTGTGCTAACCCAAATGATATTAGTATCACAAGACTTTGGCTTCATCCCATGTTTTCCTCCTTAGCTTGGTTTCCATGTCACTTCCATTTCACCTCATTATTTCCAAATAATAAATATAGGCATAAAAATTAGGCCTCCATTTATCTTAAGTCAATGGTAATTAGATGCCTGGAAGAACACAGCACATGATTCTAATACATTTGGATATAAACTGCTTTTTTATATAAAAAAAATGCCTAAATGAAGAGCTGTAAGTTGTTTCTGCATCCCTGGTTCCCTTCCCAAGCACTAGAAAGATTTAAATTTTGAACTTTTTTGGATTGAGGGCATTTCATGTTTCTGCTGTCCCGGATCATCTGGAGGCTGCAGGGAGACATCTAAGCTTAAATGGGAAGAACGACACAGTGATGATTTTTCTCACACAAAAGACCCTGAGATATGTTGCAGTGTTTCAATCCTACTTTTACCTGATTTTTCAACCTTGGCAACCTTGGAATGCTGGTTGGGGAATTCTGGGAGTTGAAGTCCATACAACTTAAATTGATAGTTGAAAAACACTGTTTTGCACTAAAGGGATGTCATTTAGTTCTGCTACACCCAAGTGTACATAAAGCATAGTTGTTATATGATGTCCAGTTAAGTCCATGTAGTTCCTTAGCTTTTTTAAAAAGAGTCCATACTAAATTTCTTAGAAACATTCTCCAAACTTCTTGCTGTGCTTTCACTGTAGGCCAGCCTGAGTTAAATCAAGACCAATATTTGATTATATTTTTACACACTGGGCCAAAATATGATTTGTCTGTATAGGGTCCTTACTGATAGTTTTGTTTCATCCTGGCCTAAAGCAATAGATTAAAAAAAATGGAACTCTTTGGGCTTTCCTTAACTCTCTGCACTTAGTCAAATGTGTGCAACAATGGATTTAATGACTTAGGATGTTAATATTTAGTTAGGTCTGGATCTCTTCCAAGGATCTATTTCAGATTAGCTCCTTCTTTAACCAAATTAGAATCCTTAAATGTAGAAGGGCATTTAAGTTCCCTGATACAATTGAAAGTCTGTCCTAAGTGGTCTTAGATGAATACAAGGGCATCTCTTTTAAATTAAAAGTTTGCCCATGCACCAAAAGAGTCTTTGAAGCCATGAAATATGTCTTCTTATATTACCTATTTTTTGCTAGTACACATTCAGGTTGACAATCCCACATCTCAGTAATTTTCCCAGTCAGTCTGACTGGTTGTATTCACATTTTTGTTTTACTTTCAAATCCATGTAATTCTGTTAGGTTAAGTATGGCTAAGTTTAGTTATGTCATATATGAAAGCTGGCTGACTGATACATTCAGTTAATTTTATGATTTGTGCTGACCCGTATGCATGTAACCTGTTTTACATTGCGGAGTTTTATTATGTATTAGTCATTGACTGAGACTGAGTCAATTCATCATCTTGGCTAGGGATCTGAAAGCCCCGGGTGGCCCACGTAGTATAAATCGGATGCACACACGTAGAGAATGAGAGTCTGAGCAAGATGCTGGTGTTAATCTGTCTTGCGGGATATATTTGTGGATTTATAATTTCTCAGAAAAAAAGATGATTCTGGAGAACTATTTCCATAAGTAGTTAAAAAGAGGGCACCAATCAATCCAAGCATTTGGAAGGGTTTCCGTTTTAGGCATTGTACTGTTGAGGGAAAAACATAAGGAACCAAATTTGAGGTTATTTATTTATTTATTTATTTATTTACTTACTTACTTACTTATTTACTTACTTACTTACTTACTTATTTATTTATTTATTTATTTATTTGTTTATTTTATTATCTTATCCTATCTTATCTATCTATCTATCTATCTATCTAATCTATCTATCATCTATCTGTCTGTCTGTCTGTCTGTCTGTCTAATCTATCTATCTATCTATCGATCGATCGATCGACCGACCGACCGACCGACCGACCGACCGACCTACCTACCTACCTACCTACCTACCTACCTACCTACCTACCTACCTACCTACCTACCTACCTATCTATCTATTTTCCAAATGTGGAAAAAGAGAAAATATAATATTTAAAATTAGTGTAATAATCTAAACAAAGAAAACTTTGAGTGACTATATAAGGAATATAGAAACTGTATAAGAAGTATAAGGCTAATGTGGAAAATTGGGAGAACTGTGGATTCTCTGGAAGGATCCAGTTGGGCTGTGAAGGAGGGAAAAAATGGGTTATGTTATATTTTTCCAACTTGGCACCATCCAAATGGTATCGTGCTCATCATCCTCACCAACACCCATGTAGGCCGTCTGTGATGAGAATGTCAATCATCTGAAGGGGCCCAGTTGGACTGCCAGTAGATTGGTCCATTGCTGGTGTGAAGAACAACACTTGGGCTTTCCTAGCTTGATATCCTCCAGATGTGTTCGGATCAGTTTTAATACAACCCTCCCCAACTGGGGAGAATCACCTGCTCATCATTCATATTTTGATTTTTTTTTTAATTCCATCTCTTCCCTCTTGCCATTCCTTTCCCACCCAGCTGAATTCACCCACTTATGCTCCCTTCCCCTCTGACTACTTGGCACTGGGGCCCGAACCTGTTCCCCCCCAGCCTGACAGCAACGCTACTCGCTCTGCCCGGCGGCCAGCAAGGCCCCACACGCTCAAGGTACCTCAAGGAGGGTGGTGGGGGTGGATGGAGATGAGGACTGTCTGTTTATATAATATATGCAGTCTTGCTTTAGGGAGCATGCTGGCTGTGGAATCTATAGCGCTGGATTAAATTCACAAATGCATTCACATTTTGGTGGGTGGGGGCGACATGAATATGCAAGAATGGATGTGTTTCAGCTTACAGACACTGAAAAACTTTTTTGTTCTTAGGGAAGTTGCCCTGATTGAGTGGGGTGAATAAGCCATGATAAAAGAAGCGATGCAGCTAGGCTTCAAACTTCAAATTAACTTTGAACCCTTGTGCTGTCGTGGCTTGAGGCTTCTATGAAATGTTCTGTGAATAATACTGCACACGCCTACAGCAGATATTCACTCATCCAAACTCGCTTTTGATTCTCTTGCTTTGGGCTACAGTCATAAAAAGTTTCTAGATGAAAACGGAGCTGTTGTCGGGTTTCAGGGGTTTCTAAGACATTCAACATTACATTGTGAGAAAGAATCTTATTGATGTATGGAATTTTTTTTACCGTGCCTTGCATCTTCGTGACTGGGCTCACAAATACCAGGATATGTTTGTGTAATATGGTATATTAAACCCGCATTAAGTGGTCCATAGAGTAAAGTCAGGCAGGGAACTCAATTGTGAAGCCAGGAGCTGTAGAGGTGTTGGTAATGGTAACATGGTCACTCAGATTGCAGGGAGCACAACTGTTCTGCCCTTTGGGGAAGATTTCAGGGGCATTTGGCCCTAAAGCACCCATTTTACCCCTTAAGCCCATAGCTGTTGAAAAATGGTGGGAGAATTGTTGGCGCTGCACATTCTTGGACAAGGTGGATCTCATGAGGGACAAGGTGGATCTCATGTGGTTTGTGGGTTGTGAATGACTCAAACCTATGTTTAAGACTAGGGTCCCTAAACTTGGCACTTTTAAGACTTGAGGGCGTCAACTCCCAGAATTCCCCAGCCGGCCATGCTTGGAGATCCCTAGTACAGTGGTGGCGAACCTCTGGCACGGGTGCCAGAGGCGGCACTCAGAGCCCTCTCTATGGGCACATGCGCTGTTGCCCCAGTCCTAGGCCTTCAGCTGGGTTTTATAAAACCTTTTCGCTTTAGGCCTCCACCGCCGTGTGCAAAAAAAAAAAAAAAAAGGTTCAGTCAATTTCAACTTCTTGCTGGGAAAAAAAGAACTTGCAAAGTTGGAATTGATTGATTGAACTTTTTAGTCCCACCCAGTCTGCTGTTACCACTGCAGCCACGCCCACCCAATGGGCCACACCCACCCAATGGGCCACGCCCACCTGGCACTCGACGATGCATAAGTGGGTTTGGGGTTGCAGTTTGGGCACTCGGTCTCTAAAAGGTTCGCCATCACTGCCCTAGTATGAGATCACCTGCTTTATTGGCTGGGGAATTCTGGGAGTTGAAGTCCACAAATCTTAAAGGTCCAAGTCTGGGGATCCCTGGCTTAAGTCATAAACCACACTTAACAGATGCCAACGGTTGGATTTGGACGAAGAACCAAAGCGTCCTTATGGGACCGTGACAGGGAGTGAGCAGGAGGAGAAAGGAAGAAAAAAGCCACAGGATTCAACATCCCTCTCAGTTTTTCTCTCTTCTTCCCATCTGCAGCTCCCGCTGCCCCCAGCCTCCCACTCGGACTGTTCCCCCGTCGTGGTGGGATTGCCATTCCCTTCGCCCAGAGGGACTCCCAAGCTGCCACCCGCCACAATCCTCAGCACGGTGCCCCACCAGATGTTCAGTGATGCAGGGGAGGGAAGCGGCGAAGACCCCCTGGATGGTGACGACGAGCTGGTCATCGACATCCCTGAGTGATTGTGGCAAAGCAGGCGCGTCATTTGAAAGGACACAGACCTCTTGGTTGTGTGTGAGGGAGATGGTGCCCCTCCATTTTATTTTGTTTTATTTCTTTGTTTACAGACTCGGGGGAGGGGGAAACATGCAAAACAGTCAATAAAAGGGATTTTGTTTTTGTATTAAAAGCATCCAGTTGCGATTTCTACACTCTTATGTTCCTTTTCCTCTCCTGAAATCCTTGGGCTACTGTTTGGTGAGACGTTTCCTGACCCTGTTGTGTGACATGCTATCATTTAAACACTGTAAAGAAAAATCTGCTTGAAATAATTAACATCTGTTGACGAGGTAGAGCAAATCTCTCTTTTGCTGCAAAAGAAAAGAAAAGATTCTAAAAAAAAATAAATGCTTCAAATCTACAGGTGGGTCCTCGACTTACAACCATTCGTTTAGTGACCGTTCAAAAGTTACAATGGCATTGAAAAAAAACGATTTACAATTGGTCCTTGCACTTAAAGCCATCACAATGCCCCCAGAGTCACGTGATCAGAATTTGTAACTTTCCTGGTTGGCTTCCAACAAGCAATAGGGAAGCCAGATTTGCTTAACAACTGTGTGATTCGCTTAATGACCGTGGTGATTTGCTTAACACCTGCAGCAAAAAAGGTAAAATTAGGCACAACTTGCCTAACTACTTCACTTAGTGACAGATGTTCCGGGACGAATTGTTGTAAGTTGCGGACTACCCATAGTCCAGGTTGGAAGAGAGAGAGAGAGCAATAACTAGGAGTTTTTCTACTGCACATGTAAACATTTGACATCTATCACTGCTCCTCGCCCAACTTAAGTGCAGTTTAATCTTCCAAATATTTGCGACTGTTTTTAGCTGAGCTGAAAACATCCCCTCTTTTGTAACTGCATTTTTAGGTTATTTTACCAGATGGTTTCTCCAAAAGCTCTGCTCGCTGCAGTGCTTCATTGTTTTTGCTACAGATTTATTTATTTTTTTTAGTGCTGGTAGGAATACAGTAAGAAAGAGTCCTATAGTAAAAATTGTAAGGATAAAAGAAGAATCCTTTATCAGTTTGAAAGAAGAGAATATTTTTCAGGCATGGGTGAATCAGCTTTAAGAGAAAAGAAAGAGCTCATTTTACTTGGCTGTGAAATAATTGTGTATAAACACAGATGGAAGACACTACCTCTCTTTCAGCGTTGATTCACCTCTTACAAAGCAAACAGATTTGTCACTGCTTGTCTCTTGGTGAACAGCTATGCTGTTCAGAGAGGAAGTGAGTGGTTTTAATTGAGGGGGTCCAAGATATTTTTGGTCCCTCTGGAAGAAAATTTAAATGGTAATTCTCCCCCACCCTCCCGCTCACATAGTGATTAAAATAAGAATAAGCTAAATGGAAATTTCTGCATTTAACGTTAATTTCTGCTTGGTTGTCTCTTCAGGCTAAAAGGAAGGCAAAATCTACTCTGTACATGTGTCAGGCCCTTCACACTTGCTAGCTTTAACAAACCCCTTCCCCAATCCAGGTTAGGACTGGCCCAAGTCTGTTCTGTAAACATATGATGGCCAACCTAGCCATGTTTACATTCTAAATTAGGAACATCTAAAAAGGCACAATTACAAGCAATTCCAGAGAGAGAAAAGTGGCAGATATTGAGAAAACCATGTGGCTGCACAGAAAATGACATTGGAAAAGTTGCTGAACATTTTAGGAACAAAGGGAGAATTATAGAAAAGCTCCAAGAAGAACGTTATATAGTCCAGAAATGTAAGTGAATCGTAGAGATCACATTAGGAGAAGGAGAAGGAAATAGTGGGCTTGCCACTTGATTGGTTAAAAAAATACCTGTCCAATCCTTGTTTGAAGCAAAGTTACAGAAAACTTTGCTTTAAGTAACACAAGTCCTATTCAAGATTGATACAGAAGATGAGAACATTTCTAGCTTAATTCTGTGGGTTAGATGAATTGCCCATTAAGGTGTTCTCTGAACTGTTTTGAGAAACCACAGGGTGTAATTGTGGTGTCAGGACAGGAGATGCATAGAAAGAAAAGGGGGAAAAATGACCAGTTTGCTTGAACAATATCAGGAACACGGTAAAACATAATAAAAGAGGCTCTAGGCCTCCTGAGAAGCATGTCAAATTTGACTGATTCACACTCATCTTAATTATTTTTCCCAGTTTACTACTTTAATGGCACTTGGGAATTCTGTGATTGGTCCCCTATTGGGTTTAGATTGGCAAAAGTGTTCAGCGTGTGTGAGCTCCCACTGTTCGGTGCATTCAAGGCTGGGAAACTTCAAAAATCTCCTGTAAAGCACAGACATGAGATATGATGCTGCCGATTCTAACCATGTTTATTAATGGCAATGATAAAAGTGATAAAATTCTTAATAAACTTGCAAGTCTTATAGAACTGGAAAAGATAGTTAACTCTCCTGCATGATAGGATTAAAACTCAGTGGAAAAATGCCCTGAAACTAGGAAAATGAAATTCAAAGAGACTAATGCAAATTATTTGCTATAAAACAAAAATGAAAAAAAAAAGATTTATAGGAAGGAGATTCATGTACAAATAAAAGTGAGAAGTATCTGTAATGGTGCACCGGTTAAGCCTGAGGTAGCACTTTAAAGGGGGTGCAAGAAAAGGCCATATGAATTTCAAATATGTTGGTAGACTTATATTTCCCCCCAAATTGCTCTCCTTTATTCTGCATTCATCCATGTGCTGTTCTAAAGCTCTATCTTTACCCTCCTTCTAGACTTGACATTTTGGTTTCCCCCTCCCCATCTCTCAGCTTGCCCAGAATCTTTTCAGATTCGAATATTTTCTAAATTGAAGGAAAAAGCAGAGCACTGAACTTAAAGTAAATAAATAGGACAATGTTCGTTTCTTTGACCTTCTTTTAGAAATAATAGGATGAACGGGGTGAAAGAGGATTTGCTTTACACAGAAATCAAAAGGATGCATAGCATGAACCAATATGCATCTGAAGACAGCAACTTAATTAGAAGAACTGAGCCATATGGAAAATCAATGCAGATGCCTTTTTTTTTATGGTGCAGAAATACTACAGTAATTGCTTCTGACATTTCTAAGTTAAGAGGAACAAGAGCCCATGTGGAAAATAAGAAAAAAATAATAATATTGGGGACTTTTAAAATGAAATTACTTCATCCTTTTGACTGGTTTGTTGCTTTTGAAAGATTAAAAAAAATATGTTTTGCAGCCAGCAATGAGTTGTATAAAAGTAGAAGCGTTTCACAACCACTCTTAGGTTACAAGGTGAGAAAGAAGAGCGGGGGGGGGGGGGGGAGAAAGACAGGAAGGACAGAGGGATTCATTTTTTGACTTCACCCATCTGATGCTCGCTTGGGACATGTAGCAATTCCAATGCCTCCTGCTCTTCTCGGCTCTCCAGCTCTTCTGCATCTGCCCTGAATCCCCCACGCATGGCCTTCCATCTACAGTAAGTGCCTCCCTAGAGCATAGCATAAATGGTCCCCCACGACAAGTAGTTTTGAAACGTGCAAACGTCCTCGTGCAAAAGAGGGGCCTCTGGGTGCTGGGCCCCTCCAGTTGGTTTTTGGCAGGCAGGCAAAATAGAAGGGTGCAGTTCTGTGGGGATCACGGGGGCCTCAAGGGCCAAAGGTGGAGGATTCTGGGAGCTCGTTGGTGAGGGTGTGCCAATGTTCCAGGCGGCAGTCGGAGGTCTGGAGGCATGAGAGCCAGTGTTGCCGGCACTCCCCACTGGCCCCTAATCCCAGGGTCACCCCACCTGCAACGAGACAAGAAGTTATTGCAGTTTCCAAGCTGCTGACTGTGGAGCTGACCTTATCCTAGTCCTGTCATTGGGCAGGATCTCCCACCCCGTGCAATAAGATGTCTGTATTCAATGGAGGAGGCTATGAAGTTTGGAAATCTCACCCTCAAATTCTCTTGAGAGGTTCTGGATATATATATATGTATATATTTGTGAGTCTGCAAATGCTCTCTCTAGTCAACTATTGGCTCTCCTGCTGTTGGTAGGGAAACATCCAGTAGAAAAGAATATTTAGTTGCTCAAGGTGGAGTTGTGGAGTTCTTGGTGACCCAGCAGCTTGGTTATTTGCTTGCAGATGTGTCATTACCCAACTAAGTAACATCATCAGATGATATTTTACCCAACTAGATAACCTCAGGTGAAATCAGATGATGTTACCTAGTTGGGTAATGAACTGTCTGCAAGCAAACAGCCAAGCTTAGAGAGCGTCAAGAATCTCCACTGTAAGACATCCTTTCTGTGACATTCTCCTATCTTACTACCAATGTAACTGTTATGACTTCCCCTTCAGCATCTTGAGAAGAATGCTGGGAACTTTCTGAATGGGCAAGATGCCTGGCTATCGTTGTAGACCAATAAAGGAGAATATTTGTAGCTCAGGGTTGTAATGAGGGGTCCTTGGTGCTCTCTGAACTTGGTTATTTTCTTGCAGATGTTTCATTGCCCAAACTAGGTAACGTCACCAGTGCTACCCATCATCAACATCATCAGGCAACATTGCTGATATGAGCTACTTTGTGTAATGAAATGTCTGCAAGAAAACAAGCTCAAGAGAGCACCAATGACCCCTCATATCCTTGTAGAATTAAGCCCCAGGCTTTCAATCCAGATTAACACACCCAGCATCTCCTAGGACCTAGACTATACAACCCTTCCCTGAAACTAGGTGATCTTCTTCCGTCTTCTCACCAATGAAGTCATTTGATTTCCCAATATCGTAATCCCAAACGGTGATTTCCAAGGATTTATGACCAAGATCTGACTGTTCAATCTCATAGAAAAAATCCTGCAATGGGGCAGATAAGTATTAAAAGTTAGGAATATACAGGATCACACACACACACACCCCTCACTCCCCCAATCACGTAATGCCTTCCTTGGCTCTCCTTCATTTACCTCATTGTACTCCGGGTTTAGTGTTTTCTTTTTCACAGTTGTTTTATGCTTGGATTTTTTCTCTTCATCTGGCTTCAGGTAGCTGCCGGAAGAGAGAAGAAGAGGGAACGGGAGAATGGGAGATTAAGCCTGTACATAAAGACAGTTGTCCTCCTTCTGAGGAAAACAACCCCGCCTGTGCAAGCGCTAAAGCGCCACCATAAAAACTCAACAAGAAGTCATAAATCCAAAGCACTGAGAGAAAATGTGAAATGACTACAGCAAATGGGACATCTTCCGAACATTAATTCCAGGGTTATTAAAGCGAGTCTCTAAAAGCTTTGCTAAATGGGAACATTATACATGGTCTCTTGATCGACCGGAGGCCAAAGAAAAGAGCCTCTCTTGAGCCTAAGGCTTTCACGTCCCTAGTAGACACGGGAGGGGCTAAATTACATCTTTTCTTTCCCTCCCCAAAACTCTAGACTTCTCCCCACTCCCCCAACCATCCTTAAGTATGGTTGATCTTAACCAAGGATTAGAACCCCTCTCTTCCCTTTGTATGTGTGCATTTCTCACGTTTTTACATAAGGGTCCGAGTAGCCGCATACATCCATAGCAGCTAAGTGGGCGCAGCGGAGAATAGACACCAGTAATCCATGACGTTCGGAGATGTATGTGAGGGCGAGCAGGATGCGACCCCTTTCTTCCAGGGCCCAGCCAGCTGGGGGTTCCAACTGTGCAGTGGGGGAAAGGAAAGCCTATTGAATGCTTTTGTGTCAAATGCCCACCCTCCGGCCTTCCCAAACAAACTTTTGCAACTGGGTTCATGCATCCTTTTTTTTTTTTTTTTTGAACCACGCCTTGCTGAATAAGCCACAATGGCCTAGCTTTACATAAAGTGCTAGGTCATGATCGATCCATGGTTTATGAAGCACCACAACTGAGTACACAAACCAAGTAAAGCATTGTATGGATTACTGCAGGGGTCCGCAGACACCATGACCTCCAAGGCGAGCAGAATGGTAAATCATAAACTCTATCCATAATTACATTTAATTTGTTATGTTTCTTTTCATTTTAAAAATAATAATTTTGGCGGTGTCTACTGTTTGAAAAATTTGATGACCCCCGGGCTTAGCTGGTTGTGTGAACTAGGCCTCAGTTTGGCCTTGGACATTTTGAGACCCAGGTGAAACGTTTAGAAGGCCTTGCATTCAGCCTTGGGCTTTTGAATTCCTTGAGCCCAGGGCAGCCTTCCCCATCTTAACATCTTCCAGCTGCTCTGAACCACATGCCAGGATGATGTATGGTTAAGGGACTAAGAGCAGGGAGACCCAGATTCCACCACAGCTATAGAAGCTCAGTGGGTAACCCCAAGGTACCCCAAAGGTTTATTGGAGGGGAGGAGGGAACTGGACAAGGGCATTCTGCATTCACCCCTTGAACTCCTGAATGAAAATAGGTGGGAGGTACATCTAAGGAATATTCCAGCCAGCAAACAGTGATGCTAGCTGGGAACTGTAGTTCCCCCACAGCTGGAAGGCATCAGATTTGGAAAACTGGACCTGGGATGTTATCTCAACTGTGGGCTTTCTTTTGCCAATTCCTGCTACAAAGACAGTCTCTTCCTACCCTCTCGCTAGCCTATTGCCTTGTCAGGGACAGCCACCTCCAGCCCTCAACCTAACTTTATGTTGGGGGAGGGCCTGCTAGGGAAGGGGGTGGAGAGGGGAAATTGGGGGAGGGCCAGTCACATCGGGTACTTGGTGATTGGAGAGCCTAGGAGGAACTCTTGGGCAAATGACAAGCTCAGGTGGCTTGCATGGATGAGCTGTTGCTTTGCAAGTTGGCAAGGGAAGGGGAAGAAATAGAGGGGGTGGCTCTGTTTGGGGTCTGGTCTAGCCCTGCTACTCAACAGGTAGGTTCCCGCAATGGGGCAGCAGCCCTTGGCAGGGAGGAGGTGGTCCATCCCCAACCTAACCTTCTGCTGAGGAATTTCAGGTGCCGTCTTTGGGGCGGGAGTAGGATGGGAGAAAAACTCTCACCTCTCTCAGATAGCAGGAGATTCCACGCAGGGCGGCAGTCATGGAAGAAGGGGATGCCAGCTGTTGTGATAGGAGAGAATTTAGCGAACTTTTAAACATGGGCCCCAGCAAAGTCAAGGAGTGTAAAGGCCCCACGGAGGGGTGAGGGAGAAGAGGACAAATTGGTGAAGAAATCTAATATTAGAACCAATGTATATTTTGTATAAGTGGCTCTTGGTGATGCTGGAAAAAATTAACCTTTATTAATTTGCCTCTAATCTGAATTCTATGAGTGGCACTGAGTCTATGATGCAGATTTCCATGCTCTGACATGGAATGATGTTTTGCAGGACAACACATCTGGCTGTGATAGGGAACTGTACATGTTCTTGGGTTACTTGCCAATTTTTCCTTAGCCATTGGCAAGGGCTGAGGAGATTTGTCCCCCAAAGAGAAAGATCCCGATTTATCATCTCTCTCACCCAACAGTTTTTGACTTTGGGGACCAGGCACAGCTCTTCATTTACGGAATAAATTGGCTCATAGATTGCTGTGTGGAAGCTTTCTCTTGTCTTTGCGTTGTTCTACTAGGAATATTCGGTCATTCCAAAGGATGAAAAGGTAGAAATAGTTGTGAAATGCAGGTAAAAATAGGAGATTTGGGTTTGGGGATGGGTGGGTAGGGGGCAGGGGGAAATCTCACAAAGTTTTAGAGAAAGGCAGGACTCTTAAGAGGGAGGACAGCAGACAGCCAAAGTGACCAGCAAAGAAGTAACTAAAGATGTCTCTGAATGTCTAAATCTTACTATGAATCAAATGCAGATAATCAACAAGTCATCGCAGGTTATACAACCTTCTTTGACTTAGCTCTCACCGGTTGTTGCCGTTCTAAGCACAGGTTGAAATGTCTCTTTTGGCCAGGGCGCAGGCGTCTCAGTGGCACCCGAGTCTCTCCGATGAATTCATTGTGGGTCAGTTTATCCTCATCACAGACAGTGATTCTGGGAGGCAGAAACAGAAAGGAAGAATGGAGAATTGGGTTGAGGGAAGAGAGCGTGGGACGGGCTGTGGCATGAGTTGTGAAGCAAAGGGCGGGTTTTATCTCACCGCAGCGTTTTCCGAGCCATGTCCTCTGCGGTTATCCCATTGTAGATGAGGACCTCGTTCCACACAGGATTGAGAGTGTTGTGCTGAGTGCGTGTCTTCAGTTTGTTGGCCTGAACAGAAAAAGGATTTGAAAGGGAAGAACAGAACAGTAGAAAAGTGCTACACAATAATAATTGAGCCCCAAATTTCTGTTGCTAAGTGAGACAGTTGTTAAGTGAAGTTTGCCGCAGTTTATGACCTTTCTTGTCACAGTTGTTAAGTGAATCACTGCATTTGTTAAGTTAGTAACATGGTTGTTAAGTGAATCTGGCTTCCCTATTGAATTTCCTTGTCAGAAGATAGCAAAAGGGAATCACATGACCCCAGGACACTGCAACCGTCATAAATATGAATCAGTTGCTAAGCATCTGAATTTTAATCACACAACTATGGGGATGTTGCAACAGTCATAAGTGTGAAAAACTTTTTTCAGTGCCATTGTAGCGTTGAATGGTCACTAAATGAGTGATTGTAAGTTGAGGACTACCTGTACAGCAAAGCCTGCAGCTGAATCTGTTCCCTGCTCTGAGGACTGGGAAACAGCGTCATAGGATATAAATCGATTTGTAATTATTTTTCTTCTTTATCCTGCTAAACCGCTAAGATACAGATAGTCCTCGACTTACAGTTGTAATGGAGCCGGCCCATCGCAGCCGTTAAGTCATGACAGTTGAAAAATGTGACTGATCCAATTTTATGAACTTTTTTGTGGTGGTCACATAAGTGAATGTGGCAGTCATAAAATGGCTGCTATAGTTAAGCAAACACTGCAGTTTTTAAGCAAACCAATAGTTCACTATGGGCACAGTTTTGCCAAAAACAGAAGTAAGTGCTGTTTTTAGCAAAACCATCACAAAATGCAGTCACATGATCATATGACGCTGCAAACGGCTGTAAGTGCAGCTGTGTTGTTGAGCTCCCTCATGTTATGTCATCCGTTCAGAAATATTTCCTTACCAGATTCCTTACCAGATTGTTGACTGGCAGAGCTCCTAATGTATTAGAAAAGTTACTAAAAATTCAGGGAGAAATTCAGAAATATATCTGCCTTGAAGGTAGCTCATGTTAAGGAGGGTACTTTTTTTCCCATGTGGTAAACATGTGACAAGGCAAAGAAATATTAGGTACAGATCCATGGTTTAATTTAGAATATTTTTAAAACTGATTTACAGTGGAAACCGGAACTTTTTCTTTTAGGACTATTAGATAAAGAAATGGGGGAAAAATGGAACTTCATTGCTATACATGTTGACAGCTGCAAGAATTGTATATGCCCAGAAATGGAAAGAAATGTTAACTCTCTCAATAGAGGAATGAATTGAAAAAAATGATGGAACAGGCAGGGATGGCAAAGTTGACTGTGCTAATTAGGGATAAGAATGTAAATAGTTTTGTGGTTACTTGGAAACCGTTTCTGGACCTTCTGTGTGAAAGAGGGAAAAAATATTTTTGACTTTGGGTTTTGACAATTAAGTGGGTTAATTGTTATTGTTAATTGTTATTGGTAGAGAAATGGCTAGAAGTTACTATTTGGTATAGCTAAAAAGCTGCTGTCATAACTTATTATGTATCTTATCGTACCAAAAAAAGTCAGAAGTCACTGCTTTTTGTTTCTTTTTTCATTTCTTTTCCCCCTTCCTCACTCTACTCCTCTCTCTTTCCTTTCCCCTTTTCACATTGTCTTTAGTTCTAAAAGGTAAAGATTTCCCTGTCCAGTTGTGTCTGACTCTAGAGTGCAGTGCTCACCTCCGTTTCTTAGCCGAGGGAGCCAATGTTGTCCGAAGACACTTCCGTGGTCCTGGGGCAAGTATGACTCTACACCAAGGCACACGGAACACTGTTACCTTCCCACCAAAGTGGTACCTATTAATCTACTCACATTTGTATGCTTTCAAACTGCTAGACAGAGAGGGGCTGGGGCAAGGAAGCTCACCCCATTGTATTTTATACTGAGATTTTTTTTTTTTTAAAAAAATAAAAATATACTTTAAAAAAAGAAAACTCAGGTTGAACTTTATAGCACAAACATCGGCACAGGAAAGGTTTTATGACCTTTTTTATTATGTAATAAAATGCCGTATGATAATTTTGATGTCGTAAGATGTTTTATAAGATTTGCCAATTCCACAAGAGTCACGGGTCCCGGATTTGGATGCATTTTGTAAGTTAGCCCATTTGAGATACCTTGATTCAACAATTGTTCCTCCTCTAAGATGCACCATTTCATCCAGTGAAGGGCTATGAGAATCAGAGTTTTAGTAGCATATAGATAAATAGAAGGATTCTGGTTTAGCGTGTTAGGTAAACATAGCCTAATGTTCCTTGTTCACCTGTGGTTCTAAATGATCTGAATCCTGTTACTGGGGATCCAAGCATCTGTAGGATCCATTGTTTTCATTCAAATGACCAAAATAGCCTTGCACAGTTGTAATGTGAACTCTGCACCTTTCATGCAAGTAGGCCACATCACAACTTCTGTTAATTCTTATGCTGTATTAGATTCTTATGCTGCATTTGTTATTTTCTTTTCTTGCTCCCCCCTCTTGCTAATGTTAGGTGCAAAAAATCAGGACCATAGATTCCAGTTAAGCTGATTAATTGTTCAGGCTATACACAAGAATCTGGTCAGCTAATGGTCAGTACTAAATTGGTGCCAGTTAAGAGTCAATGGAATCCATGGGGGGGTGGACTTGCAGCATTTGTGGACATATAACGATTCTGGGCTGAGTTCTCTCTTGACTCTGCCCCCAGGCTCTGCCTCTTGTTCTCATAGAACTAGTAGGGATTCATACCTTCTGAATCTCTTTCCCTTCCCCAATCAATTACCTGTTGTCCCTTCTGCCCTTGGCATAGGTAAAACAGCTGCACCCAGATGTGTGGTAGGAACTCCCGAGAAGAGACTCTAGTTTTGACTGTGAAATGGATGTGGATTGATTTTGGTTTGATTTGATAGAAAAGTGTTGATTTCATTTGGCCAACCAGAGGCAGAAAAGTACACTCAAAATGTCTATCCCTAAGCTAGAGTTACACTCACGGAGGGAAGAAGATCAGAAATACCTAGACCATCTCTCCTTTTTCCCTCAGCTTGGCTAATAATTGTTTCAAGATAAATGGGTGGATTTAGACTTGGAAAGCAACACAGGCTTACGGCACCTGCTCCTCCCAGCTGCTTCCTACCATCAGGCGTGCACTGCTATTTTTTGAGCGTACATAAATATTCATAAATATTAATTTGGAAGATTTGGTCACATATTCCCTTGTCACATCTTTTTTGGCCCTGAGATAATGTAATTTCGGCAATCAGAGGTTTCTTATTCCAAACATCCAATTACAGCTGGCTTAAAAGCCTCTTATTATCTAACAGGTTATGCCAAATTTGTGTGCGCTAAACTTCAGCATCGGCGGGAATTCCTGGTAGGATGCTGTGGAGAAGTTGCAGGGGATAAGCTTTTTCTTCACAAGGAGATGGTCCTCAGTGATCTCCTCACTCACAGTTCAGGGATAGTTTGGAGAAAAGACATTTTTCATAATCTATGAGTGATGTTGTCACTGTTATTCTTGGCAGCAATTAAATTAATAGGCCTGCCCAAAGATTAATTCCTGTATAAATTATTTCAAACAATACAATATGATGAGAGCTTTATTATGAAATACTATACAGGTAGTTCCTGACTTGCAACAGTTCATTTAGTGACCGTTCAAAGTTACAACAGCACCGAAAAAAGTGATTTATGACCATTTTTCACACGTATGACCGTTGCAGCATCCCCATTGGTCACGTTATCAAAATTCAGACGCTTGTCAACTGACTTATATTTATAATGGTCCCAGTATCCCAGGGTCATGTGATCCCCTTTTGTGACCTTCTGACAAGCAAAGTCAATGGGGAAGCCAGATTTATTTAATAACTATGTTACTAACCTAATAATTGCAGTGATTCACTTAACAACTCTGGCAAGAAAAGCCGTAAAATGGGACAAAGCTCACTTAACATATGTCTCTCTTAGCCACAGAAATTTTGAGCTCCATTGTGGTCATAAGTCAAGGACTACCTGTACACGTAGGAATAAGCTGACAAATGAATTTGACTTATCCATGGATGGGGCATACTTTGAGTCTACTTTTTTACAGCATTTTTACCTTTTTGCATATACTTTTAAAAAGTATCTGCATTTCCTATATTTATAGTACAGGATAAAAGTATGCATATATCCTGTATATAGAGTCATTTTTCTTGAGGTGGGAGCTATATGAATTTGATTAATAAATGTATTTTCTTAATACATTTGTATTTTTAAATGCTTGTTTTTATCTACATATTGTTTTTACTTAATAATTGTACACTGCCCAGGATCACATTTTGTGAGACGGGCAGCTATATGAATTTGAGAAATAAATAAATATGCTCACAGATAAGCCCATCCACAGATAAGATGACCCTTGAAATTTTAATCAAAATACCATGAGAAATGGATAATTTGTGGATTATCCATGGATAAGCCAATTGTGAAAATTAATACATATAAACATTTTGAGCATCACTTTATCCACAGGTGGTGCATTTTTCATGGTTAAATATTCAAGGATCGGCTTATCTGCGGATAGGCTTGCCGACAGGTAAGCATGGCAAATTTTATTTCTCATTCAAAATGTTTAATGTGCAAGATATCCTCACCAGCTTTCATGCCACATATGCACACACACACACTGGTAGACGGCTGCCCCTATTACACTTTAATTGATTTTGAAAACTTAAGCAGGATGAATTCAGGTCAGATGGGAAACAGTGAGACAATCTCAAAGGTTCAGGGGGATCTACAGGGAGAAGGTCAAAAATTCAAGATGGCAGCCACTGCCTTGCAATTGAAGTTCTGCCTTTTTAAAATGTCTGCATGGTTTTTGCTGCCATTTTGACTTTTTCTGCCCTTCCGGCTGAGGTTTAAACTGTCTAAGTCAAAATCCTAGCAACTGAGAAGACTTTCGCGAAGTCTATTTTAATTGGATTTATTGAAAAGGAAAGGGAATTAGATTACAGCAGTGTTTCTTAGCCTTAACAACTTGAAAAGGTAGGGACTTCAGCTTCCAGAATTCTTCAGTCAGCAAAGCCATACTTCTTCAAATTGTGAAGATTGAGAAACAATGGATTGCAGAAGTCTTGATCACTGGAGACTTTCTCTTCAATTCCCATTTAATTGCTAAGTGTCCTTAGCAAGTAGAATCTTCTTAATTCTCTTTCCTAGAGCTGTATGATGGACAGAGGAGGTCGGTGCTTTTTTGGACAGCAGGAAGAATGGGCAAATTTTGAGTAATTTTGAGAGATTTATTTATTTCTATTATGCCTTCATTGTTTTTATAAATAACTCAAGGAGGTGAGCATACCTAATACTCCTTCCAGCTCCTATATTCCCCAGGGCATCAACCCTGTGAGATTAGCTGGGCTGAGACAGCCCAAAGTCAGCTGGTGCCAGCTGGCTTTCATGCTTAAGGCAGGACTAAAAACTAAACCTGGTGATTGACCCAAAGTCACCCAGGCAGCTTTCATGCCTAAGGCAGGACTAGAACTCACAGAATCCTCATGATTGGCCCAAAGTCACCCAGCTGGCTTCATGCCTCAGGTAGAACTAGAACTCACTGTCCCCAGGTTTCTAGCCTGGTGCCTTTCCCATTAGACCAAACCACTGTCTACACTTTCACGTTCCAAGAGGTCTGCAGCATCTGGGAAATTGGACAACCATCCCAAGAGAAGGACAAGGCTGCTTCCATATTGCTCCCCCACAAAAAACCCAACATGTAATACACATGTAAGGAGTCAAGCTCATATTGAAGGAGACTTGATATTATATACTCACATAAGCTTTTGTGGCTACATGGGACCAGAATTAAGACACAATAACAGGGATGTAAATTTGAGACTATGCTTACCAAAGGTATCCCAAAAACAGTAAAAAAAAAAAAATCAAAATGTCATGCTGGATATGAATGGGGGTCAGGGCTTCAATCACACGCTTGTAGCCACCATCTTGACTTTTATGGCCCCCTTCCGACAGACCCCCTAGTGCTTACCTTACAAGCACCTGGAAGGAGATGTAGTTTGACATAAGGGTCAGCCAAGCCATTAAAATCCATTGGCTTTAGTCCCTGAAAAAAAACCACGGGCATTAATTCCACTCTATTTATACTTCGTTATTTTTACATCTTCACATATTCAGAGGCCTGTAGAAAGCTCTCTACCCCTCTCAAAATTACAAAATTCCCGCTCAAAAGTAGACATTGGTGTGCCCACTCCACTTTATGGGTGTGATACTCTGGGCTAATTTCAATTCAAGCTGTAAGTGTGATCAGAAGTGAAGCCAGCTTGATCCTTTCCTCGAAATGACTTGCTGATTAAAGGGGAGGGTGGCAGGATTTATTTATTAAAATCCTTCCACAAGAGATTGGCTCAGATTTCTGGTAAAGGGTATCTTTGTCTTTCCTCCACAGGCAGTCTTTTTTGGAGAAAGAAGTTCTTGCCATTCGTTTTTTCACTAAGACAATCTGCAATTTAGGAGGGAGAAGAAAAGAAAAAAAAGATCGAGAAAGAAAAAAAGGAGCAGAGTGTGTGTATGTGTGTGTGTGTGTGTGTGTGTGTGAGAGAGAGAGAGAGAGAGAGAGAGAAGTTAGTGTCTGCATGTAGCAGGGCCTGACGGTCGACCTACTACAGATAGGCCTTGACTTACAACCATTCGTTTAGCTACTGTTCAAAGTTACAACAGCACTGGGAAAAGTGATAATCAATCCTAACACTTACGGCCACCGCAGCATTCCCCACAGCTATGGGGTCAAAATTCAGGTGCTTGGCACCCGGCACGGGGGAAGCTGGATTCATTTAATGACTTCAGAGGTCTTCTAGTCTAACCCCCTGCTCTAGGCAGGAGACCTTATACCATCCTGGTCAAATGGTTGTCCAGTCTCTTCTTGAAAACCTCCAGTGATGGAGCATCCACAACTTCTGGAGGGAAGCCGTTCCACTGATTGTTCTCACTGTCAGGAAATTTCTCATCACTTCTATGTTGGATCTCTCTTTAAAAAGTTTCCAAACATGGCTTCTTGTCCTGCCTTCTGGTGCTTTGGAGGCTAAGTTGACCCCCTCTTCTCTGTGACAGTCCCTCGAATACTGGAAGACAACTATCATATCCTCCCTAATCCTTCTCTTTGTTAGACAAGACGTACCTAGTTCCCTTAATTGTTCCTTGTATGGTTTTTAGCCTTCAGACCGTTTATCTTCTCTGTTGCTCTTCTCTGCACTTTTTTAGATTCTCAGAATTTTTTTTGGTATCATGGTGACCAGAGCTGTACATAGTATTCCAAGTGTGGCCTCATTAGCATGGTATAAATCCACTCCTCCACATTTGTAAAATATCTTCACTCCACATACTGACCAGTGGCACTTTCCAGGCGTTTCCTGGTTGCAATCAATTCTCCATCCAGCAATGAATTTGTTGGATTATTCCAGAATTACAAACTCTGAGGTCTCTACCATAAGGAACAGTGCACCAGGCAGGATAGTTGGATTAACTTTCACTGCAGATGTGGGGAATTCATCTCTAAATCGCAGTTGGACTTTTTGAAACCCCTTTTCAGAAGCCCTAGTTTACCTTCCTGGCTAGGAAGGCGTCCTTTTTGCCACTTCAAATCCCAGAACTATCAGGGCCGTGCATTTTAATCCTGTTCAGAGTCATTGCAGAAATTCCAGCTAAATTGCCTTCGTTGGTGAATGGCCACAGGGAAAACGATAGATTAGTCAGAAAAATATTTTAAAACCACACTCATGTAAACACATCCTCTGAATAGTTTGCACACAATCTCCAGAGATGCAAAGGGCGACACCAAGGAAACAGAAACCTGCCAGTTGGGAATAAGGGTCATCTACTCTTTTCAAAGTGGCAGGCCCTGGGTTAGTTTTGCTGTGGTTCTGAACTGCCGCAGTATTTCCCATGCTTCCCCCCCCACCCTCTTCTGTTGCCACAGCAACGCCAGATGCCTGCGGATACCCGGTTGCCTGGCGCGTAGCCGCCGAGATGCTTGAAGATGCTGCAAGCCCACCAGCTGGGAAGGAAGAAAGGGAGGAGGGGGGTGTTGTGTATTGCTGATGTGTGAGTTGAGGGTCAGGGTTGTAGAAAAGCAGCTGGCTGAAGACCCCAGAGGTTTGGTTTGACACTTGAAGGCCACTTGCCTGACTTCTAAAGGCTTTGTAGATGGGGTAGAGAGAAAAGGCTGAGTGTGGCAGGAGAAAAGAGAGGCTGAAATGAACATTGCTAGCTCCATAATGAGATTTTCCACCCCGGTGTGGCCTCTTTTATTAAATCAAGGCCGTTTATTGTCAAAACGCAACATGTGATGCAGAAAAGCTGAATCCAAAGGCATGGAGGGTGCTAGAAAAGTAAAACAGTGTCTTTTCAGCAGCCTTCCACAACCTACTGTGCTCCAAGTAAGTTGAGTAGCAGCCTTCATAATCCCTCATCGCCAGCCCAGACTGTGTCTCCTTTAGCAAAAAATTACAGGAGTTGTCCAAACCCCACCAATTTGGAGAAGCTGCTTTGGAAGAGGTTTTTGAGGTCCGGTAAGGAACACGATTACCTTGGCTCGTAGGATGGTGCAGTCAAGGGTGCAGCTTTCTGGATCATAGAGAATATCAAATTCAAGAGTCCCAAGTGATGCTAGAAAAAGGCCGGGCAGTAAAGAAAACAAATGTTAAAAAGAGATCCATTTTATCAGTGTTTTCCTTCAAGCTGTCTTCCCAATCCCACTCACAATCTGCAAATTCAGTGCCATCCATCTGTCCAGATCAGTGTTTCTCAACCTTGGCAACTTTAAGACATGTGGACTTCAGTTCCCAGAATTCCCCAGCCAGTCATGATCCAGATTAATCTTCCCCAGCCAACCTTGCTTCAGATGAACTGACTAAAAATCCCATCAGGCTTGGCCAGCATAGCCACCTCTGAATTGGTTTATATTGCTGCATCCATACATTTGTATACAATTGAACGAAGATTGACTGTGAGTTCAAATAATACCAGAAGGTGTTCTTATGTTGATGGCTGGCCAATACTGTCAAAATTCTGCATATCTCTATGTAAATGTTCTCTGTCTGTGAGCTATGCATAGAAGTGTACACTTTCATTTTGAATATCTCAAGTGCCCCCCTTCCCTTTCCCTCTGATAATCTAATTTAGGCACCAGAAAAACTGAATGTGATGTCCTGAATTAATTGCACAAATAAAGTAGACGTGTCTGAAGATGCATAATAATTGAGCTTCTTTTTCTCATGGAACAAAGCAAAGAAACATGGCACATGTTTCTGAATCAGCCATCACTAGACACATAGAAATAAAACATATGTACACACCATTCCAAAGAGAGGAAGGAAACAAAAATACATCTTCTCCGGCAGCCAACACCAGATAAGCAAGAATTAACACCAGACAAACAACCAAGCAAAAAACAACACCCTAATTAAGGAACTGCCAAGGAGAAAACTATACCCCCCATCAAAACTTGCAGGGCAAGCTACTGTGTATAAAAAGGGTGCAACCCCCCCCCCCTCTCTTGCAGTGAGGATGTTACCTAGTTGGATAATGAAACATCTGCAAACAAAAGGACTCCACAAAGGTAAATCTATTTTCTTTATCACTGCCTCTTTTTTCTTGCAAATTAAAGTTCCTAGGATACTATGACTTCTTTCTGGGACAGTTGCCCAGTTGTTAATTATTCAGGACCCACAGGGGTGTGTTAGGAATGCTAAAAAAACAATCACGATGGTGGCTGTGACAGTGCAATTCAAGCTCTTTTTGTTTTTTAAGTGTGACACACCTAAAAACCAGGCACATCATTGCTTTTGCCATCTTGACTTTTTGATCATACCTTGGGGACCCACTATTTACTTCTCCTTCTGTTTTTCTCTAGGCCTGGAGAATGTTGGCCTTCGTGAATTAGAGCCTTTCCCTCATCTCTCTCTGTCTTCATAAAAGCATTTATACATTTCGGTGAGCAAATACATCCGTCCAACCAACTGACCCAGCCATCTCTAGAAGTCCCATCTTTTAAAGCTAGAAATCTGAGCCATATAGGATCTATTTGTAGTTCCTCGGTGGCAAGAACAAAGCATTCTCTCCTTTATGTGTTCCAAGATGTTGTGATTGATCTATACATTGTATGGATCAATAGTCTGCCACAGTAAAAAGGTTTCTTGGCCTGGGTCGTGGACTGTGTTTTGTCAATTTTGGCAGGAAATTCACTTCTACTTGCTTAGCCTTTGGTCTATCGTTGTTGCCCCGTTTCACAAATAGGGCTTGTTCACTGTGCTAAGTCATAATTCTTTCCGGCTTGGCTGTGTTGTGTAAGCATAGCCACTGTGTCCTGTTTATGGCACTCAACAGCTCAGCAGTTAGTATGCACCCTACCAATTGAGCTTTCTTCAATAAACCATGGTTTAGTTATTGATATAAAGGATCTAGTTAGTCCTGACTCAGTAAAATTCAACCAGAAGAGAAGAAAGAGGATGGGCTTCCTCTCCTCACTCATCAATTCTAGGCACTTCTTGCTAGGTGTGTGCTAGTGGTCAGCGGTTAGGCTCCCTTTTGATGCCTGAGAAAAGCTAGATCCCAGAGCGCATGGCGCGCATACACAAACTGCTGATGAATGATGCATGGAGATCAAGAGCAAAAAACGTGATGTATTCTTCCTTTTTCCCCCTACTCACTCCTGGCCTTCAGATGGTCTGCATAATTTTAAAGCCCAAATAAAGCCCCTGTATATGTCCCTACACATGTTTGATCAGACCGTACCTCTTTGTATCAGGATACATTTATTTGTAAGGATTTCTGGATGGGTTTATGTTTTGATGCATGCCTCTGTCTGGTAACAGGGAAGTCTCTCTTTTTCGCTTGTGATCCATTCATCTTCAGTATCCACTCCTATGCTAGCTTCCTTTTTTTCCTTCCCTCGCTGTGCACCTACCATTCATTAAACCTCCCTCCCTCCCTCCCTCCTGTCATTTCCTTCTTTCCTCCCTCCCTCCCTCCCTCCCTCCGGTCTTATGGGAGTCAGTGTCTGTATGTGTGTGTGCGTACAGGCACCTGTTGGAGAGCATATAAATGTAATGTCTCTTTTATGCTGGGTTGTGTTAATAGTGGAGGTGTGGGGTTGTGAGGTTGTTTTTATTAGAGAAGATGCCTGAGTGAACATTTGCATGCATGGGTTGTCCCAGAAAGTATGTGGGGCCTCAATAATTCTTCTGATGCAGATTCAAGGGGGAAACCTGACATCTTGAGTTTTTAGTGCCACGGCACTCATTTTTGAGGACGGCTGATACCGTAGTTCGTGTAACTCTCTGCACATGAATAGTAGGCATGTGCTTGTGCTGACACAAATCTGCTTGAGGCTTTGAATTTGGTAAAGCCTGTGCATATTTATTTGTCTCAGCACAAGAACAAGCGCAAAAAGGCGAGAACAGAGCATGTTTCCAAAACATTTGGTTATCCAATGGCTATCTAGTGTTTCTCCTAGTCCTAAAAACAACTGTGCACAGGAACAAATTCTTTCCTTCATCTTTTCCTCTCCCATTAGAATGCCAGCTGCAGCAGGTCACTCCATCCTACTGTGAGAAGAACAGTGTGCACCTGGAAGCTACAGTTACCAGATCCAGGTTGCAGAGATTCAGAGGACCACTTAGAGGTCAGCAGAGAGTTTTCTGTATCGTTTTACTGCCATCTAGTGGTTAGGCAGAGTTTTGCAACCCAGATTTGCTAGTTGCATTCTTGTTCAGAATCTGTTTGCCAACCACAGGTCTCTGGAAAATTCACAGGCAGCCCAAGTAGCCTTTCCCCATGTTTGCCCCCCAGTAGCAAATGATAACCCCATGAAGCCTTGAGGTTCCCCTCAGCTGTTTTGACTACTCAAGCCAACTCCAAATTCCACAGTTGGATTTACAAAGGAACATCTTTCAAAGTGCCAGCTATACTGATCTGGGCTTGAGTGACTGGGATTCTCGGGTGCGTATCATTGTCTAGTCCCGTATTGGGAAAGTTGTGATGCAAGATTTGCATTTCCTTTGGAAGGAGATGAGGAGGCATTGGCACACCCTAAGGTTTAGCACTCTAAGCCAATGCCTACTCAATTTTAGCCTAAAGTTAACTCTGCTTTGATGGGTTGGATAATAAGGGTTGGATAATAAGCTCATGGTACCTTGTGATCTAATGTAATGAGAAGGTGGTTCCCCAGGAGGGAGGAGGTACATTCCAGAGGAGTAAGGGGCAACTCAGCCCAGAGGTCAAGTGTGAGAGAAAGAGGGTGAAGACAGCCCCTCCCTAATGCTTCACAGAATATCCTGTAGATCAGGGGTAGTCAACCTTGGCTCTTTTATGACTTGTGGACTTCAACTGTGCTGGCTCAGGAATTCTGGGAGTTGACGTCCACGAGTCATAAAAGAGCCAAGGTTGACTACCCCTGCTGTAGATGCAGATAGTAGAGTCCTCAGTCTAGCAAGATTTTGTCTATAGAGGTGAAACAATAAAGAACTCGGCTTGGAAGGATTGCTATGTGTCATTCTTGATTTTGAGCCTGACAACCTAGAGTGTTTAATCATAGTAGATTATAAGTACTGAAACAAATATTGGAGAAACTGGCCTGGTACAACACAAGAATTGCTTCTAAGAAAGATAAGCATGAATTTGTGCACGTGCCTGTTTCAAATTTTGTGTCCAAAAAGAGCCCAGAAGGTTGAGATAAGTTGCTTTCATGTGTCCTTCCAGATGTGAACCCAGTTACCAGAGTCAATTAAATCTTGCCTGATACTAAATAGCTTGATTTGGGGAAAAAATCATATTATATAATCATATAATCATATATAAAAATATTATATATATTATATATATTTATAAGATATTTTAAGTAGGTTTGCAACTTTCCCCATTGCGATTGTGCTTTAGAGAAGAGAAATTACCAAATCATGTTCTGCAGACCTTTTAAGTTTATCTTTTACTATGGACCAGTGTCCATGTATTATTTTATTGTGCACTGAGTGCGGCTATTTACAATTAAGTATGACTGCCTCAGGGCAAAGATAGGATTCTGTTTTTTAGTTCTTGCCTGCATTCGCTCAGCCTAAAACCTCAGGAGATTCACTAGACTTTATTTCCAGATCAGTGTACAAATGATAGGAGAGAGGAGATGTCAGAATGGAAAGGACATTTTGTAGCATATATGACAAAGAATGAGCAAGATCCAGAACAACATGATGGTTACACCTTAAATGTCACGATGGCAGACCTGCCTGTTCACAAAACTCTCCCCAGAACATTGGCTATAAATGTGACGAGGGCTCACACAAACACCACTTTTAAGTGAACTGTATATGTGGATGAATGTTTTGAAAGAAGTGGAACTGAGGAATGTACCTCTCTAAAAGATCAGAATCTCACATTGGGCAGATGTATGTGAGTGATGGTGGATTTAGATAAAGTATTCCAGGTAAGATTGAGAAACAAAGAAGAAAGGGGAAACAATGGAAATGATGGTTGGAGAGGAGCAAGGAAATACAGAATATAGAATAACAACATTGGAAGGAACCTTGGAGGTCTTCTAATCCAATCCGCTAGTCAAGCAGGATATTTTATAACCAAGGGTCTCCAAGCATGGCTGGCTGGGGAATTCTTGGAGTTGAAGTCCACAAGTCTTAAAGTTGCTAAGTTTGGAGACCCCACCCTATACCATTCCAGACAAATGGCTGTTCAATCTCCTCTTAAAAACCTCCAGTGAATACCCCTCAAAGAGTTATGAGTTTCTGTTAGGGACAAGCTGAGAAGATGAACATTTTTTTATCTGTGACAGGAACTAATGCTGAGTCAGTGGCACCTAATCCATCAGTGAAGATTCAATTGTCCATATTTTTGAGAACTGTTTTGTAAGACAGATTTGTTTACGACAAACATATTGTTTGGATAACATAGCAATTGAGAGAGTATGGATGTCAGTGTCGATATAAGTTGACATTAAAGTGAAGGATGAGGCTCTGGATGGCCATTCACAAAACTTTAATATGCCTTTGTAGATGTGTGAAAAAAAATATCTAAATATGAGTGAGTAGATGGTCGTATAAGAGGCAGATCTGCTGGTTCTATTCGCACAACATTCTTTGACTTGTTTGAATTATTGAACAAACTATAGTGACTTAGATCATGCATCTTGCTAAGTTGTAAACCACAGCTGACAAACCACAATGGTTGTGTTCACATTAATTGAACAGACCATTAGTGAGTTAATTCACACATTCTGCTAATTCAAAATCAAACAAAGTTATAGTATGGTACATAGAACAATGTACAAATCCAACCACCAGCTGTCAAGCATCTATATGCTCTATCTTAAAATTAATAATACTAATATTAATACTATTACTAATAATAATAAAGTTGGAAGAGACTTTGGAGGTCTTTTAGTCCAACTCACTGCTCAAGCAGGAAACCCTATACCATTTCAGACAAATGATTGTCCAGTCTCTTCTTAAAAAATTCCAGTATTGGAGCATCCACAGCTTCTGGAGGCAGATTGTTCCACTGATTAATTGTTCTAACTATTAGGAAATTTCTCCTTAGTTCTAAGTTGCTTCTCTCCTTGATTAGTTTCCATCCATTGCTTCTTGTCCTGCCTTCAGGCGCTTTGGAGAATAGCTTGACTCCCTCTTTCTTGTGATAACCCCTGAGATATTGGAACACTGTTATCATGTCCCCCCTCGTCCTTCTCTTCATTAAACTAGACGTACCCAATTCCAGCAACCATTCCTTATATGTTTTAGCCTCCTAATCATCTTTGTTGCTCTTCTCTGCACTCTTTCTAGAGTCTCAACATCTTTTTTACATCATGGTGACCAAAACTATATGCAGTATATGAAGAGAAGAAGTTGATATGTGAAGTGATAGTCAATGTAAGAGAATCTTTATGGAATGTGCTATGTAGCCAGCTGCTTTCTTTTGTATTAAAAGATAGTTTGATCAAAGCTCATATCTTCTCTACAGACACAGACACGGGGAATTATACTTACTGTTTTCATCAGAATCGTATCCTTCAGTAGATTCTCCTTCCCCAGTTCCTGGGGGTACAGTTGTTCCTTCACCCCTCATCCTATCTTGTGTTGTGAGCACTCCTTCCAGCCCAGGATGCGGAAAATAAGCTGAGATTTGGGCAATGGGTCGTATCGGTCCTGGGGACACATCGATGGCCATGTGCTCTCGGATAGGAACTGATGCACGATCTCCACGGCGGACAGTCATTGGAGGAACGGTCAACTGTGCTGAAAGGGGAGAAAAATTCACTCATTAATTTTCATCCTTTATTTTTATGCNCTCTCTCTCTCTCTCTCTCTCTCTCTCCCTCCCTCCCTCCCTCCCTCTCCCTCCCTCCCCCTCCCTCTCCCTCTTCTATCTATCAATCATCTACCACATTTTAAAGTTGCCTATCTCCCTCACAGAGCCCTTATTACGTTATAAATTTTATAGAGACATCAGGTCAATCTACCTTGTGCTCCTAATTTGTAAATTCCCTGCAAGGTCAGATAAATTTTACATGAACCTTCTCCTTCAAGATTTAAAACCATTCATTACATGGGCAGTAGCTAAATTTTGTGCTGCTGCAATGAAGGCAAGATAAAATTAGTTAAAGACATAATTACCTTTGCTTTAAGTAATACTTTGGGTTTGATACATCTTAGCTGATATTTATTTATTTATATCCTGTCTTTATTATTTTTACAAATAACTCAAGGTGGCAAACATATCCAACACACCTTCTTCCTCCTATTTTCCCCACAACAACAACAACCCTGTGAAGTGGGTTGGGCTGAGAGAGTGACTGGCCCAGAGTCACCCAGCTGGCTTTCATGACTAAAGCGGGACTAGAACTCCCCGCCTCCTGGTGACTGGCCCAAGGACAGCCAGCTGGCTTTCATGCCAAAGGCGGTATTAGAACTCTCCGTCTCCTGGTGATTGGTCCACAGTCACTCAGCTGGCTTTCAGGGCTAAGGTAGGACTTGAACTTATGGTTTCCCATTTTCTAGCTTGGTGCCTTAACCACTAGACCAAACTGGTACTCCTAATTCAAGGTGGCAAACATGTCCAACACACCTTCTTCCTCTTATTTTCCTCCCCATAACAACGACCCTGTGAGGTGGATTGGGCTCAGAGGAACTGGCCCAAAGTTGCCCAGCTGGCTTTCATGGCTTAGGAAGAACTTGAACTCATGGTCTCCCACTTTCTAGTTTAGAGCCTTAACCACTAAATCAAACTGGCTGGTTGTTTGATGAATTGTTAGGGGATATATAGTTTTTATTTTTATTTTATACCTATTGATGTTTTAGATTTATCATCTGGGTAACAACTGTATTAATATACAGAGGAATGAATGTTATACTATGTGATTTACTTTACTGCTTGTTAGCATATTATTGTATTCATTTGCTTTGCGCTGTTTTTGTACTTTTAAATTTTGCTTGTCATTGACCAAATAAATATTATTGATTAGTTCTCCCTCTAAACTATAATGATTGGCAGGTCAAATTTGCTACTTTGCAGGGAGGCAAAAGGCAAGGCAAATATTTCTTTGTTGTCAGAAGAATTGAGAAATTCAACCAGGCATTATTTTTAAAAGAAACCAAAAAAATTCCTTTGTGTGAACAAGTGTTTCTGTTTGTGATGGTGAACTACAATTTGTATTAGGTAAGAAATATCTATTACCGTTTGTGTCACAGGAGAAATAAGCAATATTTAAGCTTTGAGTTGAACATTTCATTATTTTCTTTATAAGGTATCTCAAGTAGGTTTCAGGAAAAAAAACTCTGGTAGAAAAAAATTGATATTCTCTAGGTAAGATGCATTTCTCTTAATCACGGTAGCCTTGATGTTACAGGCTAAGACAGGGTTTCTCAAACTTAGCTGCTTTCAGATGTATGGACTTCCACTCCCAGAATTCCCCAGCCAGTCTTGGTACATTATATAAAGTTTGAATGATGACTGAGAATTGATTTAGTAGAACTGTGGGCTTCCTAAAGACCTGTCCAGCCTTCATTGCAATGTTTTTAAGCATGCTTGTGTTTGTTCATTTGCTTGTTTTATTTTTTGACGTTTTAGGATTCCTTCCAGCCTACTAACAGATTACATTTAGTCCTTAGAAATTTACTTTAGCTGGAGTCCTCTCAGTAACTCATCAATTAAATTTACTACCAAAGAAGAAGTCTATAGTTCACCCCAAAAGTATGTTATCTTCACAACATTGCTTTATTCCTATATATGCCCCGAACCACGATTACATTCTGTATCAGTCAATTCTATCAATTAATTAGATGTTACAGGTCACATTAAAAAAGCACCTTCATTTTTCTGTTCTGAATGATGACTTCAGGAAAATAAGATGTTTTCATTTTTTCTATTGCAAATGTAAATCTAAAATCTACAGACCTTTGTCTATAGGAAAAAGCTAATACATCAATCCATGCAGGAAATGTTACATAAAAAAACTGAATAAACAAGGAGAATATCCTAGTGATTCTATCTCCACTTATCTTTTTATGTTTTACATAACTTTACCTCACCCATGTGCCTTTTCTTGTAGAGAAGGGACCCAAGCATTTGGTTATATTTTTCTGAACCAAACTCCATGGTTTTACATAGATTTATTTCTCCCCATCCTAGTTTCTCATGATCCACTCTGTGAATCACTTCCTCACTTCCCAAAATTTGAGCTGGGGACTCTTTTTTGGCTGTTCCCAAATTTACTGAAACTTTCCCTGTTTGAATGAATGAAACAAATGGTTTTACAAAGAGATTTCCTTTTGATCTCTTTTCCTAACAGAAAACATTTCAACAGATATTGTTGCTGAAATACCGTTAATACTGTCAAACCCATCTTTTCAAAACCATGGTTCCCATTTCCTTGGTGGCAAGCAGGTTAAAAGTTAGGATGTTGGTGCAGTGAACAAAACTGACGACAATTTTTTTTTTTATTATTCTGAACATCAGAACTGTACTGTTTGAAATAGCCTGATGCGCTATAAGACTGCAGTGGTCTACCCATTTTATAGGAATCAAGTTCCACTGAATTCACTGAGCTAATGTTTATTTCTGAGTAGACAGATCTGCATTTAAATAAAAATAAGGGGAAAAAAAGGGCAAAACAGGCATGAAATCAAAGGTTACCAGATCAATGCAACCTAAGAAATGGAATGTCAGTCAACAAAATTTCAAACTCCAATTAGAGCATGTTTTGCAGCACTGGCCTCTCTCTCTTCCCTCCTCCCCAATTTTTAACAATAGTGAGATGATTATAAGTGAATTAGGAATTTCTCTCTGTTGGACACTTAATGACATTTTGATACAGCAGAATATTTTGAAATTAGTACTGGTCAGAAGCTAATTTTACATGAATTTGTTTTCTTAAACAGTAGACAGGATGAATTTGCTGAACTGAATTGTCTTTTTTTTTTTTTTGTAAAGAGGGAGGTGGAGAGGGAGCGAGGTCTGCATAAAAGTATTTTCTTGAACCAATCTTGCCTCCGTCCACCAGTTCTCAATCAGTTTCGTACCTTTCCAGAATTGCTCTCCGCATCTATTCCCATCTCAGGAATCAATTTAGCCATCTCCGATTCTTAATACCTTTGTCTGCGCCCCAACTTTTTCCCCTGAATATCCCACCTCTGTGGAACTGATGTCCCTCCATTTTCCAGATTACACCATAAATGCCTCTTATTCTTTGAAGAAGCACATTTGAGTTGCTTTCGACCCTGATATCCGCCGATCTTCAATGCCCCTCACCCCCAGATTCCAGCCACTGCCCCCAAACTTCCCTGTCGGCCCCATAACAGTCTCCCCCAACTTGCCTCAGCCTTCCCCCTCCATCTCCCGAATATCACCTGCTGAACAACTCTGCCAAGTCTCTGCCTTCTTGGAAACTCTGCCAGATTGTGACCCCACATTTTTGTCTCTCCCCAAGTTGCACCCCGCAACTATCTTCACACACCCCACACTCCTCCTCCAACGGCTGCACACTCACCCCCTCCTTCTCCCACTCGGTCCCACGGGACTCCCCCCTTCTCTTCCTCCCCCCCCCCCGCTCCATCTTACCTGGGTGCAGATCCCGTCAACAGGTTCCAGTGAGGAGAAGGCGATGCAAGGAATGAGCGGAGGGGATCGAAGGGGATCCCACAGACTTAGAGAGAGAGAGAGAGAGAGAGAGAGAGAGAGAGAGAGAGAGAGAGAGCGCACAAGGGAAGGGGGGGTTGCAGTCGAGAGGTGGAGACTATTGTTTCTATTGAGAATGGGAGGGGGACGGTGCAGAGATCTGATATGGAATACATAGATTAGATTAGAGGATAAAAGGCGGAACTATTAGACTTTGTGTGTGTACTCAGCCGTAGCAAAAAAGAAAAGAAAAAAGAAAAGAGAGAAAGAGAGAAGTAATCAGAGGCTAGCATGGGTAAATCAACTACCAAGATCGAGGCGAGATAAACTAGGTGTGTGCGCGTGTGTGCTTTGGGGGAATAATGATAATTTTTCCCCTCTTCTGCAGTTTTAATTGGACAAAGAGAGGTATATATTTTAAGCTTTGTTCATTCTTTCTCCTAAAGAGAGCAGGAGAAAGATGAGAGTATAAAGAACGATGAATTATTAAATACTTCTGCCACATCCCTTGGGTTTAAGGTGGGTGCATTTCCTTAATACAAAAAAAAAAAAAAAAAGTAAGAAGCTACACTCAAAACATGGTTGAAGGCATATCCATAATAATACAGGGCAGAATAAGGGAATAGAATAGAATGGAATGGAATAGAATAGAATAGAATAGAATAGAATGCATTTCTATGATTATGAAATTACATAATTTAACAATTGTATTATATACAGATTATATAATGTGATATTGTTAATAAGGAGGTTTTGAAAAAAGGAGGAAAAAGAGACTGGAACATGTTATAAGTGAGGGGGGGAGAAGGGGAAAGGGGGGGAGGGAGTATTCCAAAGTGGTTTATGGAGGAAAAAGTGTGTGTGAAAATGTGCAAATGCTAGAATGAATGAATATATATATGTGTACTTATATAAATACTTGTAAATGCATATATATATATATATATATATATATATATATATATATATATATATATATATATATATATATATATTATATATATATATATATATATATATATATATATATATATATATATATATATATATATATATATATATATATATATATATATATATATAATATGCTTATATATATAAGCATTTACAAGTATTTATAAAGAGATTTCCAGAGAAGAGTTTTAATGGAGGACAGAGAAGGAGGAGGACTTGGGCAGAAACTGATCAAAAGTAAATCACTTGGTTTCTTGCAAAAGGAAATAATTATTTGTACTTCTGCTGGAATGCAAGTTTATCTAGAAATATTACTTTCTTCCTGTTTCTGATGTGTTTGGCAGTCTGTAGTTAAACAGGATTTTTTAAAGAGGTGCCAGGTTTGAAGATAGACAGAAGAGTGTTACGATGAGCCTTAACGGAGCCCAAGGAAAATTTTCTATTCCAATAAGTGGATTTCCAGGAGTTGGCAGGGCTGATAGAGTAGGGTCAACAACTCACCCTGCAACCTCTCCTTAAAGCTCCAACTAGGGTTCCCCAGTCATAATTGCTCCCTGCTGGCCATCATTTCTTCCATTCGCTATGAAGGAGCATTTCCAGAATCAAAACAAAAACATTTGAAGCAGCACACTAGCATCACTTCCCTTGAGTGTGGGGCATTGAAGTTTTTCCACTCTGCCCCCCTCCCTCCTTCAGTTACTATGGCAACACTGTCCTGGACCTACTCCAAACCAGGAAATGTTTGTGATGCTGCATATGCTATTAAATGACATTTCAAGTGTTAGTCAAACATATAAACCTGCCTTGGGTCTGGCAGGGTGGACTGGAATACACCCCCTCAATTTGATAGATAAGTAACGCTTATTAGAGCCCAAGGTTTGAATTTGCTCTTGGGCCTGGCTTCTGAAATAAGTGGGCTACAGGCCCCAAAGTTTACGGTAGTTGACTTTGGAAAATAGAGTCCCATGTTCTCCATAAGGTGCTGGTCTAGAAACTAGGAGTGTTCTGGTTTAGGCATGAAACCCAGCTGAGTGACTCTGGATCAGTCACCAGGTGACTGTGAGTTCTAGTCCCACCTTAGGCACAAAACCAATTGGGCCAATCGCCAGGTGACAGTGAATTCTAGTCCCACCTTAGACAAGAAAGCCAGCTAGATGATTTTGTGCCAATCACCAGGCAACTGTGAGTTCTAGTCCCATCTTAGGCACAAAACCAATTGGGCCAATCACCAGGTGACAGTGAGTTCTAGTCCCACCTTAGACAAGAAAGCCAGCTGGGTGATTTTGTGCCAATCACCAGGTGAATGTGAGTTCTAGTCCCACCTTAGGCACAAAACCAATTGGGCCAATCACCAGGTGACAGTAAGTTCTAGTCCCACCTTAGACAAGAAAGCCAGCTAGATGATTTTGTGCCAATCACCAGGTGACAGTGAGTTCTAGTCCCATCTTAGGCACAAAACCAATTGGGCCAATTGCCAGGTGACAGTGAGTTCTAGTCCCACCTTAGACAAGAAAGCCAGCTAGATGATTTTGTGCCAATCAGCAGGTGAATGTGAGTTCTAGTCCCACCTTAGGCACAAAACCAATTGGGCCAATCGCCAGGTGACAGTGAGTTCTAGTCCCACCTTAGACAAGAAAGCCAGCTGGGTGATTTTGTGCCAATCACCAGGCAACTGTGAGTTCTAGTCCCATCTTAGGCACAAAACCAATTGGGCCAATCGCCAGGTGACAGTGAGTTCTAGTCCCACCTTAGACAAAAAAGCCAGCTGGGTGATTTTGTGCCAATCACCAGGCAACTATGAGTTCTACTCCCACCTGAGGCATGAAAGCCAGCTGGGTGACTTGGGCCCAGTCCCTCTCTCTTAGCTCAACCTACCTCACAGGGTTGTTGTGGGAAAAATAGGAGGAAGCAGTATTAGTATGCATGTTTGCCACCTTGAGTTACTGATAAAGTAATAAAGGAGGGATAAAAATCTAATAATTATTACAAAAAATAAAAATGGAAATATAAGATAGACATATATCTTTTATGTATCAATGTAATATAAATTAATCTGTATAAATCAGTCAACTTCTTGGACAGCATATGATTGAATTGTGACACCTATAATTCCCAGTAAGACATGGGACCTGCTATTTAGGCAGTGTTTCTTCAACCTTGAGAGTTTGAAGATGCGTGGACTTCAACTCCCAGAATTCCCTAGCTAGCTATGCTGGCTAAAGAATTCTGGGAGTTGAAATCCACACATCTTCAAGCTGCCAAGGTTGAGAAACACTGGCTTAGAGTGATTGGACATTGAGATCATCTCAGGGTACAAAGAGCTGAATAAACAAACCTTAGAAATTGAGATCTTTTTTGTGTGTGGATGCCAGCAACTGTTTTGTATATATATGTGTGAGTTTAATGATACAACTCTTTGTATCATTACATCCCCCAGAAAATTCTTCAGCTCATTTCTGGAACAAGTCCGTGCGTGTATATTTGTTTCTGTAGCCAAATCAACTGTTCCTCCAACAGACTGAATCAACAGGAGTTAAAGAATTGCTTGACTGAAAGTCCTTATCTCCGAGGAAGCAGCATGCTATTTTGGTATAGTTGGACATTTTTTAAAAAGTAAGAACTGCAAAAGTGATAAAAGAATGACTTCACACTATACACACTCAAATGACGGCACTTCGTTCCACAAAGCTGAATTACGGCTGCCCCCTTGAACAAAGAGGTTTTGTTTATGGAGCATAACTATTTATTTCTTTATGGAGAGCCAGTTTGGCCTAGTGGTTAAGGTCTAGAAACCAGGAGACGGTGAGTTCTAGTCCCACCTTAGGCATGAAAGCCAACTGGATGAGTTTCGGCCAGTCACCAGGAAATGGTGACTTCAAGTCTTGCCTTAGGCGTGAAAGCTGTCTAGGTGACTTTGGGTCAGTCAATCTCAGCCCAACCTACCTCACAGAGTTGTTGTTGTGAGGGAAAAAGGGGAAGGAATATTATGTATGTTCACTGCCTTGAGATACTTATAAAGTAATAAAGGTGGGAAAAATCTAATAAAAACAATAAATAAATTACTATGGCTCATAGTTGAAATAGTTATTTATTACTTGTGTGCATGCACTGCACATGCGATTAATTACATGTCCTGCTTGTGAGCTTCCCAAAGACAGCTGGATGACCCCATTTCCCTGAAATCAAATGCTTTTGACCCACCCAATAAAGCTCCTATCTTTTCTATGGTACATTTAAAAATATTATAGTTGTGGATTTTTTTTAAAAAAAGTAAATGAAAAACACTGCTTGACTAGTCTGTACATTGCACCCCCTTTTGTTCAGACAGAAGCTTGCATTAACTACATTTACACCGGCACTCGTGGAGAGACGAAAAGGGGCACTGGACATGTGTGAAAAAGCAGGGACAAAGTAAGATTTGGGGGGTCTTCCCCTCTAGGGGGCACTGCATCATTTCACTCCCAGCCGCCTTGTCTGACGGCGGCTGCAGTGGACTCTTAACAATAACAACTCTTGAATCTATGGGTGGGTTGGTCACCCAGCCGCAGTGAGAAGAAGGATCAATTTAATTCCCTCTCCAGCCATTAATTTTCTCCGCTATCTGTCAAGCTCTGAAAGAAGAGGAGGATCAGGGACTGGAGGAGCTCTGTGACTTTAATTAAGCAGACGAGCAGTGGAAGGGACGGGGAGCGGGGTCTCATTGTGCTAATGGTCTTGAACCC
Organism: Protobothrops mucrosquamatus; assembly: GCF_001527695.2. NCBI lineage: Eukaryota > Metazoa > Chordata > Lepidosauria > Squamata > Viperidae > Protobothrops > Protobothrops mucrosquamatus. Next base: position 738,398 of record NW_015386398.1, read on the forward strand.
CAACTTTTTATCCCCTCCTCAAACTGAGAGACACCCCCCCGCGCGCGCAAGTCCGCAGCGGAAGTGGGGAGAAAGGACAATCTTTAAGATATCTCTTTCGTATTATTAGTAGCCTGATTAAAATGCAGCTGCCGCTTAAGTGGCAAGTGACATTTTGTTTCTGTCCCAGCCGCTCCACACGACATACCTGGCATTTGGAAGTGGCAGGCTGACGGGGAGGGAGCAATAGGGAATCTCTCAAAAATGATGATTTCATGTCCAACTTTGCCAACCCTGCTCCCTTCTGGCCTCCCTTCTCTCTGAGTCCCCGCTCAGCTCAGCCACGCACCGACTGTCCACATGTGAAAATTTCATGGCACATTTCTGTCTTTGGCTGCTATTCCTGGAAGCATTTTCACACCCGCCTCCGGGGCTGTTTATTGTGGGGAAGCAGGAGCAGGGTAGGTTTTTGGTGGGAAGCATCTTGCACAGAGGCTGGTGTGTGTTTGGGTACGTGCCTATGTGTGAGTGTGATATTTTGGTTTGAGGATCTGGGTGCTGACACCTGTTTCTGGAGGCGTTGAGGGAAGTGAGCAAAGGCGAGCATCTGAAGCTCAAATCTCCACCAGAATCTTGTCCTATAGGCTCCCTTTGGGTACACTTAAACTGCCCCGAGATAAAGTAAATATTTTCTCATCTTGGTAGCCATTAATTTTCTCAGCAGAAAATGTAAGGGATTTCTTTCTGTGTTCTCCAGAATATTTTTTCAACTTCTCATCTAGCATATGACCTGAAATTTTCTGGTGATCTTCCTCCATGTATGATCCAGATCTGATCCTACTTAGCTTTTTTTTTTAAAGTTCAGCTAAGGGTCAGCCTCATGCTGCCATTACTGGGTCTTTCCAAACATTTCCCCTCCAAAAAATTGCTTTGTGGTTTCCCCTGGTCTAATCCAGTTAATCCAGTTAATCCCCTGGGTTGCAATTTTAGTTTCAGTCCTTGTATGAGGGCTACAGAAAGAGACATTTTGGTATTGTCAGGAGAATAATTTGGGGTTCCAACTTGGCTGGGGTTGCACAAGAATAAATAAAAATGAGACCAGACAGCTGTGAAGAAAGAAGAAATGCTTTTAGGGGCAGGCTGCAGTGAAATGGGATACAGCAGCAGATTTTTACAGAAGGAGCTTGTCCGAGGTGTGAAAGTGTCTATGTGCTGATTCTAGGGTGACACTTGAAGGGTGTGTGGGTATGTAGGTATGTTTATTCTTGTGAACATGCAGTTCCTCTGGGAGACCTAATTTAATTAACTCTGTGTTTGTAGACCTTATCCTTTGATGTGTGGATTAGGGCTGGTTACCTTAATTCGGGGTTTGAATAAGTTTGCTAATTTTATTAACTTGGAGACATTGATTCTCAGACCATTGTGGATTCTGTTAATATTTTGAAGGAAGATGCAAACAGTATAAAGAATAAAATATATTTAGATATAAATATATTCTCACAGTATATAAAAATCAACCGGCTTGGTTTTGAAGGAAGAATTAAATCTTACTTCCAGGATGGTGTCGGGATAGCAGGCCACTTCAGACCACACAAGGCAGGCTAAGTTGCAAACATAGCAGAGATCTTATTTTCAATCTGCTCCAACCCTTTGTTTTCCAAGATGGCCTGCTCATTCTGCCAAATCAGAGAGAGTTGGAAGATTAGGTTTGCCAATGAGATGTGAATTCAAATCCATGCTGCTTCTCAATGTAAAGTAGGGGTCTTCAAACTTGGTCCTTTTATGACTTGTGGACTTCAACTCCCAGAATTCCTCAGCCAGGCACGCTGGCTGAGGAATTCTGGGAATTGAAGTCCACAAGTCATAAAAGGGCCAAGTTTGAAAACCCCTGATGTAAAGTATCTCCTGAGGGTATTGTGGGGAGGAAGGCAGGACTTGGGAAGAAGGACAGGATGAAAATGCCATGGATACTTTTTGAGGCTGTGTAGATCTCTGAGAGGCGGAGATAACTCAAGTTGCACTGGGAGTTTCAGAGAATCTTGATTTGGTTGCAAGCAAAGGGCTTACTGATCGCTAGGTTGGAAACCTACATTTTAAGGAATGACTGGAGATACTTTGGCCAATTACCAGAAACCTCATCCAGATGGAGGCTTTACAGTGTATTTACAGTTAATGGAAGTGGGGAGTGGGGAATCTAGCTAGATGCTCATTGGTACCATTCCTCATGGACTTCTCCAAGTCTCTTACAAAAGGATCTTTTGCTTAGGGACTCTGGGACTATATGACCCTGTGAGGTGTTAACCTGCCCATCCAGGAAGTTACAAGGAAACTGTGCTACTAATGGCTGATCTTCTAATGTTCTTTTGCTATTTCCTCCTAACACTCTTGTGCTAATGGGCTTGCTGAAGCAAACTGGAAAAAAAATGATCTTATAGCAAATCAGGTACATGAGCTATCTAGCCCTTGTCTGCCACCTGTGATTAGCTGGGTTTCTGGAGTGTGCTGCTACTTTAATTTTTCTTTAATCAGACCCCTATCCAGGTGAAACCTCTGTAATGTCTTTGCAGAATTGCATTTACTATAATTTCTTACAACGCAGAATCTATAAGTCGCAGGAGAGGAGCGAGCAACGAGTGTTTCTGCATGCATGTGGACGGATATCTGTTTTCGTTTGGCTAGCTCTAACCAAAGAGTGGGAAAATTGGCAGAAGATCAAATGCAATTTATAGACCACAGGTAAAGCAGATCCCCGGAAAATAATTTGTGACCCCTGTCATCTCTGAAATGAGCTTCACCAGCTTTCCAACAGACAGATTCAGATTCTGACATTGATTTATAAGGAGACAGGCCTGCTTGTATGGCAAGATGAGTTATTGCTGGAAGGGTAGATGTGTCAATTGGTACAGTGGTAGGAAAAGCGAAGTCCCTTCCATCTTGTTGTGCAGAAAAGGCAGGCTTGCTGTTGCTGTGACATGCCTGATATTGCTAAGACAATATTAATTGCAGGAGATGGGAAGATAGCCAACACCAGGGGAAAACTCTGTTTTGAAGAGAGGAATGCCACTGAGATGAAGTGAGTTGTAGTGACGGGTGGGTAGAATCTGGTTTGATGCAGGATCAACTGAAACATCTAGTTGCTGCTATGAGTTGTTTAGTGGGGAGACAGTTAATTGTCTGGTAGAAAAATTGCTCAAAGTAGGAATGAAGGGATATACCGAGATCACAAGTTGGAAGGAGATAGAGAGAGAGAGAGATAGAGAGAGAGAGCGCTCTTCCAATTACAGGTAGTCCTCGATTTACAATCATTCATTTAGTGAAAATTACAACAGCATTGAAAAAAGTGACTTACAACTGGTCTTCACGTTATGACCCTTACACATCCCGTGTCACATGATCAAAATTCAGGCGCTTGGCAATCAGCATATACTTATGATCGTTGCAGGGTTCTGGGGTCATGTGATCACCATTTGTGACCTTCCCAGCTGGCTTTCAACAAGCCAAGTCAGTGAGGAAACTGGATTTGCTTAATGACCATGTGTTTCACTTAACAACTGCAATGAGTTATTTAACCATGGCAAAAAGGTGGTAAACTTGGGTGTGACTCACTTCAAAACTGCCTTATTTAGCGATGGAAATTC
>NW_015386398.1:742114-785360 GCF_001527695.2 Protobothrops mucrosquamatus
TCTCTCTCTCTCTCTCTCTCTCTCTCTCTCTCTCTCTCTCTCTCTCTCTCTCTCTCTCTCTCTCTCTCTCTCTCTCTCTCTCTCTCTCTCTCTCTCTCTCTCTCTCTCTCTCTCTCTCTCTCTCTCTCTCTCTCTCTCTCTCTCTCTCTCTCGAGAGAGAGAGAGAGAGAGAGAGAGAGAGAGAGAGAGAGAGAGAGAGTTACCGCCAATACTTGTTCTCAGGACAATCCTGCAAGACAGAGGGTATCAAAGACTTAGTATATGAAAGGAAAGGACTGAAGTCAGCTGCAGGAACTTGGTGAATTGGCGGCAACTCTTTTAGAAGGGCACCTGCATCCTCTGTTCCCTGGATGTTTTACTCCCTTCGAACAATCCCCTAACTTAGGTGCTGTCTGCTCCTAAGTGCTCCCTCCTCTACTTTTCTAAAGAGAAAGTTGGATTCCTCTGCCCCCACGAAAGCCTTATTGCCTTCTTCCAAACCCAGGATTCTCATCACAAAGCACAGACACAGAAGTAATGAGTGACACATCTGGCTGTATCTGTCCCAGTGGAGACCTAATTAAGTAGCGGGTTCCATGGTGAGACAGCAAGTCACACTGTGCTAATGAGACCCTAAAACATCTCCTTGTTAACTCTCCCTCCTCCTTGGAGGCTGATGTATTTTCTTTGTCCCCACCTGTCACCCACCCAAGCCATGACCAATCTTTTTCGGGGGAGTGCCAGAGATCTTCTGACAAAGTAGAAAAGCTCCTTTCAGCAGGTTTCTCCCCACAAAGGCCCACTGCTTATGGCCTTGTTTGTTTGGCCAGCTTTCTTTTTTTTTGGGGGGGGAAGCCTCTGGGACTTCAGAGTGACACTTGTCACTTCTATCTCACCTCACCAGCTGTGCCCCTTCTTCTCAGTTATATGGGGTGATGGTGGGAGGGCACTTGACAGTGGGGGAATTTTATTAGGTGCTCAGGAGATTAGAGAATCTTTAAAGCCATAGCCTTGTTTTCAGCTTTCATGCTGGCCCAATTAGTCTTGCCTTTTCTACCTCTCTGTCCTGTTGCTTTTCATTTCCTTCATCATCTTGATCTGTTCTTCGATCAATGACAGCTTGGTCTAAGCCTCCAGATTCCTAAAACAAGTTCTTGTTGTAATGCTTGCCAGCCTGCTGATAAAAAAAAAATGCTTTGTTACAATAGGCCCGGGGATCCCATTGTATTAAAAAAAAAACCCCATTCTTCATCTAAAGTACGGATAGGAAGGGAATTACTTCCATTTTGACTAACAAGGATTGCTGTAAGTCCATGAGGTTCATGCCCTTTTTTTGCTTCAGTTAAAAATTATTTTTCCTCACCCATTGTATAGAATGGGACACTGGAATGTCATCTGAATAGCTAAGTGTCCAGAAAGTGTGCAGCATATTGTAATTTTTAAATAGAAAGATGATTCAACACAGTATACTTAATGTTAACTAAATGTAAAGGAAATGTTTCAGGTCAGTCCTAGAGTTGGAAAAAGTTATTTAGGCCAGTGAATTCAACTCCCTGCTAAATCCAAATCCAGATTTAAGTATTCCAGATAGATAGCTGTCCATCTTCCATCTGAATATCTCCAGGAAAAGGGAACCAAGGTCATTGGTTCATCCATCCTACTTTAAATTCCTTTAAAAGGTTTTTCTGTCTTATATTAAATCAGAATCTGTCTTCCTGTAAGGCACTGGTTCCCAGTCTTGACAACTTTAAAGTGTCTGGACTTCAACTCCCAGAATTCCCTAGCCAGCAAGGTTAAGAAACACTGCTGTAAGGGAAACCCAATACAGATAATAATCAACTTAAAAACATTTGTTTAGTGACTGTTCAAAGTTATGATGACACTGAAACCAGGGACGTATGACCAGTTTTCCCACCTACAACTGTTACAACATCCCCATGGTGACATGATCAAAATTTGGGCGCTTGGCAACTGGCATGTATTTATGTCCTTTACAGATGGCTTCCAACAAGCAGAGTCAATGGAAAAAGCCATATTTGCTTAAGAACTGCATGATTCATTTAATAATTGAAGTGATTTGCTTAACGGTGGCAATAAAGGTTGTAAAATGAGGTACAACTCACTTAACAATTGTCTTGGCTAGCAACAGAAAATTTGGGCTCAGTTGTGGTTGTAAATCAAGTATTCCTTGGAAGGAGATAGAAGTTTTCACTCAAATTTAGTTCTCCAACTGCCTTTGAATTAGACTCTCTGAAACTCTGAAAGTTCATTGTCACCCTGGCCCCTACTTACATTTTCCTGAGAGTGTGGCCCACGAAATCCACCACAGACAAATGCAACCCTGCCACAGAGACACAGATTTCCCTATCAGGATGTCCTGGTGAGGCTGACAAGCCTCTGAAGTGGGTAATATATCTAGAGAAAAATGACTTTTGCCCCAGTCCTCAGTCTGTGAGGCTTTTGGGTCAAGTTGGACTGTCTGTGGCAGGATTCCACAACTGAAAATGAAGTGCAGATACTAAGAGAGCATGTTGATTGTGTGTGTGTTCATATTTATTGGGGGTTTCACTGTTCCCCTCTTGCCACATCTGAGGGCAGAAGGAGGCTTTGTGAAAATATCCCTTTGCTAGCACAAAACTGCAGGCATTTCCATATCTAACCTTTTCCCAACTCTGTCTGGCCGCTGCAGAGATGCCTTTTATTCTCCCATTTTAATGATAAGTCATTGTTGTGGGCCTTCCCTGCAGTTTTCAGGGAAAGTGAAACTGTGGGGCACTCTTTTAGCTTTTTAGTGTCTGTATTTCAGTCAGTCAGTCTGTCGGCCATCCATTTTCTTTTTCTCTTTCCCACACACATCTCTTTCTCTTTTATTTGATTTTTATTTTGCCTTTAATGCTCTATAAGTAACTCAAGGTGGCAAGCATTGATAATGATCTGTGCTCCTCTTCTTTTTCTCCACAACAACCAATCTGTGAGGTGAGTTGGATGAAGTGAAGTGAGTTATGAGGTGAGTGACTGGCTCCAAGTCACCTAGTCAGTTTTCATGCCTAAGGCGGGACTAGAACTCACAGTATCTTGATGATTGGTCCAAAGTCACCCAGCTGGCTTTCATGCCTAAGACGGAATTAGAACTCACCATCTCCTGGTTTCTAGGCCAGCCCCTTAACCACTAACCTGTGGCTCTCCTGTATAGATACTTGTGAGAACACCATGCACTCAAATAGGCAAAGTTTGTGTGCTGCTATTTCTGCATGTTATAATATTGTTTGGGGTGATGGTTCTTTTCTATACCTATTCCCATTGTGTCCTTTATTTAATGATTTTTGATTTTGTGATGCATGCTTCCAAAGCCAGTTGTAGTTATTCTCAGTGGGTATGTGTGTGTTAAGACAAGAAGAAAGAGAAGGGTGTGTGTGGAGGCTCCATGTTACATAATTCCTTCCTTCCTCCCTCTCTTCCTGTTCCCTCCCTCTTGCCTACCAGTGTGCCTACATACTTCCTTTTAATTAGTCTTTTATGCATAGATAGATTTTAATCTATGTGCTACTGATTGTTGCCAAATCCATCAATGATATTTTTAGAAGGATTGTGTGAGCTATTAGATATCAGATACAATATGTTTTTTGTGGTCTGTACATTGCCTGATGTGTATATTGGAGAAAGAGAGGAAGGTGGTGTAATGATCCATATATTGCGTTGCTGTGCACCACCCCACAATATTCCGCTTTGAGAAATGTGAATGGTAACAGCTATATCTTTTTTTGTGTGTGTGTGTGGATAGCACATAACACATTTGATATATTAATGAACTTCTTTGTACAGTGATGATTTCATTGCATACCTGCAAAGACTGTAATTACTTTTCCATGCCTGGATATAACTTACCCGCATCAGAAAACCTCATTGCGCAAAGCAATAAAATATGTGTACTTGGATTTAACTAAGGCTCAGTTGAGTTTTATTATTCTCTTACCAGTTGTATTAGAGTGTAGTGCTTTTTAAATGTGTAGTGTGAGGTTGGAAGGGCACTATTTCTCCCATTTTGTACATTAGGAAATTGAGGTTAAACCCCCAGTGATCTGCCCTACATCAGCCTTCTAAACCTAAACTCCTTTAGATGTTCTGGTCTACAACTAGTATTTTCACAGATTATAATATCTTAGTTCTAACCCAATATATCAGATGTAGAGAAGGGAACCAATTTTAAGAAGGCTCTTCTCTGCCTGCCTACCTGTGAGCCAACATTACAATTCAAACTCATGTTCTAATATTTGAATCCAGGGCATCCCTTGGCCTCACTGTCATTGCTAGGGATGTATGTTTAAAAAATGAGAACAATACATCAGGGAATACACAAAATATTTTCCTCTCATCAATTAAGAACCACACACAAAAAAACCCAAACAAGAACCTGAGCTGCTCTCTGCCCGAAATTACACAAAATAATTTCCAGTTGGAGTAGTCCATTAACCTGTTTTTTTGATGAAGCCTCTCTATTGTTTTGATTGATTTGGGTGCTGTACTGAGGGTTTTCTCTTAAATTTGTGAGATATAAAAACTTTTTTTATATGTGCAGGTATTAAACTCTTTCACTTGGTTTGCTCACATTGCGGAGGATAAAGATCAGGAGCTGGTGCCATATTGCCTCAAACCAGTTTGCAGAACATCTTTCAGCAATAAATTTGCAATTGCGTTAGGAATTCTGGTGTTATAAAATATGTATCTGTGCATCTGTCCAGCTAGCTTTCCATTCTGTTCCACCCTGCCTTCTACAATAGGATGCACCTAGATCAGTGTATCTAAGTATTGACTGGGCCCAGCCATGCTTAGCTTTTCAAGATCAGAAAGATCATCTAGGTCAGTGTTTCTCAACCATGCTGGCTGAGAAATTCTGGGAGTTGAAGTCCACATATCTCCATGTTGCCCAGGTTGAGAAATACTAACCTAGATGATTTTTCTTGAAAAGCTAAGCATGGCTGGACTGAATCTATACTTTGATCCAGGTCCAGCAGGAAATTCCAGGGCTTCAGGCTAAACTGGGAAGTTGAAACATGCCCAAGGAAGGATCTGGCAAACTATTTCCATAGGTAGGCCACCTCTACCTGAAATGCATCTGTCCAGGTGATCATCTGAAGTCCAGTTCAAAACGTTTTTACCTCCCAGTGAGATTTCTGTTTGTATCAACAGTTGGGTAAAGTTATTTTGAAGCAAAAGAATAATGTCAGAGGCTGTCAAAAATAAAGTTGTCCACCTAGGAATCCAGTTTTGAGTCCATATTTAGCCATGCAAATTCAGTGTATTGCTTGGGGCTGGTCACCTTCTTCCGTTCCAACTTACCTCGCATGATCGCTCTTGTGGAAAACCATGGAAGAGAGAGTGTTATAAATTGAAAAAACAAATAAATTTAGAGGCAGGCAGGGTTTGGTGAGTCAGGGCTGGAGGGAAAATGTCCTCTGCATAAGATCTAAGGGACTCCTCTGTTTTCCTATTTACTTAACATTTCTCTGATCTGAGGTCTATCGCATGTAAAATGAATTGTGGGATGAATCCCCAGATCAAATGAAGTCATGGAAACAAGACTACAAAGAGGAAGGAAGTAATTAAAATTTAACATCCAGGGCCCCTCATTTTGAGCGCCCTCAATTTTAAGGAATACATTCAATTTTAGACACATCCTAGAGATATAACCTTGTTAGCCTCCTTTGCCCAAAGGAGGGAGAGAGAGATTTTGACATCTGGCAAATTAAATGATTTATGCAGAATGGAACTGAAGTCTATAAAACATGAAGTCACAATGAAACTCTTGTCAAAGGGTCACGCAATTCCAATTTCCTGTAGACTCTGACACAACTGTCCCATATTACTATTGATAAGACCCGATGGGGTTACTTATCATGGACCTCTTCTGCAACTGATCCAACTGGTTTCCAGCTCAACTTTGCTCTTAATCATGAAAATTTAGTTTGTGTTAATCCTGGACCTATAAGGTGGGAGTCTCTCTTGCCTTATCCCTTCTCTTGGCCATCAGTTCTTTCCATTCCCTGCTGAAGTCAGAACCCAATATCACCTGGCCATCATTTCATCAATCTAAAGCTTAAGAATAGGTACCCCTTTCTTTTCTCACTACAAAAATAAATATACAACAAGAATGAAAGATGCCAATTCTGGACATCCCCACTGTTCAGTGGAAGGGAGCACTGGTTGGCTCATGAGAGGAGCGAACAAAACAGCAACAAAAGGCAATTTGGAGAATGGCACAAACGTGGTTTGGAGGGTTTGATGGATTGACTTGCTTCTTGAGTGAATCTTGGAAGCAAAGAGCAGGATTTCCCCAGCCTGGTTTCCTCCAGTTGCAATCATCAGGTTGGAGATTTGGATAGAGAATTACTCTTGGAAATTTGCAGAAATACTGTTGTTTTAATTTTAAAATCTTTCCTCATCTATCTTTGCTGCTTTTATAATTACTTTTTCTTGAGTCAATTCTCACTTTAGAGACCAGCAAAGTTTTACATTGACCCTCAAGGTTAATACTGTTTATTTCCTTTGTCATTTCAACTATCTGCAATTACAGATTTTTTTTATTATAGATGGTCCTTGATTTATATCCGGTTGCTTAGCAACCATTTGAAGTTACAATGGACCTCCCCCAACAGCTACTTATGTTACAATTTTGACATTATGACAGCCGTATACCCCCCCTGCCCATGGTCATGTGATAGTATTTTGGGCACTTGGCAACTGGCTCATCTTTATGGGTGTTTGCAATATTCCACAATCACATAACTACAATTTTGGATATTTTTGTCAGTTTTCACCATTTACTTCTGGTTTCCAGCAAAAAGCACCTATTCGGCAAAATGGATTCGCTTAACAACTGCAGAGTTTAATTAATGACCACTGCAAAAATGCCAAAGAATTAGGTCCTGTCATGTGATGCCTCGACTTACAATTGCAACAATTTACTATTGTAATTCCGGGCTCGATTATGGTCATAAGTTGAAGGCAACCTGCATGGATTCTGAAGTGCATTTTAAATAGCACACTATCCTAAGGGACCTACAGAAATACACCTGAGATTACCAAGATTCATTTCTAATAATCAATTTATTTGCAGTTGGAAGGCAATTTTTAATAAAGGAAATGGAAGAGTTACGAAGGTCATGGTAGTGATGCTTTGGAATGACTGAGGGACAGGCTGAGTTATAGGCCCTGTTAATTATTTAACATTCTACAGCATCTTTGTGAGTTCATGATTAAATGAAGGTGCTGATAATGTTAATGGCCCTTCTAACCTAATGCTCTCTACCTGACTGCTGGGTAATCCCAAGGTTGCCAATTCCATCAATAGAACTGTAATGATTTTGCAAATTAGTCAGGTAATAGTACCATTAACACAATTTGCCAAAAAAGAGAGAACTTTATTTTTGCAAATTAGGTTTACAAAATAAAAAGCAGAAAGCAGAATGGAATGGTGTTACAGTACCAGAGTCAATATAAGTTTTATTTTTTTAATCCAAAGATCCAGAACAAATACTCCTGATCAAACCCTTGGTTCATTGTGATATTTTTGAGGAAGCTTGAAAAGTCAAAGCATGTTGAGCAACATACCTGCTTCTGAATATTTCTTTGAGTGTACAATTTCTGACAAGATAGAAAATATTCTGATATGGGGAATAGATTAACAGGTATAGTATAGGGGGTACCTTGCTCAATAGTAGTAACTGCGAGAGGGACCTCGGAGTCCTAGTGGACAATCATTTAAATATGAGCCAGCAGTGTGCTGCAGCTGCCAAAAAGGCCAACACAGTGCTGGGCTGCATTAACAGAGGGATAGAATCAAGATCACGTGAAGTATTAATACCACTTTACAATGCCTTGGTAAGGCCACACTTGGAATAGTGCATCCAGTTTTGGTCACCACGATGTAAAAAAGATGTTGAGACTCTAGAAAGAGTACAGAGAAGAGCAACAAAGATGATTAGGGGACTGGAGGCTAAAACATATAAGGAACGATTGCTGGAATTGGGTTTGTCTAGTTTAACGAAGAGAAGGACGAGGGGGGACATGATAGCAGTGTTCCAATATCTTAGGGGCTGCCCCAAAGAAGAGGGAGTCACGCTATTCTCCAAAGCGCCTGAAGGCAGGACAAGAAGCAACGGATGGAAACTAATCAAGGAGAGAAGCAACCTAGAACTAAGGAGAAACTTCCTGACAGTGAGAACAATTAACCAGTGGAACAACCTGCCTCCAGAAGCGGTGAATGTGCCAACACTGGAGGTTTTTAAGAAGAAACTGGACAGCCATTTGTCCGAAATGGTATAGGGTTTCCTGTCTGAGCAGGAGGTTGGACTAGATGACCTCCAAGGTCCCTTCCAACTTTATCATTATTATTATTATTATTATTATCTTTTTTTGAGAAGGGGATATTTGCAGCCAGCATTAAAAGTTTTATAAATGAAACCTGATTGGGGGGGGGGAAAGCAATAACGAAGTGACTTTTGTCTTCATTCTGTGTTTCAGGAAAACCCTGGAATCATGAAAGAGATCCTCCTATGACATCTGTAAGTTTTAAAAAAATATAAATCTACTAAATCAGTCAGCAAAAAAAAAAAAATAGGAAAACACACAGAACAGAATTCTTATTTACCATGACATGAATCTGAATCACAGGAAAAAAAAGAATTCTGGCATATTATTCATTCATTAGACTCCGTTTCAATTATTATGCCTAGTTCTGGGTTCCAGAATTTTAAAAAGGGCTCCAATAACCTGGAGCGGCTTTGGGGAAGAACAAGCAGGATGATCAGAGAATTTAAAAAGCTGGGCATGATTAGTTTTAAGATCAGAAAGTGCAGAGGCAACTATTATCCATTCTTCACCACTTGAAGGGATGGTATACCACAGTGACCATGACCTATTCTATGTTCTGTGCAGGAGGCAGAATAATGAGCTTAAATAACAGAAAAACAGATTCTGGGTGAAAAATTGATGGTGAAACTAATTACCTGGATATGTGCAAGTAGAGGCTAGATGGCTATCTACTGGGGAAGCTTTAATGTAGGATCCTGCCCTGAACCGATAATAGCTTGAATAGCCAACATTGTCTCTTCCAATTCTAAAATTCTGTGAAAATAAGTACTATGATTAAACCTAAATAAAGTGACATTGCTGCTATATCTAGCAGGCCATTTCAGCTTTGCCCAACAATGCCAATAGATATTGGCTGGTATTGTGGACAGCTATTTGAAAGATTGTTTATTGGAAGGCTTGTTTATTGGTGGAAAAAGTGAAATAGCTAAATAGAGCCATCATTGATCTAAAACCTGCATTTTAGAATTTTGCCCTAGGATTGGGCAAAAAAAAAAAAGGTAGCTACCCTGTCGGTGGAGATTTTCAGTTATCCAGATGATAGTTGTCTCATAGGTGCTTTTTCAAAAGACAACTGGACTGGGTTTTTTTGCTTTGAGGAAAAACAAAACGTTGTCATTCCATACGTTGCAGGAATATCTGAAACTCTCAGGAGAACTTTCAAACAACACAACATGCATGTACACCTTAAGCCCAAGAATACACTAAGGCAGAAGCTTATCCACCCTAAGGATAAACTATCCAGACACAAACTGAGCAACGTGATATGGGCAATACAATGCAGTGAGACGTGTGCAGATCCGTACATTGGTGAAGCAAAACAACCACTTCATAAGCGCACAGGGCACGACATAGATCAAACCATTAGGACAAGGTTCAGCAGTCCATTTGCATTTGAAAGACAAAAGTCACTCTTTTGAAGACAGCAAGGTCCACGTTTTGGATAGAGAGGATCATTGGTTTGAAAGAGGGGTAAAAGAGGCCACTTATGTTAACATTGAGCAGCTGTCTCTCAACCGAGCAGGAGGGATCAGACACCATCTATCTCCTGTCTACAATGCAGCCCTTGCAGCAGTTCCAAGAAGATTCCACAACCAATTGCATCTTGTTTCAGATGATCCCCGAGGGCACAGATAAACCCCCAAGTGGCCTCAACAGCTCTCAGAGAGAGCAGTAATGACCAGATGACTGCAAAGAAATACAATCCTTCCATTCCCCCCCCCCCCAACCATCCACTCAGAACCTATCCTTCCATCCTCGTACTATTCAATCTCAACTTTCAGTACCTATCCTTCCATTCCATTCACAACTACCATCACAACTGAGGACGTTTTTTGACAAAGCGTTTTGTTCTTCTTCCTCAAAGCAAAAAACAGTCCAGTTGCCTTTTGAAAAAGCACCCTTTGAGGTAAGTAGTCTGCTTACAGAAGTCCAGGAGCTTCAAAATAGCCCCTGTTGGAAACCCAAATGGAGCTTGAACTGATCCAGGATCCAACGTCTCACCAGATGGTGCTTCCTCCCAATCTAGCATCTTCCACTGAAGCCAGGTGACCCTCACCTGTGGCACTTCCGTTTCTCACTGACTTCAGACCACTGATATTCCCTTCATGTTCCCCTTGCTGCAATCCGTTTCTTGGTTCCAACAGTTTGCAGAGAGAGAACTTGATATGTTTGGTGCTTTCAACGGGTCTGTCTCATTCATTGATGTTAATAGGTCATGCAGGCGTTGCTATGTTTCCATGTGTAGCACTTCCCTATTTTTTTTCAACTACTCCTTCCATCTGTTTTTCCTTCCCTAAACAATGAAAAAGAACAGCTATGAAGGCAAAATTGCTGCATAACACGTTTTCAGTTGGCAACGTTTATTTTTTAAAAAAGCCTCTCTTCTTAGATTCCAAAGAATGCATTTCTATAGTTTTTCAGGGGATTGTAACCAAGAAGTGTGTTGTTTTGCTGGTTGCCATGAACGTGCACACAATGGTGGGAAACTCACAATTTATCCCTCTTCCTCGGATTGTCCCCAGAATCTGAGAATGTTCTTTTCTTATCCTACTGTGCCATATATTGGCTTTATTTGTCAATTGGCTGGCTTTTCTTTGACAGCCACATTGTAAAATTATCCACCAGTCCTTAAACCAGCAGAGAAATATGGTAGCATTAAATGTGATGCTGATCCCTCTTTTGCTACAGCAGTGAGCAAAGGGTTTTTGCTTATTGATATACAGTACGGTATCTCCTGCATGCAGGTCATTATAAAAGTTGTGTAAGATTTCCCAGAAATAAAACAAATGATAAAAAAAAATATCCACACAAATATAAAAATATCAGAATTAGCAGCGGGAAAACCTGTCATTTGCACCGAGGTGACAGAACCAGCAGGACTTTGCTCTCTTTCCTAATTTAAAACAACTTTCTTTCCAGCACAGGATTAGAGTTGTCTCAAGAGAACTGTCAAATTTTTGGCAGATTCCCTCCACGGAAGTGAGACTCTTCGTAGGCATCTTTTAACAAGATTTCTTCAGGTGAATAGGACAGAGTTACAGGAATCTCAACAACATTCACTTTTAGAATCCAATTGAATTTCTAGCTAGTTGAAGCAGAGAATTTCACTAGGCATAAACTGACAGGGAGGTCATTTGATTAATTGATAAGAGAGAACTGTCCAGAGGGCCAAGATATAACCCTTTCTCTGAACATATTACATAAGCTCTGGTCTTGTTTAGAGGGATATTTTGGGGATATATATATATATATATATCAATACAATATAGAAAAAACAAACACCAGGATAAAAATAAAACAAACCTGTTTAATACAAACAAGTTTGTAAGTAAAAGAGTTACCAAGCTTTCATTGGCCCGACTGCCGACGTCATCAGGGTTAGAATGCTACCTGTCTCTGCGCCCGGCTTCTCGAGCTCGTAATTGGCCCATTAGTTGTATTAATCTGCAACGTGCTAAGTTGATTCACATCTGGCAGCCTGTTGGTGGACCCGGTGGTTATGCGCTCGAGAAGCCGGGTGCAGAGACAGGTAGCTATATATAGGCAAGCTTCCTAATCACCTAGCATTCTAACCCTGATGACGTCGGCAGTTGGGCTGATGAAAGCTTGGTAACTCTTTTACTTACAAACTTGTTTGTATTAAACAGGTTTGTTTTATTTTTATCCTGGTGTTCTTTTTTTCTATATTGTATTGATATGTGTTTTCCCAGGATTAGCATTTTTAATGTTATTAAGGATAATATGGTTAATGATATCTGTAAAAATATGACTCCCGGGTGTATTCATTATGAAATAACTAATTAATTTACGATCACCAGGAGGGTTTAAGTAAAAATACTTTAATTAAAAACCGAGCTTTCATTGGGAGATCCCAACATCTTCAGGGTTAAAAGCCAGTTAAAGGAATGATTTAAATAATGTTCGTTAGTACTTGCGCTCGGTTCTTGGAGCAAGTTCTCAGTCTTGTCTGGTTGGTCTGCATTTCAATCGTTTTTATGGTGTTTGCATCCTGTTTGATTCTATCATTTATTTTGACTCTTTTGTTAACTGTCTCAGTGCCTTTCCCTCTGTTATCTGTCTTGGTGTTTCTAGCGCTGACCAAGCTCTGTTGCTCTGTCTGTTGGTGGCAGTTATAGTCCTCACTTGAGGTGGATTCTCTGCATTCCATTCCTCCAAAGTCCTGTCTAGGCTGCTCTTCCTCAATGGTGCAAGCAGCATTGGATTTGAGAATGTTATTGTCAGTCACCCTCACCCTCTTTCTGGCACGGTCGTCTTCGTTCTTCCATTCAGGGGGTTTATTGAGGAGGTGTCGGAAGACATGCAAGCCTCCTGTTTGATGGTCTTTTAACCCTTATCATCTTCTCGAGTTCGTCTATGTCGGTTAGGTTGTTTATGGTGAGTGGAGTGATGATTCTTGTTCCATTTTCTCAGTGCTTGCTGTGTGGGGCAAAGATCCACATGGCGATTAATGGAGTTGTTATCTGAAAACCAGGCTTCTTTTAATAATCTGCCCCCTTTTTTGGCATCACTAGATATGATCCGTGTGTTATTAAAGTCAAATTGGTGCCCATGGCGGAATATGGGCACCAATTTGACTTTAATAACACACGGATCATATCTAGTGATGCCAAAAAAGGGGGCAGATTATTAAAAGAAGGAAAAAATGTAGGGTAAACAGGACAAAAAGAAGAAAAACATTGACTTCCGACTCTTTAGTGCCGTAAAATGAGGTAATAAAATACAACCTCAACTTTATACTTTTACATAATAATCAATGCTAGCCATTTCTATAACAACAACCTGTTTAATTAGCAAAATCCAAAATCAAAGTTTCATTTTTTTCCATCTCAAGAACAAAGTCCAAAAACGGTTTCCAAGTAGAAATGAAATTAATTGTATTCTTTTATGAATACCTTTAATATGCTATTAAGAAAAGGCATGTTTTTTTGAAAGATTAATAAACCTGCATTTATAAGGAATCTGCACAGATAGCCCTCGACATACGACTATACTTGACGCCAGAATTACCTGGTTTTACAAACTTTTTTTCAGTGGTCATTAAACAAATGTGGTGGTCATAAAGTGAACCCCAAGCAATGGCTGTTTTTTACTGGAAAACAGAAGTAAACACCAGTTTTCAGCAAAAAACATTGTAAATTGTGGTCACGTGACCACGGGATGCTGCAAACAGCTGAAAATGTAGGTTGCCGAGTGCTTAAAATGCAATCACATGACCACGGGGAGGGCTGCCGTTGGAACTTTGAATCTGAGTTGTAAGCAGCCCTGGATAAGTCTGTCATAGTTTTGAATGGGTGCTAAGTGACTGTTGCAAGTTGAAGACGACCTCTATAAGACTTGACAAGCATTACGGGAGCAGATCCTTCCAAGGAAGCCAATCAGAATAGCAAAATAACAGAGTTGGAGGTCTTAGAGGTCTTAGAGGTCTTCTAGTTCAACCTCCTGCTCAAGCTGGAAACCCTATACTATTTCAGACAAATGGTTGTCCAATCTCTTCTTAAAAACTTCCAGTCTGCACCCTTTCCTGTAGCTTAAGCCAACATAGCTATGGAGGGCCATGTTTCCAGTCCGAGAGCAGCAGGCCTGCCGATGTGTCAATCTTGCGAGGTAGTTCAGGCACAAAGCACATCTAAAAGTACTAGCTCTAAAGTTACATTACATTAACAGAATCTTGCAAGTCTGAAAGTACATCCCTCTCCCCTCACCTTTACTGTCCAAGAAACTCAGGAGGGTCCCTTCTGAAATGCTTGCCATGTCCCCGTTCCTTCTTTGGTCTCAGACCAAGTAATGGGCAACTGTCACCAATACTACATAATAGTGGGAACTGGAAGGCAGATCAACATTAGAGATCAGAAGCTTTGTTTGGTGACTCCTGTTTTTCATTGGCTTCTGGGCCATCCGTGGAGTGTTTACAAGAGACATCCTAACCCTCAGTCTTCAATTCCTTCAAAACAAAATGTCCTTTTCTCTTTTCAACCCATGCATATTTTATTTTGTTGCTAAGAAGCTAAAAGCCAAATCTAGGTTACAGTAACAGCGGAGCATCAGAAGACTTTTCCGGCTTGTTTTTGTCTTTTTAAATTATATCAGTTCTTAGAGGCACACACAACCTTGGGGTACTTTTCTTCTCCTTCTCCTTTCTGCTTCGCTTTATATCCGTGATTGTGTTTTTAATTCCACAGCTCGCTTAGATTTCATTCTCTTTTATTCCCTAGTGTATTTTTGGGACATTTTCCCCCTCATATTTCTTTCCTTAGGATGATGGATGCCTATGGAACGTTGGATAGTGGAAATTGAAAAATTGGCTCTATTTTGACCAGGTTGTTTTTGCAGATGTTATTACTCTCAAAAGGGTAATCAAAATGCAATCTAAACCAGAGCATTGCATCTTCCATCAGCCCCAGGTATTTCCAGAACATCAATTCCAGAATTCTTAGCTTGCATGACAGAATTTTGGGAGTTGTAGTTCTAGCCTATCAGAAGAGTATGAGCTTGGGGCAATTGTTCTCACACTTCTATCCAGACAAGTCATTAGCAGGACCCAAGGGTTTGATGGGCATTAGAAACTAATGTACATACTGGTAATCCTTGGCTCATAACCACTCAATTAGTGACCTTTCAGAGTTACAATGACCCTGAAAAAGGTGACTTGCAGCTGGTCTTTGCACCTGCAACTGACACAGCATCCCCATGGTCACATGATCAAAATTTGGGTGCTTGGCAACCGGCATGAATTTACAACAGTTGCAATGTTCTGGAGTCATGGGGTCGCCATTTCCTAGCCAGCTTCCGGCAAGCAAAGTCAGTGGGAGAAGCTGGATTTGCATAATAACTGCATGATGCACTTAACAACTGTGATTTGCTTAAGAAAAGAGGTAGTAAAATTGCTCACAACTCACTTAGCAAGAGCCTTAACAACAGAAATTCTTCCCTGGGTTGTGGTTGCCAGTTGAGGAGTACCTGTATCAGGGAGACATCCAGTCAAGGAAGTCTGCCATAAGGCCAAAAAGTGTTGAGGTTAGGTCTCCATTCCTCTCACTTCAACTTTCCTAATTTTTAGGAGGTGACAAGAGAGTAACGAAATATGAATTACACTTAAGAGCAGGCATGTAATTCTCCTTGGAATAAATTGAATCTTAGATCAACTCTGACCAGGATTCTATGCTGAAACGGCTGAATTTAACAAAATACTGACCGAGAACTGACCTGCTGTTTCATTACTTTTGTTGCTGCTCCATACTACGTGCTCTACCAAATTGTCTTCCAGCATTGGACATGAAACAGGTTAAATTAATTTCAGTTCTCAACCCCAGGACTGTCTGTGCCATACAGTTAGCAGGCGTTTTGGAATATACTTACCTTGTTCTGTAATTGGAGGACCAGTGAAAATGAGTCTGCAGCTTTCATAACAGGCTTGTGATCCTACAGTAGATCATTCTTTTGCTGCCTACAAATTCATCCTTGCCTATTTCAGGGGTCATCAGTTATTAATCCAGGCAAGCTGCTCTGGCATGTGTTGACCACAGACCACCTCAAATTTTTGCAGCAAAAATCTGTAACCAATAGTGCTTAAAAAATAAAATGTTTGGAACAGAGGCTGCCAGAATCCTATTTTTTCCAGATCTGCCAACAATGGAGGATGGTATTTACACCATCCAAATCCCCAGTGGGTAATTTTCTCTTTCATCTGCATTCTATTTAAATCTCTTTTTGTTTGCATAACATCTTCAGGGGTGGCAAATTCATAATTTGGCACAGTTTTCTCTTTCCCCGGAGGGCCTCTCTCCTTTGAGTAATCTTTTCTGAGTGCCCCGCATTATGACTGCTTGTTTGTGTATAATAGGTCTTGTCTGGTCCACTGGGAAATTTGTTATATCTTTTAAATCGTGACTGATTGAAAACACATCTGTTTTGGAAGCTGCTGGTCTTGATCTTGGGAGGATGAATGTCATATTGAACCTTCAAATTCTGATGTTCATAAATTTTCACTTATCATGATGTAAGTGCAATACGGTAAACCCCACAGTATGTAAATCTCAGATTTTAGATGTCAGAAACTCAGTTCACTCATCCTGCTAAGACTTAGGTTGTATAACCATGATTTATCGGGGAAAATCATTTGGCAGGTAATAATAATAATAATAATAATAATAATAATAATAATAATAATAATAATAATAATAATAATAATAATAATAATAAAGTTGGAAGGGACCTTGGAGGTCATCTAGTCCAACCCCCTGCTCAGGCAGAAAACCCTATACCATTTCGGACAAATGGCTGTCCAGTCTCTTCTTAAAAACTTCCAGTGTTGGAGCATTCACCTCTTCTGGAGGCAGGTTGTTCCACTGGTTAATTGTTCTGTCAGGAAATTTCTTAGTTCTAGGTTGCTTCTCTCCTTAAGGTTAAGATAAGATAAGAGATAAGATAACGTTTGTTGTCATTTTTTACTATGAGCACATTGGCCCACATTAAAAATGAAAATCTGTTGCGGTAATTAGGTTGCAAACATTTCGTCTCCGTTCGGGGGGACACCTTCAGTGTGGTTTGAATTGTGTTCGGTTTGTTTGGAAATGTTGCTTCCGGTATTTCAGTTGAAGTCGCTCTCTCGCTCTCAGTGGTTGGTAGACGGGGTCGATGTCAATATGTCTGTTCACTGATTGGTTGCTGGAGAACCAGGCCTCAACACATTGACATCGACCCCTAGAAATCAACTTTTTTTTTTAAAAAAAAGAAAGAAGCAATGATGTGCTGGTATGGCAATCAGCTGCACCTTTTCTACTTTTTCAATGTCTTTTTTGTAAGGGCAATGCCCAAAATTTACACCTTAGATTTCTCTAGTGACTGTACACCCTTGACACTTCCTACTGTTTTTTCTAATGAATCTTCTTTCTACACTTATACGTTAGTGGGACATTTTCACCACTTCTCCAAGACCCTTTCCCTGATCAATTGCCAACAAAGACCACATTGATGTACATGTGAATTTAGGATCCCTCTCCCTGGAGCGTGTTATTTCAGATTTGTTTCCATTCAATTGCCTTTGCTATTAGGGTTTCTCCCTCATAAACAAAAAAGAGCCACTCACAAATCTGGTGGAAATTTAGCCACCTTCCTGCTCACACCTAACTCCAAATAACCTATGAACAAGTTTAAAAGCAATAAACATCATCTGAGACAGGGTTATGTGGAAACACAGTAAGTTCCTCTTCTCCAATCAGTAGATGATGCTTTCATTTTGAAGCCCTAAAGCTGGTATCTGCAACCTTGTTTCAGCTGTGATATATATGCCTTGTTACATGTAGTTCTCGGCTTAACAATCATCTGTTTAGCAACCGTTCAGAGTTACAATGGCCCAGGGGAAAGTGACCTGCAACATTTCCTTGAACTTATCACTGTTGCACCATCCCTAGGGCCATCTGATTAAAATTTGGGTGCTTGACATGCAATTGGCATGTATTTACTGCGGTTGCAGCATCTATAGGTCACATGATCACCATTTGTGATCTTCCCAGCCAGCTTCTGACAACTAAATCCACTGGGGAAATTGCGCTCACTTAATGACTGCATGATTCACTTAACTAGTATAGTGATTTCCAATTCAGAATACAGCTGGAAAGGACCTTGGAGGTCTTCTAGTCTAACCCCCTGCTCAAGCAGGAGATCATATACCATTTCAGACAAGTGGCTGTCCATTCTCTTCTTAAAAACCTCCAGTGATGGAGCATCTACAACTTCTGAAGGCAAACCGTTCCACTGGTTAATTATTCTCACTGTTAGGAAGTTTCTCCTTAATTCCAAGTTGCTTCTCTCCTTGATTAGTTTCCATCCATTGTTTCTTGTCTTGCCTTCTGGTGCTCTGGAAAATAAGTTAACCCCATCTTCTTTGTGGCAGCCCCTCAAATACTGGAACACTGCTATCATGTCACCCCTAGTCCTTCTTTTCTGTAGCCTGGGCATACCCAATTCTTGCAACCGTTCTTCATATGTTTTAATCTCCGGGCTTTTAATCATTTTAAGTTGCTCTTCTCTACACTTTTTTTCCAAAGTCTCTACATCTTTTTTGTAATGTGGTGATTAAAAGAGGATCCAGTATTCCAGGTGTGGTCTTACCAGGGTTTTATAAAATGGTATTAATATTCATGGGATTTTGATTCTATGCCTCTGTTTATACAACCAAAGATTGTAGTAGCATTTTTGGGCTGCTGCCACACACTGCTGGCTCATATTTAAGTCACATTTAAGCTCATATTTACCTTTGCTTAGCAAGCATGGCAAAAAAAAAAAAAGGTCATGAAATCATGTACGGTTCACTTAACACTGTGTTGCTTAGCCATGGAAATTCTGGACCCAGTTGTGGTAATAACTTGAGGACTACTTGTATTTTCCAAGAGTGGAGGCCGTAGGATTGTATCCAGTGATGTGATATTGCAAGAGTGGACAGAGGTGAAATGTTGAACTTCTTTTTCATCCTGAGTGGGCTTTACAAGATGTGGTGAGCACTCATTTCTACTCCCCTGCTAATAAAAAAAAAAGATTAACTTTTCCTTCTCACGCATTCTTCTCTAGGAGGCTCTGGAAGCCATAGATGGGACATTGCTGAGTGCAATATAGCCCGCATGTGGCCTATCCTGTGCTAAAGATCTGTTTATCCGTTCCTCTAGGCTTGGGAGTTGCCTCCTACATCCCGGAGCTGTGGATATTTGTCTCCTATTTGTATGTATTTATTCATGGATTAACATATTTTAAATTCATCCTTCATCCCTGGAGATATCAGGGCAGACTACGGAGCATGATTAAAAGCATGCACGACAACAGCGCTGCAAAAAGCAATGGCAGCAGAGGCAGACAAATTGTCTCATTTTGTTAAAATGCCAGGGGTCTGGCAGGCCCCGAAAATCAGGGATGCTGCCTCCGCACGCTTCCCGTCCAAAAAACATTTCATCATTAATAACCTTTCGATTCCTGGGGACTCTCTGATCCCACCCGATTTTGTTTCTCCCCCCCCCCTTTTTTTTTTTTTTAAAAAAAAAACAGATTTGTATGAATTATTGATCCGCCTGCAGTGCAATTTGTTTCTTGCAGCCAAATAACTTCATCCAAAGACCCCAAAAAACAAAAAAAGACAAACCCAGCACTAATCATTCCTAAACTTCCAAATGGGGTAGAACATATTTTGGGAAATCTAAGAATAGAATAGAATAGAATAGAATAGAATAGAATAGAATAGAATAGAATAGAATAGAATAGAATAAGTCTTTGACTTACAACAGTTCATTTAGTGACCGTTCAAAGTTACAACAGCACTGAAAAAAGTGACTTATGACCGTTTTTCACACTTAAGACCATTGCAGTATCTCCATAGTCACATAAACAAAATTCAGATCCTTGGCAACTGACTCATATTTATGATGGCTGCAGTGTTCTGGGATCATATGATTACCTTTTGCGACCTTCTGACAAGCAAAGTCAATGGGGAAGCCAGATTCACTTAACAACCGTGTTACTGACTTAACAACTGCAGTAATTTGCTTAACAAAGATGGCAAGAATAGCTGTAAAATGGGTCAAAACTCACTTAATGATAACAATAAGAGAAGGTGAGAAGATAATGAGATAATGAGAACAGATGAGACAGTACTACAGCCATACTACATGGGTAAATATACTTAGACCTAAGACAGTACTGTAGGAATTAGGAGTAAGCAGAGTGAAAAAGGAAGGAAAAAACCTCTTTTTGTCTAATTGTTTGGGCATGCAATACCCTGCAGTGGTATCCTGAGGGGAGGAATTGAAACAGTTTATGTCCAGGATGTGAGGGGTCTGTAGATGTCTACATTTATATTAGAATATAGCAAAAATGCCACAGACTCATTTTTGTGTGGGGATTTTCCCTGCTTTGTGGGCACTACATTTTTTAAAAAAAATCTGTGTTTGTTTATTCTACTCATCCTTGGGCGACACCGGGATATGTGCAGTTTTTGACTAGTTAATGAAATATTAGTGAATTAATTGAGAACTACTTCGCCACAGGACGGAGTCTAAATTGGGTAGATCTAACGTATTCTCACATTCCACGAAAACGTAAATACAGACTCTTGACTTGGTCATAAGCACATCCCTCCTTGCTATTTTTTTTCATCTGTGATTCCTGTGTGGTGTGGGAAAGCATTCTACAGGTAGTCCTTCTGTTTAATGGACATTTGCAGTTGCATCAGCGATGAAAAAGTAACCTTGTCAACAATCCTCACATTTAAGCCCTTTGCTGGTCTGTAAAGCAAAGGAAAGATGAAGTAAAATTAAAAGTGATTGCTTCACTTAACAACCAAATTGTCAGTCCCAATTGTGGTCACTAAACGAGGACTGCCTGTATTTTTTTTTCATCTGTCTTGATGTTCTTGTAAAAAAAAAGGGATTTGTGAAATACCTGTCATGTGGTTGTGAGCATTTGTTATAGTTTAAGAGGAGGTGATAAGTTACCAATATTTTTTGTACTTGATGAAGGGGGGAAGTTCTTTATTTTTTATTTTTCTGCACTTTGTATTTTTCTTTTCCCCCCCAGTCTTATATTTTGTGTCATTTGTATTAGTTTGTATTTTTTCTAGTATTTGACCTTTAATTTTTTTTAACCTTTAATCTTGTAATCTTTAATCAAAAATATTAAGAAAGAAAGAAAGAAAGAAAGAAAGAAAGAAAGAAAGAAAGAAAGAAAGAAAGAAAGAAAGAAAGAAAGAAAGAAAGACCAGATAGGAGTAAGTATAGAGAAATCACACAGGTTGCCTTGAACCTCTACAGAAAAAGCGGGATAGAAATAATGCCATTACAGCTAAAGACCATTTCCATAAACATGCCTGATTTCTGTGCTGGAGACAGGATGAAGCTAATGTCTTGCAGACACAACAGGTAAAAAACATGTTTGTGCCATGGTCTTAGGTGCAAATGAGGACAGCACTTAGGAGGCAGCGTACCTGAGACACATTGTGAATTTATGATTGAGAAAAGATTTGAAGGTATATTTCCTTGGTTTGTACTTTTAATGATGACTGTTACAAGTATTTTGACCAAACTGCATTTGATATGCAGTAATGTCCCAGATTTTATCCACATCAAGTTCCAGATCAGGGATTTTGTTTGCATCTTCATTTACTCCATGGTGCTTCCCCCCCCCCCCCCCACTTAAAATCAATGATGAACAAAGAGATATCTGATTCAACTGTACATTTTATTAATGACTATCAGGGGCACTTGTGTTGGGTTTAATCTTCTGACCAAATAGAGCAGATTAGAGGTTCCTCAGTTTAATGGGCTGAAAAGATGAGAGGGGCTAAAAACCAAATATACAGTATTAGAAGAACTAATGGGAGCCAAATCGAGGATCAGATGGCTAAATAAAGTAAAGCACGAATGAAGGAACAGGAGAACAGAATATGGAACTGGTGATGAGGAAAAGGCATACTAGAATTGTGTCATGTTATAAATCCTCAGAGGACTTAATACAGACAATCCTCAAGTTATGACCATGATTTAGGCTGGCAATTACAGTTGTAAGTCATGAGGGTCATAAAGCGAGTCACTATGTGACCAGACCCAATTTCATGAGCTTTTTTGCTGCAGTTGTTAAGCAAACACTGTGATCAATAAGTGAAACCCTCATTCACTATGGTTCGGTTTTTGACAGAAACCAGACATAAACTTCGAATGGTTGCTAAGTGATGGGGCTATAAATCAAAAACTACCAGTAAAGGTAATATTTCGGTATATAGTCTGGATTTTTTTTTCTCATAGCCAACGCAGTTTATTTTGTTTTTGTTTATTTAGGAGGACAGAAAGACTACCTATCCTGCACTTCTGGAACCTATTGCTCCTAGATGTGCTGGAGTTCAACCTGCATAATCCCCAATGAACACGGCCTTTGGTTATACTAACCAGAATTAGGGGACACAGCATACATATATTTTATTCATCAGCCTTATCTGCCATCTCAGTCCAATTTCCACATTGATGTTAAAATTCAAAATTTTAAATATTTTAAAACATGATCCTGATAAAGACATTCAGTAGTTGTAATACTGGTAGTCCTTGACTTACAGCCACAATTGACCCCAAAATTTCTGTTGCTAAGCGAGTCAGTTGTTAAGTGAGCTTTTCCCCATTTTGCGACCTATCTTCCCACAGTTAAGTGAACCCCTGCATGGTTGTTAAACAAATCTGGCTTCCCCATTGACCTTGGGCATCAGAAGGTCACAAAAGCTGGATCTCATGACACCGGGACACTGCAACTGTCATAAATATGAGTCAGTTGCCAAGCATCTGAATTTTGATCACATGACCAAGGGGATGCTGCAATGGCCATAAGTGTAGAAAAGCAGTCATAAGTCACTTTATACAGTGCTATTGTAACTCTGAATGCTCACTAAATGAACTGTTGTAAGTCGAGGACTACCTGTAATGCACATTCAGCATTAAGAGGCATGCTGATGGCTTAATAAAATATTATATATGTATATAAAACAGAGGCATGCTGATGGCTTCACATTGTTCACAAAAGCTCTTTTAGAACAGCCAGATTTAAAGCACATTCTGGAAGATCGGGATAGTGTGGACCAGGGGTAGGCAACCTTGGCTCTTTTATGACTCGTGGACTTCAACTCCCAGAATTGGCTGGCTCAGGAATTCTGGGAGTTGAAGTCCACGAGTCATAAAAGAGCCAAGGTTGCCTACCCCGGGTATGGAACATCCTTGTTTCTGGGGTTGGGGGAAAACAAGAAAGCTGTTCCATTGGAGGGAGGTCTGGAGATGTAATAGAATGTGTGGATGACCTTGGGGGACGAGGAAAAGATATGCTACCTAGGAAACAATCAGACAAGAGAGACAGGAGCTCTGAGTAGCTTAAAGATCAGAGAAAGAAATTTGTCCTACTAGATCAAGCAGCTAAAATTGATGGTGGAAAGTTTGTATTTTCAGATTCATTCATTCATTCATTCATTCATTCATTCATTCATCACATTTCTATATTGTCCATTTCACCAAAGTGGCTTCCAAAATTGTATTAATGTAGCCTTACAATAAAGTAGAATTACGTAATTCATCTAGTCACACTTCCTGTCTGGTTTACCTGGAAGAGCTGATAGATATGGTCCTCTCTCATCCTGCACTTTCCGTAAGAGGAGATCTTCAAGAGATGGTCTCTGTTGCCCAGCCTCTCTAAAATGCCCAGGTCCTGAGACAGATGGCATTTTAAAGGTAATGACCAGCATTGTGAACTCACTCAGAAACAATTTGGTTCCCATAGTGGCACTATGACATGGCCATACTATTAGCATACAGCTGTCTCATCCTCACTGAAGTTTTCAAGGTTGGCTTCACATAAAGTGAAATTACAATAGTCAAAGTGAGAGATGACTAGAGCATTGTGACTCTTGTCAGCACATCCTAAGTCACATAAAGTTACAACCAGGATAACAACTGAAGCTGGACAAAGGTCGTCCTGGCCATGGCTTTCATCTGCTCTTGAAGAGTGCAAAGTTGTAGAAGACTGACCTTATCTCATGAAAGACCACACAGAGGTGGATGAAAAGAGTTGGTTCCTCCATTGCTATTTGAGAGCTTGTATCCTACGGCTTCCTTGCTATCCCTAGGACATTCTTGGGGGAGTCAAATCATAGAAAAGTGATGAATTGGATGAGAATATATGCATAACATCAGTTGAAACAATGCAGATAAGCCCTTTCAGGGAATGGAAGTTGCATCCAATTTGAAACCTGTGTTGGAGCTGAAGGAGAACATATATCTACATCAGGGCTCTCCAAACTTGGCAGTTTTAAGACTTGTGGACTTCAACTCCCAGAATTCCCCAGCCAGGCATGCTTGGAGACCCCTGATATAAGGTCTCCTGCTTGACCAGGGGATTGGACTAGAACAGGGCTTTTCAACCAGTGGTACGGGTACCACCTGTGGTACATTGGCACCTGGCAGGTGGTACGTGACCATCCAAGAAAAGTGGTAGCAGGGGAGGGGAATGAACTGAACCGGTGACAGCACCGCACAAGCCTGAGCGAGAGATGGGCTGGAGCTGCAGGGCTGTCAGGGCTCAACAGAAGCGCCAGGATCAGCGCCAGGCTCCAGCTGGAGCTCGGCGCTGATCCTGGTGCTTCTGCTGAGCCCTGAAGAAGTGCCAATCAGCTGGAATGTTGCAGCATCTCCAGGGTCTTGTGATTTACATTCAGATGCTTGGCAACTGAATGTAACACTGTGACCATCATATTTATGATGGTCACAGTGTCCCAGGGTCATGTGAAGTGACCAAAACCTGCTGCAAACACCCAGCAGATGGGAATAAAAACCAAACACCCCCACCCCACCCCCGCTGCCAATCAACAGAAATGCTCACAACAATGAAAACCTCGGACAGGAGGAAGAGCGCCATCGGGCGGGCAGGCAGGTGTCTTGCTCGGCTGTGGCTTGGGGGGCACTTTTTTCAGTGCCATTGTAACTTCGAACAGTCATTAAGCAAACTGTTGTAAGTTGCGGACTACCTGTACTTTATTACTTTTTTCTTTTTTGGGGGGGTCATCAAGTTTTTGACACCTTGCTAAGTGACTGGTGGTACTCGGATGTTGCCATTTCCTAAAAGTGGTACAATGGGTGAAAAGGTTGAAAAGCCCTGGACTAGAAGACCTCCCAGTTTCCTTCCAACTCTGTTATTCTGTATTCTATAATTCCCCAGCCAGCCATTCAAGTCCCAGAATTTCCTATCCTGGCTGGGGAATTCTGGGAGTTTAAGTCCACAAGTCTTAAAGTTGCTATGTTTGGAGACCTCTGGTCTACATGATAAATGAGAAATACAAGTCCCTTGATGAAGATGGAGCACTTTCTATTGACTTGGATGATGCACTCATTTGCACGGATCCTAGAGGATTTCTGGCTGCCTATGAAATTATTCTCTGAACACTAGAACGGGTCTGGAGACCAGCTTGGGGGTCTAACTTAGCAGAAACATTGCATGACTCTTGAGTGAGATGGTTATCTGCCAGAACCATTGCTCCTCTGGGGCAGCTAGTGTGGGAAAAAGAGACAATGTTTGAGAACGTGGTAGCAGTGATTGTCTGAAGTTGTCAGTTACAGTTTCTCATTTTTGCAAATCTGCCCATTTAGTTTTTTCAGTTTTTTTTTTCATTCGTAAATTCACTCCAGTCAATTTATATGTTTATATATATTATAAAGATGTCCTTAAAAAGCTGCTCTGCATTAGGGCTCTCTTTCCTAGAACACACACACGTTTGCCACAGTTTTTGAAGATTATGTTCATGAAAAAAATAACCTTTCTGAACAGACTTTCCCTAAAAATATCTCTTTCTGGAAAAAAAAAATATACAACCAAGTGCTCTGCAAAATTTGAAGAAGTGCAGATTTGGAAGTTAAGCTGATTTTCAGTTGGTGCATTGGTTCAAAAATGCAAAATTAGAAAAATTCACGCAAACATTCACACACAAACAAAAGGCGCACATTTCTCTCTCTTTCTTAATAGCAGCTGCTGGTACCACCCTCCCACCCCATCTGCATTTTTCTTTAGTGCAACAGGGTTATTGGAAAGGAACTATGGTAGGGCTCTTGCATCTCTACAGCAACTGAGTAGCGAAGGGATGGTCTCGTTGTGTTGCCAGCTGGAGAAGGTAGCCTAGGTTACAGCCTCAGTCACACGGCTGTAGCTGCTATCCTGACTTTTTGGACACCCCAACCTCACCCCATGGATGTCCCTGCTTGCCAAACCGTGCTCCCTTCTGATTGAGCAATAAGAAGCACCCCAAAAATCTGGGCAGCCAGCTCTTTCCCCTGGCATTTATGTGAAAAGAGTATCAAGGCCACTCCTTGGTGGGACTATGGAGGAAAAAAATAATGATAATAAGGCATAATGGTGGGGTAGCTTCTTGCTGATGGTGAGGACCTCAGCAGCCAGAAGATAGTGTTCAGTGGGAGTTCCCATCAGTGGGAAACCAGTCATCCCACACTTCCAAGAAAGGCTGGATCCTGTTTTCGTAAGGTTTCTCTGGACCACAAGCTGTAGGTTAATGAGCTACATTTTTGAAACCCTAAAGGAGGCCCATGACATGATGGAGATATATGCATATGTATGTGTTAAGTCCTGGGAATAATGGCGCTTGAGACGAAACATCTCCAACAAGTCTTTATTGTTTGCTTCCATTCTACGAACAACGACGACCCAGAGGCGCGCAAGCCTCTATTTATACTCTCCGATCCCCGGGCAATTTCCCCCAGTCACAAGGTAGTCCTTTCCCGCCTTGCGCATGTGCGCAAGGCCGGCGCCGGTCAGTCTGGTCCCGGGCAGCTTTTGCAAATTGCCCGGGACTCTTGCAACTTCCCGCGCCTGCTTCTGCAGGCACGGGACACAACAGTATGTATGTATGTATGTATGTATGTATGTATGTATGTATGTATGTACGTATATATGTATGCATCAGTCTCAGATCGGCAGGATCCCTGCATGTGGAAGGGCCTAAATCTCCTTCGCCACCACAACTTGACATTCCTTTTGGAACTATTTAAACATTTGGTTGGTTTCAGCTAATATGATGTGGAAGTGTTAAATCTTAAAAAAGGAGAGAGAGTGGGAGATTGCCATAAAGTGGTGCCAAGATTGGTGGGAGAGAAGAAAGAGGAGAAAGCAACGGTGACTGAACAACTGAAGTTCCAAACAGTGCCAAGTAAGCTTCCTATGAGCTCTGAAGAGCCAGTTTGGACTAGTGGTTAAGGCATCAGGCTAAAAGCTAGGAGTCTGCAAGTTCTATCCCGTCTTAGGCACAAAGTGATCTTGGGCCAATCCCTCTCTCTCTCAGCCCTAAGAAGGGGGCAAGGGAACTAATTTGCCAAAAAAAACAACAACCCTGCAGGGACTTGTCCAGGCAGTCCCTCTGAAATAGGGAAGTGTCTTTAATTCCTACAGAATTTTGTCCATGTTCTCCATCCTTCTCCTTGCCATACAAAGGATGCTGTAGGACCAAGGACTTCCCTCTCCTGACCTGGGGTGGTGGTGGGTGGAATTTCTTTCTGCCATCCAAATGATATTGCTCACCCTTTCTTTCCACAGATAAAGAAGAGGTTCAGAGCTGCATTGCTTACCTCAATTGGAGGCTTATTTAACATTATTTTTTAACTTGTCTTGAACTTTAGGTGGTCACAAAATGCACATGAATCATGAGTCAGCAGGATAGTTGTCTAAATAAAGGGAAATGAAGCTTTGGGCTGTATTATTGTTTCTAAATGATTGGAAGTAATACAGTAATTCTTTTGTGCATTGCTCAATCCCCACTTAGAATTTTTGAGGTCTATTATACATTGGCAGGGCATATAATTTTAAAAAAAAGAACCCTACTTCTTGCAAGGGTTGTCCAATAAACATTGGCTGCCTCCATCCAGATGAAATCTTCTGACAATCCTAGTTTGCCCAACAGGGGAACTTTTACTACGGCTGTGTGAGGATCTAGTTTTGGGTGAAATGGGACTCACAATGTGATGATTACACAGGCAGCTCCGGTTTTGTTAAGCACCTTCAACCAAGAATGTCTTTTCCTATTATGGCATGGCAACATTAATCTAGGAAAAGAGGCAGCTGCTTTAATAGATTCCTGACAGTTCCTATGTGTGCGCCTATACATCTTCCAAATCATGTTTTGCCCTTTGAGTCTTAGCCGTCCTACCAAGAATTTCTTCTTTCAGCCCAATCCTTAGAGAAACATGAAGCTTTAAATCCTACTGTCAAAAGGCCAGAAATGAAGCATTTATTTTTTTTTTAAAAAAAAGCAATCATCCAGAAAACACAAGACATGTCTTGTACAGTTTGGCAAGTGGGGAAATTTTGAAAAAATGTCCTTATTAAAGCAATGAATTCAAATTGCAAGATATAGAAAGGATTAGTCTGGGAAAAGTAAAAGAGAAAGAGAAATGTGGGAAGCTAACACACACACACACACACAATACCCACACAGATAGAAAATCAAGGCAATGAAAGGATTTACAGTTGCTCCTCGATTTATGCCTGTTATTTTAATGAAGGTTTGAAGTTACAATGGCCGTAGAAAAAGTGACTTACAACCTCTCCTCCAAGCTATGACCATCGTACCACCCCCCACTGTCATAGGATCACAATTTGGGTGCTTGACAACCCAGCTTGTATTTACAATGGTTGCAACATCTTGCAATCACATGACTGGGATCATTCTACAACAGGGGTGTCAAACTCGCAACGTCACGTGACGTGTCGCGACGTATTGCGACTTTTTTTGCCATTGCCGGCAATGGGGTGGTGCGGTTTTGCTATGATGCATCCGGCCCGTGGGTCAGCAGTTTGACATCCCTATTCTACAACTTTCTCAGCTCGCTTCTGACAAGCAAAGTCAGTTGGAAAAGCTGGATTCACTTAACAACTGCATGATTTACTTAACAGCCACTGTAAAATGGTCAAAAAATTGGGTCCAGTCCAGCTGCCAGGACTTATGATGGAAGAATTTTAGAATTTCTTGGTAAAAGAAGGTTGAGCTAAGATATTGGCACTGTCCCTATGCCAATGTCTCCTGGGCACAAAAATCTTCCATCATCAAGGCTAGGAAAAGATGGTCAACCTATTCCTCAAAGGCAAGACAATGCAAAGTATCTGAGGGCAAGATGGAAACTTATCAAAGAGAGATTCAATCTGGAATCAAGGAGAAATTTGACAGTGAAAACAATTAATCAGAGGAAATGTTTGCCTCCAGAAGTTGTGGATGCTTCATCATTGAAGATTTTGAAAAAGAAATTGGACAGGCATTTGTCCAGAATGGTATAGGGTCTCTTCTTCAGCAGGAGGTTGGACTAGAAGATCTTTAGGTTCCCTTCCGACCTTATGATTCCATGTTCTATGGTGGGAAGCACAATGAAATGTAGCCACTCTGGTTCTGGCAGCCTAAGATGGAAGACATATTTCTTTTAAGGATCACGAAACAACCTGGAAAGACCCTTTAAACCATAGCCTGCAGATAAGTAAAATAGGAATAGTAACATAAAAGTATGGTGTAAAATTGGATTAACTAGTTATTCTGTACTGCTGAGAATTGTAAAAAAGAAAGGCCCTGAGTTTTCTTTCCCACGCAATGGTACGTACTCTAAAGCTGTACAGTCTACTTTTTTTTACTACTTAACCCCCCCCCCCCGCTTGTCCGCTATTTTTTGGAAGCAGATCTGGCAACCCTAGCCTCATCTTTAATGTCAACTTCATAAAATAAGTCGATCAGACAGTCCTTTGCAATATGCACAGTCAAGGATGTGAGTCAAGACAGTTGTCCAGCCAAAAAAGAAACACAAATAAGGCCCTTTAGAGCCACATTTTCACATTCAACCTGACTGACATTGCTAAAGAGTGTCCAACCTTGGCAACTTTAAGACCTGTGGACTTCAACTCCCAGAATTCCAGAGCCAGTCTTGCTGGCTCAGGAATTCTGGGAGTTGAAGACCACAGTTGTAAAGTGGTCATAGCTGCCCAGCCCTGATCTATCTTCCCCTTGGTCCCTCTGGCCTCTCAGTGATGCACCCATCACTTCTGTTTCTGAGTCTATCCACCTCACTAGGGGCCATCCACCTCTCTTTCTCCCCTTTCCAGCATTATAGTCTTCTCAAAAGAGCTAGCTGGGTCTTTGCATAATATGTTCAAAATATGGTAATCTGAGCCTGGCTATGTGCGCCTCAAGAGAGAATTGTGGATTGATTTGTTCTATGATCTATTTGGGTTTCTCCCCACCCCCGCCATCTACAGTATTCTCCAGAGTTTTCTCCAGCATTAATGTTCAAGAATGGCAATGCACTTTCTAGTCTGCTTCTTCAGACTCCAAATTTGTCTTCAATAGAATTTCACAAGGAAAACCTTTGCCTGCATGATTCTGATCTTTGTAGATATAGGTGCAGCCCAGCAACTAACTACCTTTTCCATGGTCTTTATTGCTCCCCTGCCATGTACCAGTCTGTGGTGTATTTCTTGACTGCTTGTTCCTTTCCTCTTGAAAGTTGCTTCTAAAAGGAAGAAACTACAAGCCACTTCAGGGTCTTAATTATCACCTCTGAGGCTTGGCTGCTGTACTTGTTGGCATTAGTTTGATCTTCTTTGTAGTCCCCCTTTTCATGTTTTTCCTTGATTTTCATTTATTAGAGCTTTCAAATCATCTGTATTTGCATTCTCAGCTATTAAAGTAGCTATTAATCATTATAGCACAGGCTATTGTTCTCCTTCTATTTCTTCTCTTCCTCCATAGTAAAACCATAATCATCTTCTCCTAATCCAGCCTTCCCTAATATATAGATTAAGCACATAAGGGGGAGGTATACAGCCTGCTCTCACTCTTTGCCTACCAAGAACCAGTCTTGTTTCTCCATGTTTCATCCGAACTTCTTAACCTAGGCATATTTTATGGGAAGACAGTGAGCTATCCTGAGATTCCCATTTTTCTAAGGATTTTCCATAGCTTCTTATAATCAACAAAATCAAAGGCTTTTCTACAGTCAACGAAGCACATATTGCTTTCCTTGGCCTTCTTAATTATCCATTCTGCATTGGCATAATAATCTTGTTCACTGGCCTTTTCTTAAACCATCTTGAACATCTGCCATTTCCCTTTTCCCTTATCTGCAGTAGATAATCCTAAACATTATCCTGCCAGTATTAGAAATTGAGGATATTATGTGATAATTTACACTCTGCTAAGTCTCCTTTCTTTGCTATTGTTATGTAGACCAAATTTTCCAGTCTTTTGGCCACCATGTTGTTCTCCAGATTCGCTAGCATAATTTGCTTAGAACCTGGACTGATTGTACTTCTATTGCTTGCTATATTTCTGTAAATATTCCATCAAATCTTGTAGTCTTTTGACTTGGTAATGACTGGAGCCCTCATCTAACTTTATCTATTTTTAGAGACTCTTGTAAATAGGAAACATTTTCTAAGGTATTTTGCATGTTGATGTTCCAACTGTACCTGTACAGAATTTCACTATACACTTTCCATTTCTATTTGATTTCCTTTGAATCAATTGCTATTTGATCAGCTTACCAGCATTAATCCTTCCACATGCCACTTTAAAACTTGAACCTGCTTCTGAGATTAGAGACATTTTGGAAGATTTCCCTTGGTGTTTCTTGTCTGTTTTCTATTCCTGATGTCTTTATCAGTATCACTGTAATACTGGTGATCCTTGACTTACGACCACGGTTGAGCTCAAAATTTCCATTGCTATGCAAGATAGTTGTCTATGGAGATTCTCAGTCATCCAGATCATAGTTTGAACAGCCCTCTCTCAAGAGAGGGGGAGGGATACAGCATCTCCAGTCTGCAACACAGTCCTTTCAGCAGTTCCAAGAAGGCTCCACACACATTTGCACCACTCAGGTGACCCTGAGGACACAGACAAGCCTCCAAGTGGCCTCAACAACTCCCTAAAAGAATGCAAACAATCAGCTGTCTGCAAGGAGTATTAAATCCTTCCATTCCCCACCATCCAGTCAGAGCCGAAGAAGCTTCTTGGATGAGAAGCGAAACGTCTTCAAAGAAAAACAAGAAAGTCCAGTTGCCTCCTGAAAAAAGCACCTTTGGGACATGCAAGGCCATTGTTGAGTGACTTTAGCCCCATTTTATGTTGTTGTTTTTTTGGGCCACATTTGTTAAGCAAACCACTGCAGTTGTTAAGTCAGACATGTGATCATTAAGCAAATCTCGCTTCCCCCATTGACTTTTGTTAGAAATTCTGTCCATAGCCTTACAGAACAGACAGTGCACAGTCCAAATGTGCCTTTTCTACTCTGCAGTACTATACGGATCAAAACCATCCTCTGCTATCATAAAAACATTGGTTGTCGGAAGTCGGCGAGGTGGGTTACACAAATGGTGATCACATGACTCCAGGACAGTGCAACTGTCATAAATATATGCCAGTTACCATGGGCCTAACCTCTGATTATGTGACCATTGGGATGTCGTAAGTGAGAAAACTGCTCATAAATCACTTTATTCAGTGCCATTGTAACTTTGATTGATAATCACCAAATGAATGGTTGTAAGTCAAGGAGTGCCTGTACCACCTCTAACAGTCCTCTGAAATTTTTGGTAGAGTTCCTTCCCAAGTTCTTTGTCTTACTTGGTTTGGTGTCTCTTCTTGACAATTTCCACCATTTCTCTCATCCTCTTGGCGATTCCCACACATTTGCTTTCTTGTTTCTTGGTCTTCGGCAGGCTGCATTCACCTTTATCTGCAATAACATTGCAGATCCTTTGGTTCCGCTGTGAATGATGTTCAGTACTTCAAAGCTGCTGCTGATGGTCTCCTTGAAAATGGCAGATAAATGCTCAAGATCATATTACAGAAAATGATTCCTTTTGTTTTAATGTCTATGGAGATTCCCAGCCATCCAGGACATGGTTGTCTCAAAGATGCTTTTTCAAGAGGCAACTAGACTTTCTTGTTTTTCTTCAAAGATGTTTCACTTCTCATCCAAGAAGCTTCTTCGGCTCTGACTGGATGGTGGGGAATGGAAGGATTTATATTCCTTGCAGACAGCTGGTCGTTTGCATTCTTT
The DNA here is from genome assembly GCF_001527695.2 of Protobothrops mucrosquamatus. Lineage (NCBI taxonomy): Eukaryota > Metazoa > Chordata > Lepidosauria > Squamata > Viperidae > Protobothrops > Protobothrops mucrosquamatus. Next base: position 775,090 of record NW_015386398.1, read on the forward strand.
TAAAGAGTCATTGAGGCCACTTGGAGGTTTGTCTATGTTCTCAGAGTCCCCTGAATGGTGCAAATGGCTGTGGAGTCTTCTTGGAACTGCTGAAAGGACTGTGTTGTAGACTGGAGATAGATGGTGTCGTATCCCTCCCCCTGTTGAGAGAGGGCTGTTCAATTTTGACATAGATGGCCTCTTTGAACCCTCTTTCAAACTAGTGATCCTCTGTCCAAAATGTGGACTTTGCTGTCTTCAAAAGAGTGGCCTTTGTCTTCTGAAGGCAAATGGACTGCTGAATCGTGTCCTGATGGGTTTGCTCCCTTATGTTGTGCCATGTGTTTATGAAATGTACAGATCTGCATATGTCTCACTGCATTGTACTGCATATACCACATTGCTTAGATTGTGTTTGGGTGTTTTATCATTGGAGTGGACAAGCTTCTGCTTTAGTGTATTCTTGGGTTTAAAGTGTGCACATATGTTGTGTTGGCTGAAGCTCCCCCTGAGCTTTTGTTTTCCACTTTAGCTTTCTATGAAACTTCCTATGAAACTTGCATGTGAGCAAATCGTGACCGGTTCTTCAATCAGCCCCGACCACAATTTTGCTATTATAACTTTGACTTCCATCTTGTAGCAATCATATCGGTAATTCTGTGTGCTCTACGTGATGATGTCCATGCCTATAGGCATCATTTTGGTTGACTCCAACCAGACGCTGTGCATCATGCTTGCATGTTCTGTGATTTCTGATCGAACTTAACCATCACATTTGTCACCCACATTCTACGTCAGTGCGTGAGCGTGGATAGCTATTGTATTAAAGGACTGTCTGCAGAGTCTAATTGATATTATTGGTCATTAATTGCATTGTACTGCAAAGTACTCTCTTTGCTATATCCTTCCTGACTGTGAAAGTAATACTGTTCCTTCTTTGTTCTTCGTGTCCAAAAGAGCACAAATAGCATGATCTTCTGAAAGGGTCCAACTCCAGTCCATTTAAATTCACTAATGACTAACATGCCTAAATATAGAAGATTCATTTCATCTTTCACTGGGTTAAGCTTTCCTATGTCTGTTTATTTATTAATTAAATGTATATGCTGCCCATCTCACCAAAGGTGACTCTAGGTGGTTTACAATCACTCATTAAAAATGCCCATATAAAATGATAAAGTGAGGCATTTATTTAAATTACACAATTAAAATTGACCAAGATGGAGGGGAAGGGAAAAGAATTTGTAGAGGGAAGAGGTGGGATCTGATCTAATCCATTATATTTCTCTCCACAAAGATAGGCTTCCATTGGATTATGGGCCATCAGCGGTGTGTCCGTAGATGGCTGATGAGACCGATGTTAGCACGGAATGTTCTGCCACATACTGAACATAGAAATGTGGACACTATTGCTTTAGCATTTGCAGCTCTGGCTTTACGGAGTGCTCGCTTCTCTTGTGCCAAGATTGTCCTTCTGTGTTCATATGTCTGGCAACCCTGGTAAACCAGGGTACACCATGTCGGTCGATCATGCGCCAAAAATTCCCAAGAGATGGTGTCGATATCTTGAGAGATGCTTTCAGCGTGTCTTTGTATCGCTTCTTTTGTCCCCTGTGCGATCGCTTTCCTTGAGACAGCTCACCATAGAAGAGCTGTTTAGGGATGCGATGGTCTGGCATCCTTACAACGTGGCCTGCCCAGCACATCTGGGCTTTCATCAACAGAGTGTAAACTGATGATAGGCCTGCTCTGGAGAGGGCATCTGTATCTGGTATCTTATCCTGCCACCAGATCCTCAGAATTCTGCGAAGGCAAGTCATGTGGAAGTAATTCAGTTGCCTGATGTGCCTCCTGTACACTGACCAGTCTCACTAGCATACATTAGGGTAGTTAGCACTGCTGCCTGGTAAACTTTAAGCTTAGTAGCAAGGCTTATTCCACGGCGGTCCCACACGTTAGTCCGCAGTCTGCCAAATGCAGAACTTGCCTTGGCAATTCTACAGTTGACCTCGATGTCAATTGTCACTGCACGGGAGTGGGTACTACCAAGATACGTAAATTGGTCCACTGCTTGCAGCTTTTGTTCCTTCACTGTGATGGTAGGCTCTTGGTATTGGGCTTTTGGAACTGGCTGGTACATCACTTCAGTTTTCTTCGTGTTGATAAACCACTTAAAGAACCCTATAAAGCACTGTGGAGAGGTATATAAGTCTAAGTATTATTGCTACTGCTATTATGTTCCATGTTTTCACTGTAGTGTTGTCTTTGCAATTTTGGATTTTGTTTTCCTCCATGGCAACCTCAGCAACTAGACATCCCAAAGGCTTTAATCTAGCAGTGTCATAAACACCATTACAACTGCAAAATATCCTCAACTCTGCCTCTGTAGCATGCTGAGTGCCATCCACCCAAGAGGCCCATCATCCAGCACAATATCATCAATCACTTACTGTAGTCTATCCATGTGGTTTTATTGGTAAAAAAAGGCTTATCACTACCTTCCTACATGCAGTATGAAATGATTCCTTTGCATTCTCTCCAAAGTTATTATCTGCCTCCCTAATCTTCCTATACAGTAGAATAGAATAGAATAGAATAGAATAAAATAAAATAGAATAGAATAGAATAGAATAGAACGGACCGGAACAGAACAGAACAGAACAGAACAGAACAGAACAGAACAGAACAGAATAGAATAGAATAGAATAGAATATTCTTTATTGGCCAAGTGTGATTGGACACACAAGGAATTAATCTCCGGTGCATAAGCTCTCAGTGTACATACAAACCACCAAGTAATATAATAATCATAGGAGAAGGTAGTAGGAAAGATGAGAAGGATAATACTCAGTCCTACTACATGGGCAAATATCCTTAGATAAAAGATAGTGCTGTGGGAATTAGGTGTGATGGTATGAGAGAAAAAGCTGTCTCTATGTCTAGTTTGTTGACTATAGCGGTGTTCTCAGGAGAGGAATTGGAACAATTCATGTCCAGGAAGTGAGAGGACTTTTGCTGCAATATAGATATTTGTCTGCTTTAATTAAGTACCTGAGTTGACCTTCACACCTTGTGTAACCCTGCTGGGAGTAAATACATTCCGAGAATTCTTTGCTCTTCCTTTCCAGGAACACCACACACACACACACACACACACACACACACACAGCCACATGATGAGGCAGCATAGCAGAGGGTGCTGCTGGAGGACGGGGAATTAAGTAATGGTTTTAAGCAAGGAAATAGGTCCCAAATCTAAAAAGCAATAGGAGAAGTGCAGTCAAGCATCCCCATCAGAGCATCTTAGATTATGCAGAGTATTTGAAAGGGAGGCAAGTATGATTCACGGCTTTCCTCGAAGTCCTTGTCAGCAGAAAAGCGCAATAAATAAATAAATAAAATCCAAGCCACACACCTCATTGGATATGCTGGATTCACTTAATCATGTGGTTTGCATAAGGACCATGTGGTTCACTTTACGACCATCATAAACACGGTTGTAAAATCAAGTCTGGTCACATAGTGTCCAATGTATGACTGCAATGACTTAAGACTGAAATTCTGGGCTCCACTGTGGTCATAAATCAAGGAATGCTTGTAATGCAAATCCAAGTTTGGAAAACTGGACCTATGGATTGGGTAGCCTACGCCTGATGCAAAGATAAAAGTTTGCCCTTGGGTGATGAGGAATTCAAGCCTGGTAGTGGGGGGGGTGTCATAGTTCCTTGTTGCCTGATGATGTCAAGAATAAAGGAATGTGGCAAATGTTTTTCTCCAGAGCTCCATTCGTGTTCCTGGCATAAATCCACTCATGGCAAAAATGGATCTTGAAACTGGAGAAAAAGAGCAGGAAATTGTGGAAACCTGTGTATGGCTTTCCATGAATAGTGCTCTGTGGCTTATTAGCCCCCCCAAATGACACAATAGTAATAATAATAATAATAGTAATAATAACAACAACAGCAACAACAACAATAATGATGATGATGATAATGGACCTGATAGATGAATAAAAATGCCAAATCCAATCTGAACATCTGGCTGACTGTGAAATTAATAATAATAATAATAATAATAATAATAATAATAATAACAACAACAACAACAACAACAACAACAGCAACAGCAACAGCAACAATAATAATACAAGATTGCACACACTGACCACAAGCAATGCCATGACAAAGTAGCAATAATGATACCTGGGAGGATTTGCAAAAAATACCTTTTTCCTGCAAGGAAGAACTGGTGGGACCATAAAATAGAGACAGTAATACAAAATGAAGGTAAAGTGCTCTGTATTTTAGAATTCAAACCAACAGGCACCTGCCACATAACACCCACGACTTAACAAATGTCGGTAAGAAAGAGAAAAAAAAGTCTTGACAGTGAATGTGGCAGTAGTTGAAGACAGCAGAATGGAAGAAAAAGAGCTTAAGAAGAGAAAATAACAGACTACAAAGACCTGCAAATGGAAATGGAATGACTGTGGCAAAAGAAAGCAATGGTAACACCAATAGTAACCGGTGCCTGGGGTGCAAACATCTGGAGCACTACTTGAACACCATCAGCACTGACAAAATCATCATCAGTCAATTGCAACCGACAACTTTACTCAGAACACTTAAATCCCGTGACAATACTTTTAACACCATCTAACTTTCACATCTGCCAGGTTCTTGGGAAAGGCTTGATAGGTGGTTTAAAATGTCTCAAAGGTGCTTTTTCAAGAGGCAACTGGACTTTCTTGTTTTTCTTTGAAGACATTTCGCTTTTCATCAGTCAGAGCTGAAGAAGCTTCTTGGATGAGAAGCGAAACATCTTTGAAGAAAAACAAGAACTCCAGTTACCTCTTGAAAAAGCACTTTCGAGAGAACCATGACCTGGATGACTGAGAATCTCCATAGACATTTAGCTGTGGATAAAAATGCCAACTCTGTGCCACAAACTATAATAATAAAATCCAGCCCGGAGGAAGCCTGAATTTTCTGATAGAAAACGCACACAAAGACACACAGGCGTTAATCTAGAAAGGCGTGCACAACATCTATTCGACATACCTCACAAAAAATACTAAAGGAGGAAGGGTGACAGTCTAATGAATTAAAAGGGCAGGGATGAATGAAAGACATTCAGGTGTCCTGTGTTGGTAATAAAAAGAGGCTAAAGGATAAATTTTATCACCTGAAAACAAGCCAGTCAATTTGGATAATGGAATTTAACTTTTGCCTCCTTAGAAAAAGAGTAATACAAAGTCTATTTGGAAATGTATCTTTGGATAATGACTACGGTTTCATTAAATATTGGTTATTTGGACATCCCATATAATTATGATCATGAACAGATTTATTTTAACCTGTAGTTCTTCTACATTTCTATAATAAATATATCAGTATTTTTTTTAAAACATTGTTTAAAGTACATTTTCAATATGTTTAAGGTTCCAGGAATCTTTCAGCTTTAAAACTGTGCAACATCCAGTTGCTTGCCCATATTGGACAAATGGCCACATATAAATCCTTTTTAATGTTGGATAAGGACCTGAAAAATCCTCATTGGCTTTTCTAGTGCGGAATGACATTGTGGGCATCACAATGCTATTGTGCAATTCGTGCAACTTAAGTAATTTGCACCATGACATCGTAATACACCATGACATCATGACGCCAACGACATCATAATAGGCAATGGTATCTTATCAATGGGGCTTGTACTAGGTAGATGCCTCTCTTTGCAGTGTAATCCCTTTTCACACAGAACCTTTATGATAGCGGGAGATCCCTCCATCTTTCCCTGCTGTTTTTGAAACATATTTTCCACCTCTTGTGTCATGCTCACCTGAATAGGAAGGGTTCCAAAGTAGCTGGAAAAGGGGAGGGGGATAATTTAATCTTCCCTCCCTGGGGCACAGCGACCCCTGCTGGGTTTTACCTGCATTATTAGTGAGGCTGCAAGAGAGTAAAGCTAAGAAACGGGAGTTCTTGTGAACAAAAGTTCTAAGAAAGCGCTTCCCAAACCTGAGTGAATTTACCCAGAATTGGGTAAAAGTGAGGGGTTTTTTTGGGGGGGGGGGGTAAGAATACACAAACCTATTACCTATCATTATGAGGACATTTAAATTGACTTGAAGGTTGCCACATGTATTAAAATATATTTTAAAAAATTCCCAAAGTATTCCTTTTAAGATGAAAATCGATGAAATCGCCAACGGTAATTTGTGGAAATGACATAAAGTTAATTCAGTGATATTGTTTTTAATAATACAGGTAGTCCTCAAATTATGACCGTTTGTTCAGTGACCATTCAAAGTTATGACGGTGCTGAAGGAAAGCTCCCACAACCAGTCCTTGAAGTTCAATACGATTTTTGGATAAGCAATTTGCGGTAATGAAGGAAAAGATTTGGGAAGCACTGTTCTAAGATATTACTTCAAGATCTGGACTCCTTATTGCAGTGATGGCGAACCTTTTAGAGACCGAGTGCCCAAACTGCAACCCAAAACCCACTTATGCATCGTCGGGTGCCGGGTGGGTGTGGCCCATTGACTGGGTGTGGCCCATTGGGTGGGCATGGCCCATTGGGTGGGCGTGGCTGCGGTGCTAACGGCAGACTGGGTGGGACTAAAAAGTTCAATCAATCAATTCCAATTTTGCAAGATCTTTTTTTTTCCCTGTGAGAAGTTGAAATTGACTGATTGATTGAACCTTTTTTTTTTTGCACATGGTGGCGGAGGCCTAAAGCGAAAAGGTTTTATAAAACCCAGCTGAAGGCCTAGGACTGGGGCGACAGTGCGCGTGCCCACAGAGAGGGCTCTGAGTGCCGCCTCTGGCACCTGTGCCATAGGTTCGCCACCACTGCCTTATTGCAACTGTAAAACTGGCTTATTAGGGCTGTGCACATGTTGCTTGCTTACCCTACTGTCCCAGAAAGACAGAGAACTGTTTTTATAAGTCATCAGCAGATTCTGCATTGATACTTTGGCGTACTCTGAAAGTTCTTTGGGGAATTAAAATGAAACCTTTGCGGGCTTGACTTTTTCTCCAAAGCATCAGAGGGCAGAACAAGAAGTAATAGGTGGAAGTTTCTCAAAGAGAGATACAACCTAGAAGTAAGAAGAAATTTTCTGACAGTGAGAGCAATTAATTGATAAACTAGCTTGCCTCCTGGACTTGTGGGTGCTCCATCCCTGGAGATTTTCAAAAATAGACTGCTCAACCATTTAACCAGGACGTTATAAGGTCTCCTGCCTTCAGCAGAAAGTTGGACTAGAAGACCTCTGAGGTCCTTTACACCCCAATGATTCTGTGTTCTATGTTCTACTCAATGTCAGTCTTTCAAGGTACAACAGGCGAGGAAACAACTTCACAAGAGCTACTGAAACTCTGTTTATTATACTCTGCAACAATAGAGTTTGTTTCTTTCCCCCTCTTGTACCAAGAGAATGAAGGGGAGTAATTTTGAGCTTCTTTTTTTAAAAATTTCTTTCTCTTTTTCAAGGCTAAGCTGATATTTATGTATCTGCTGTTGCATCCTTTCTTCAAGGTTATCGCCATGCTTCTCAATGAATTCTATTCTAAACAACTCATGATTGTATTATCTTCTCTGCAAAAGCTGGGCCTGTGGGATCATCTGACTTCTTCAGATCTCTTATATTAGGCAGCCCAGTATAAGCACACAGCAAACAATTGACAACTCAATTCCATCCTTCCATTAATGGACACTTCCCAAAAACACATTATCTCAGAAATTTAAAAAAAAATATCTGTAAGGATCTGCATGGAATAAAAATAAAAATTTAGTTGAAAAAAAACCCCAACTTCCCACTTTCTTCTCTCTGTGTTCTTTGTGGAAAAGGTCCCATACCATCCCCAACTTCCATTGAGCCTTAACCATGATGTAGCCAGTTTTTGTCCAGGTTCTGATATACCATCTAATGTAGAGTCCAGTGCTTTTATAGTAGCGGTCATTATAGTTCAAGGAAAAGCAATACAACATAAGGTGAAGACATTAAAAGAAGTAGAATAAATTAAGGAGGAATGAGTTGCACAGGAAGAATGTAGGAGATGATAATAGTAAGAATGCTCAGAATAGAATAACAGAACAACAGAATTGGAAGGGACCTTAGAGGTCTTCTAGTCCAATTCCTGCTCAGGCAGGAAACCTTATACCAGGGGTAGGCAACCTTGGCTCTTTTATGACGCGTGGACTTCAACTCCCAGAATTCCTGAGCCAGCACAGCTGGCTTATGAATTCTGGGAGTTGAAGTCCACGAGTCATAAAAGAGCCAAGGTTGCCTACCCCTGCCTTATACCATTTCAGACAAATGCTTGTCCAATCTCTTCTTAATATAAGCTCAATTTAAAGCTCTTCAGGAGAAGCCAATCTTCTCTAATTTGGGACTGTAATTCCATAATTTCCAGCTGGCCATGAAATTAGAAATGTTTTCCTAGGTCCCAAAAGTAATTTATTTACTTAAGTTTATTTAAACTTGCAACACAGATTATTTATTCTTTAAAGACAATCACAATTAGTGTTCGTTTTATTTTTTTCTTTTGTAGATTTTGCAAAAACTAACACGTTTTTAAAAATTATTTGCAAAACTACAGAGGGGAAAATAAAATGAAGACTGATTGTGATTATCTTTAAAGAACCAACAAACAAAAAAGTCTACAAACACATCTAGGGCATATATGAAAATATATTCTCAGAAATCCCTGAGAAAATATTCTCAGAAATCCCTGAGAATATAAAACTAGTTTTACATTTATATATTTATTTTCATTTATTTATTTGTTCAAAGGGAGGACAAAAAAAAATCTGATTTTTTGTTGTTGTTGCCATCTATTGGTTTTCTGAATTTTGGCAGTCCAAAACATTAATGCAATATAGCTATTCATGCCCGACATGTTAATTTCTCAAAATCCTCCACAGATTTAGAGAAAACAAGATAAAAGGAAGGAAAGTGTTGCTTTGTTCCCAAAAGACCTTCTGCAGGGCAGATGGCCAACTCATTTACAGCTAGATCAAGGAAAACAAGCTGAAATTAAATCCAAACATAATTTGATTGGTAAGGAGGAAGCTGGATTCTGGAATTGAGGTGAGGCCTACTTTGAATGGGGTTACACATCCACCGGTAGTTTCACACTTGACCCTCAGCTCATATTGACTTTGCAGGTCACAATCAGAATAACAGAATAACAGAGAACTGTAACAGAATATTGTAATAGAACACAGTCACAAAATAACAGAATACAGGTAGTCCTTGACTTACAACAGTTCATATAGTATCAAAGTTATAACGTTCAAAGTTACAATGGCACTGAAAAAAGTGACTTATGACCGTTTTTCACAGTTACAATCTTTACAGCATCCCCATGATGTGATCAAAATTCAGATGCTTGGCAACTTGTTCATATTTATGACCCTTGCTGGTCTCTTATGGTCCCTAAGTCATGTGATCTGCTTTTGCGACCTTCTGACAAGCAAACTCAATGGGGAAGCCAGATTTACTTAACTACTAAGTTAACAACTACATTGATTCAGATTAACAACTGTGGCAAGAAAAGTCGTAAAATGGGGTAAAACTCACTTAACAAATGTCTCACATAACAACAGAAATTTTGGGCTCCATTGTGATCATAAGTCGAGGTTTACCAAGACCTTGGAGATCTTCTAGCCCAACCCCTACTCAGGAAGGAAGCAAATGGTTCTCCAATCTCTTCTTAAAGACCTCCAGTGTTGGAGCACCCACAACTTCTGGAGGCAAGTTGTTCCACTGATTGATTGTTCTAACTATCAGGAAATTTCTCTTTAGTCCTAGCTTGGTTCTCTCCTTGATTAGTTTCCATCCATTCTTTCTTGTTCTGCCTTCAGGTGCTTTCAAATATTGGAACGTTGCTATCATGTCACCCCTAGTCCTTTTTTTCATTAAACTAGACATACTCAATTCCTGTAACCGTTCTTCATATGCTTTAGCCTCCAGTCCTCTAATCCAGGGCTTTTCAACCAGTGGTACTGGTACCACCTGTGGTACATTGGCACCTGGCAGGTGGTACACGACCATCCTAGAAAAGGGGTAGCGGGGGAGGGGAATGAGCTGAACTGGTGGCAGCACCGCACAAGCCTGAGCGAGAGATGGCTGGAGCTGCAGGGCTGTCAGGGCTCAGCGGAAGCGCCAGGATCAGTGCCGCTTTCCAGCTGATCGGCACTTCTTTGGGGCTGTCAGGGCTCAGTGGAAGCACCAGGATCAGCGCCAGAATCCAGCTGGAGCTTGGCGCTGATCCTGGTGCTTG